>NC_084574.2:30120000-30380000 GCF_033978685.3 Nerophis lumbriciformis
CCTGTGACGTCACACAGTGATGCCAATACAAACAAACATGGCGCAAAGAACAGCAAGATATAGCGACATTAGCTCGGATTCAGACTCGGATTTCAGCGGCTTAAGCGATTCAACAGATTACGCATGTATTGAAACGGATGGTTGTAGTGTGGAGGCAGGTAGCGAAAACGGAATTGAAGAAGAAACTGAAGCTATTGAGCCATATCGGTTTGAACCGTATGCAAGCGAAACCCACGAAAACGACACGACAGCCAGCGACACGGGAGAAAGCGAGGACGAATTCGGCGATCGCCTTCTAACCAACGATTGGTAT
Source organism: Nerophis lumbriciformis (assembly GCF_033978685.3). Lineage (NCBI taxonomy): Eukaryota > Metazoa > Chordata > Actinopteri > Syngnathiformes > Syngnathidae > Nerophis > Nerophis lumbriciformis. The sequence goes on from NC_084574.2 coordinate 30,120,314, forward strand.
GTGTTTGTTTGGCATTAAAGGAAACTAACAACTATGAACTAGGTTTACAGCATATGAAATACATTTGGCAACAACATGCACTTTGAGAGTGCAGACAGCCCATTTCAGGCGCGCTAAGAACATATATTTTTCCACGACTTCAGCACTCAGGTTAACCATACCTAAATAGACACAAAATACTGCATTACACAAGACTACCTGAATGCACTCGAATGATTAAAAAAAAAAAAAGTTTTTAAGCTAAATTATTGGTAAACATAGTTTATGTATAATAATTTAAGTAAAACCGCGAGTAATGAATAAAGTTTTCATCAATTAATATATTCTGTAGACATACCCTCATCCGCTCTCTTTTCCTGAAAGCTGGTCTGTCCAGTTTTGTAGTTGGTGTCAGCATCTGCTTTGAGTGTCGCAGGATATCCACACATTCTTGCCATCTCTGTCGTAGCATAGCTTTCGTCGGTAAAGTGTGCGGAACAAACGACTGACCATTTCGTCGGCTTTCCCCACAGCCTCGTATTTTGAACAAATTTCGTCCAATTTCTTGCCACTTTCGCATCTTTGGGCCACTGGTGCAACTTGAATCCGTCCTTGTTCGTGTTGTTACACCCTCCGACAACACACCGACGAAAGTGAGAAAATGGCGGATTGCTTCCCGATGTGACGTCATCGCTCCGAGAGCGAATATTAGAAAGGCGTTTAATTCGTCAAAATTCACCCATTTAGAGTTCGGAAATCGGTTAAAAAAGCATATGGTCTTTTTTCTGCAACATCAAGGTATATATTGACGCTTACATAGGTCTGGTGATAATGTTCCCCTTTAAATGAAAAAGATGAAAAGTGTCATGTTTTGCACATCTTTACGATTTCCCTTCAGTGGAAGAGGCGAAAATATATCTATTTTGATGGTAAAGGCTGGTGTCGTTCAATGTTCTTTCATCTCCGTAATATCGCTAAAATTCGTTCTATTTTATCCACTAGCGACGCTGAGATCATTATTCATGCGTTCGTTACGTCTCGTCTCGACTACTGTAACGTATTATTTTCGGGTCTCCCTATGTCTAGCATTAAAAGATTACAGTTGGTACAAAATGCGGCTGCTAGACTTTTGACAAGAACAAGAAAGTTTGATCATATTACGCCTATACTGGCTCACCTGCACTGGCTTCCTGTGCACTTAAGAAGTGACTTTAAGGTTTTACTACTTACGTATAAAATACTACACGGTCTAGCTCCGTCCTATCTTGTCGATTGCATTGTACCATATGTCCCGGCAAGAAATCTGCGTTCAAAGAACTCCGGCTTATTAGTGATTCCCAGAGCCCAAAAAAAGTCTGCGGGCTATAGAGCGTTTTCTATTCGGGCTCCAGTACTATGGAATGCCCTCCCGGTAACAATTAGAGATGCTACCTCAGTAGAAGCATTTAAGTCCCATCTTAAAACTCATTTGTATACTCTAGCCTTTAAATAGCCCCCCTGTTAGACCAGTTGATCTGCCGTTTCTTTTCTTTTCTCCTCTGCTCCCCTTTTCCTTGAGGGGGGGGGGGGGGGGGGGGGCACAGGTCCGGTGGCCATGGATGAAGTGCTGGCTGTCCAGAGTCGGGACCCGGGGTGGACCGCTCGCCTGTGCATCGGCTGGGAACATCTCTACGCTGCTGACCCGTCTCCGCTCGGGATGGTGTCTTGCTGGCCCCACTGTGGACTGGACTCTTACTACTATGTTGGATCCACTATGGACTGGACTCTCACAATATTATGTCAGACCCACTCGACATCCATTGCTTTCGGTCTCCCCTAGAGGGGGGGGGGTTACCCACATATGCGGTCCTCTCCAAGGTTTCTCATAGTCATTCACATCGACGTCCCACTGGGGTGAGTTTTTCCTTGCCCGTATGTGGGCTTTGTACCGAGGATGTCGTTGTGGCTTGTGCAGCCCTTTGAGACACTTGTGATTTAGGGCTATATGAATAAAGATTGATTGATTGAGATTGAATGTGTGTGTTATCAAATTTAGAGTTGAAAAAAAGAGTTTAAGTTTAGTTTCAATGGGAATTTCAGCAAAAATTGGGAATTTTGGGAAAAGCGGGAATTTTTTTTGAAAATTATAAAAAACCTGAATGGGCAGAATGAGTTGAATTGGTTGGTGTTGAAATTTTTCAAATCGGTGTAGAAATGTTGAAGTAGTAACCAACATGTTGAATTGAGAAATGATATTACGGAATTCCTGGAATTTTGGGAAAACGGGAACGTTTTCCAGTTAAAAAAAACTTAGTTTTTTGTGTCCTGATTAAGAGGAATGATTTGACGGTGGAATGGTTGAAATGCGTTTAAAAATGTGAGAGGAGTAGTTGAAAAGAAAAAAAGAGTGGAAATAGGGCTTTGGAAAACCAGGAATTCTGGAAAATCCTGGAATTTTTTTTTTTTTAACTTGGAAAAAAGTTAGTTTAAATATCCAGGATGGTGGAATGGTTTGAATCGGTTGAAAAATGTGGAAAAGGTGGAAGTTTGAAAAATAGCCAATTCATTTTGAATGGGAAAAATGTCCCGGAAAACCTGGAATTCAGGGAAATCTGGGAATTTTTGGAATTTATCAAGGGGAAAGCCCGCGATTCCCGAACAGGCTGAACAATTTGAAGTTGGAATGGTTTGAATTGGGTGAAAAATGTGAAAGGCCAAAATCTGAAGAAGAAGTTGAAGAAGTTGATTAAATAGATGAATTTTGGTGTAGAAAACCGTGTGTGTTATCAAATTTAGAGTTGAAAAAAAGAGTTGAAGTTTATTTTGAAAGTGTCTTTATGTCTTTATTCAGGTAAAGTAGTGTAAGATATTTTGTGTTTGTATGAAAATGCAATAGCTGTCATCTTAAAGCATGCTGGTGGCCACGTGTGAAGACCCATGGATGTCTCCTTATGTTCAGTTGGCGGCACCTCCTGGTTATATCATTCTGTGCAAAGTTATATTTAACAACACACATCTTTAGCTACGCCTCTCATTTTAAAATCTAATTACATGCCACTCGTCGCCTAATGGGGGATTTATTTTTTGGCGAGGGTAAGCTGGGGGTGGAGGTGAGGAGTCTTTGAAAATGTGACTGCAGGCCTTTTTCATCCATTAAGCCCAAAACTATTTAAAACCTGGACAAACTTTGAGCTGAAGCCATGTTTTATTAGTTATGTGCGTATCTTCTTTAAGAGAACTACATTTTTTAAAAATGATTTAGTCCCCTGACTTCGTCACACAATCGTTGAAGAGTAAACATTTAAAACATTGAATAAGAATATCGATAATTCTGGATTTTTGTCCTTGTAAAAATTCATGATGAAAGCTTTCTTCAAAGTTTTTTTTTATTATACCCAAACCTCAGTTTTTGAGGTTTTTGAACTGAACTGTACAAAAACCAAGTACATTTTCCCATAACAAATAATGCTAATCAAATGGATCTGTTCCAGAAACCCAAAAATACAAACATAAAACATTTTATAGATAAATATAATGAGGCAATTCCTAAAGGAATTGCGTGTGAATGCTCCAATGCTGAAGTTGAACTGAAATGCTGACAGAATGTAGTATGAATGTAAGAATAGTTTGAATGTTGAAAAGCTGACGAAGAACTGAAACGCTAATGGAACGTAGGATGAATGTAGAAATGGTTTAAATGTTAAAATTGTGTGAACGCTGAAATGGTTTGAATGTTGGAATGGTTATAATGTTGAAGAGTTTGAATTTCCAGGAAAACCAGAATTTGGTTTGGAACTTGGGAAAGTGTTAGTTTGAATGTCCAGGATGAGTGGAATGTGTTGATGTTGGAATGGTTTGAATAGGTTGAAAAATGTGGGAATTGAGCAACTTTGAAAAATGTCCCATTCATTTCAATGGGAACTTCCTGGAAATTTGGGGAAAAGCGGGATTTTAAAAAAATGATTAGGAGCATGAATGTCCTGAATGAGCTGAATTGGTTGGTGTTGGAATTGTTTAAATCGGGCAAGAAATGTTGAAGTAATAAATGGTAATAGGGAATTTCGGGAAAATCTGGAATTTTTTTGGACTTGGAAAAAGGGTAGTTTGAATTTCCAGAATGGTGGAATGTGTTAAAGGTGGAACGGTTTGAATGAGTTGAAAAATGTGGGAATTGTGGAAGTTTGAAAAATGGCCAATTCATTTTGAATGGGGAAAATGCAAAAAAAAAAAAGAAGGAATTATGGGAAATCTGGGATTTTTTTTTTTTAGAATTGTTGAAGTAGTGCATACAATTCCTGAACAGGCTGAATATTTTGAAGTTGGAACGGTTTGAATCAGATGAAAAATATGGAAGTTGTGGAACTTTGAAGAATGTCCCATTCATTTCAATGGGAATTTAAGCAAAAATTGGGAATTTTGGGAAAAGCAGGAATTTTTTTTGAAAATGGTAAAAAAAACCCTGAATGGGCAGAATGAGTTGAATTGGTTGGTGTTGACATTTTTCAAATCGGTGTAGAAATGTTGAAGTAGTAACCAACACGTTGAATTGAGAAATGGTATTACGGAATTCCTGGAATTTTGGGAAAACAGTTAAAAAAAACAACTTTGTTTTTTGTCCTGATTAAGAGGAATGATTTGACGGTGGAACGGTTGAAATGCGTTGAAAAATGTGAGAGGAGTAGTCGAAAAGAAAAAAAGAGTGGAAATAGGGCTTTGGAAAACCAGGATTTCTGGAAAATCCTGGAATTTTTTTGAACTTGAAAAAAAGTAGTATACATTTCCAGGATGGTGGAATGTGTTGAAGGCGGAATGGTTTGAATCGGTTGAATGGTTTGAATCGGTTGAAAAATGTGGAAATGGTGGAAGTTAAAAAAATGGCCAATTCATTTTGAATGAGAAAAATGTCCCGGAAAACCTGGAATTCTGGGAAATCTGGGAATTTTTGGAATTTGTCAAGGGGAAAACCCGCGATTGCCGAAAAGGCTGAACAGTTTGAAGTTGGAACGGTTTGAATCGGGGGAAAATGTGGAAGGAGTAGTCGCCAGAAAAATGGGTGGAAATAGGGCTTTGGAAAACCAGGAATTCTGGAAAATCCTGGAATTTTTTTTAACTTGGAAAAAAGTTAGTTTGAATATCCAGGATGGTAGAATGGTTTGAATCGGTTGAAAAATGTGGAAAAGGTGGAAGTTTGAAAAACAGCCAATTTATTTTGAATGGGAAAAATGTCCCGGAAAACCTGGAATTCTGGGAAATCTGGGAATTTTTGGAATTTGTCAAAGGGAAAACCCGCGATTCCCGAAAAGGCTGAACAGTTTGAAGTTGGAACGGTTTGAATCGGGTGAAAAAATGTGGAAGGAGTAGTCGCCAGAAAAAAGGGTGGAAATAGGGCTTTGGAAAACCAGGAATTCTGGAAAATCCTGGAATTTTTTTTAACTTGAAAAAAAGTAGTTTAAATTTACAGGATGGTGGAATGTGTTGAAGGTGGAATGGTTTGAATTGGTTGAATGGTTTGAATCGGTTGAAAAATGTGGAAGTTTGAAAAACAGCCAATTCATTTTGAATGGGAAAAATGTCCCGGAAAACCTGGAATTCTGGGAAATCTGGGAATTTTTGGAATTTGTTAAGGGGAAAACAGCGATTCCCGAAAAGGCTGAACAGTTTGAAGTTGGAACGGTTTGAATCGGGTGAAAAATGTGGAAGTAGTCGCCAGAAAAAAGGGTGGAAATAGGGCTTTGGAATACCAGGAATTCTGGAAAATCCTGGAATTTTTTTTAACTTGGAAAAAAGTTAGTTTAAATATCCAGGATGGTGGAATGGTTTGAATCGGTTGAAAAATGTGGAAAAGATGGAAGTTTGAAAAACAGCCAATTCATTTTGAATGGGAAAAATGTCCCGGAAAACCTGGAATTCTGGGAAATCTGGGAATTTTCGGAATGTATCAAGGGGAAAGCCCGCGATTCCCGAATAGGCTGGACAGTTTGAAGTTGGAACGGTTTGAATCGGGAGAAAAATGTGGAAGGAGTAGTCGCCAGAAAAAAGGGTGGAAATAGGGCTTTGGAAAACCAGGAATTCTGGAAAATCCTGGAATTTTTTTTAACTTGAAAAAAAGTAGTTTAAATTTCCAGGAGGGTGGAATGTGTTGAAGGTGGAATGGTTTGAATAGGTTTAATGGTTTGAATCGGTTGAAAAATGTGGAAATGGAGGAAGTTGAAAAAATGGCCAATTCATTTTGAATGGGAAAAATGTCCCGGAAAACCTGGAATTCTGGGAAATCTGGGAATTTTTGGAATTTGTCAAGGGGAAAACCCGCGATTCTCGAAAAGGCTGAACAGTTTGAAGTTGGAACAGTTTGAATCGGGTGAAAAAATGTGAAAGGAGTAGTCGCCAGAAAAAAGGGTGGAAATAGGGCTTTGGAAAACCAGGAATTCTGGAAAATCCTGGAATTTTTTTTAACTTGGAAAAAAGTTTAAAGTTTAAATATCCAGGATGGTGGAATGGTTTGAATGGGTTGAAAAATGTGGAAAAGGTAGAAGTTTGAAAAACAGCCAATTAATTTTGAATGGGAAAAATGTCCCGGAAAACCTGGAATTCTGGGAAATCTGGGAATTTTTGGAATTCATCAAGGGGAAAGCCCGCGATTCCCGAATAGGCTGGACAGTTTGAAGTTGGAACGGTTTGAATCGGGAGAAAAATGTGGAAGGAGTAGTCGCCAGAAAAAAGGGTGGAAATAGGGCTTTGGAAAACCAGGAATTCTGGAAAATCCTGGAATTTTTTTTAACTTGAAAAAAAGTAGTTTAAATTTCCAGGATGGTGGAATGTGTTGAAGGTGGAATGGTTTGAATCGGTTTAATGGTTTGAATCGGTTGAAAAATGTGGAAATGGAGGAAGTTGAAAAAATGGCCAATTCATTTTGTATGGGAAAAATGTCCCGGAAAACCTGGAATTCTGGGAAATCTGGGAATTTTTGGAATTTGTCAAGGGGAAAACCCGCGATTCTCGAAAAGGCTGAACAGTTTGAAGTTGGAACAGTTTGAATCGGGTGAAAAAATGTGGAAGGAGTAGTCGCCAGAAAAAAGGGTGGAAATAGGGCTTTGGAAAACCAGGAATTCTGGAAAATCCTGGAATTTTTTTTAACTTGGAAAAAAGTTTAAAGTTTAAATATCCAGGATGGTGGAATGGTTTGAATCGGTTGAAAAATGTGGAAATGGTGGAAGTTTAAAAAATGGCCAATTCATTTTGAATGGGAAAAATGTCCCGGAAAACCTGGAATTCATGGAAATCTGGGAATTTTTGGAATTTATCAAGGGGAAAGCCTGCGATTCCCGAATAGGCTGGACAGTTTGAAGTTGGAACGGTTTGAATCGGGTGAAAAATGTGGAAGGAGTAGTCGCCAGAAAAAAGGGTGGAAATAGGGCTTTGGAAAACCAGGAATTCTGGAAAATCCTGGAATTTTTTTTAACTTGAAAAAAAGTAGTTTAAATTTCCAGGAGGGTGGAATGTGTTGAAGGTGGAATGGTTTGGAAAACCAGGAATTCTGGAAAATCCTGGAATTTTTTTTAACTTGGAAAAAAGTTTAAAGTTTAAATATCCAGGATGGTGGAATGGTTTGAATGGGTTGAAAAATGTGGAAAAGGTGGAAGTTTGAAAAACAGCCAATTAATTTTGAATGGGAAAAATGTCCCGGAAAACCTGGAATTCTGGGAAATCTGGGAATTTTTGGAATTCATCAAGGGGAAAGCCCGCGATTCCCGAATAGGCTGGACAGTTTGAAGTTGGAACGGCTTGAATCAGGTGAAAAATGTGAAAGGTAGAGCGTGCCAAAATCTGGAGAAGAAGTTGAAGAAGTTGAATAAATAGATGAATTTTGGTGTAGAAAACCATAATGATAGTTTTACATGCAGAAAACAATATGAAATAAATACCTAAATAAAAAATGATCTAATATATAATAAAATAAAATAAATAACAATTAAATAAATAAATGATAAATTAAATGGTTAAGTGAACATCACATTTCCCTTAAATAAAGATGGCTATGAGCAGAGTCACACACACATGCCACCTGTCTACTTTGCTATGACTCCTTTCTTCAATTTAAAGGGGAAATGTGTCATTATCCGTTGCCCGGTTCATGTTTTGTTTGGTTTTTGACTCCCTCCCTTTCTGTGAGGAACCCGCATTGTGACCCCAAGATGCAGGAAGCAGGAGAACGACGTGCTGGTAAGAGTTTTTATTATACTCCGACATGGAGGAGAAGTCATGCATGGAGCAGAAGGCACCTAACGCAGTCAATCCCCGAGCACTGACTAACAGGCGAGGCAGGCATAAATAGCCGCCTGATTGGCAACTGCAACCAGGTGTGCCAGGCTGCCAATCATGCACAGGTGAGGGAAACGAGCGCTCAGGAAGGAAGGGGAACAAAATAAGAGCGCCAAACACCAAACAAGGAACCACAACCAGAAGTGAAGTGACAGATTGTCACAAAATGCACTTTTTAAAATGTTAGTACGTATTCTAAAGTGTAAATTAACGGTAGCAAAAGTCAGCTAACAATGGAGCAAATGAGTGGTGTTCTATTCCGCCTATAAAGCGCTCTAAAAACACCCCAAAGTCTCCATCAATGTTTTATATACAGTACATGATGTATATACACTGCAAAAACTGAAATCTAAGTAAGATAAAATATCTCAAATTAGGGTGATATTTGCTTATTTTCTGTCTGATAAGATAATTCTTCTCACTAAGCAGATTTTATGTAAGAGTGTTTTACTTGTTTTAAGTGTTTTGGTCCTAAAGGATCACAGTAAGATATTGTAGCTTGTTGCTTTGATGACCTATATCAAGTAAAACATGCTTGAAACTAGACTATTAACTGTTGCAAAGCTGTGTCGTCAACACTCACAAGTATAAAACTACTTTTTTAAAGTAATAGTTTCTTATTTCAAGCATGAACAAAAAAATCATGACTTTGACACAATTGTGTCTCATAATTAAAACGGATGACAGCCATATGGACTTTGCTGTTTTATTTTCAATGAAACAATACAAAATACGTACTCATGTAGTAGTACAGTTGTTATTAGTGAGAATATACTTATTTTAAGGTATTTTTGGGTTCATTGAGGTTAGCTAATTTTACTTGTTTTGGAAAGTCTTGACAAGCCAAATGTTCTTGTTCTATTGGCAGATAATTTTGCTTAGTTCAAATAAAATACCCCTCATTTTTGTTTTTTTGTTTCTTGTTTTTGAACACTGACTTTTTGCAGTGTATATACTGTATGTCATGTAATAATTCATAATCACATGTAATATTTACGTATTTTGCTCATTTTAAGCTTACAGCATCTTTTCCAGGTCCTAATTGTCTGTCAGAGTGTACCATCTTGTTGGATTACCTCCTCAGACTTCTTCTGTCCAGGTGAGAGGCATGATTTATGATGTAGAATAAACTTACAGGGAGCAAGGAAGCAACAGACCACTCGATGATGTAAACATAGGGACTAGTGTTGTCCTGATACCAATATTTTGGTAGCGGTACCAGTACCAAAATTATTTTGATACTTTTCTAAATAAAGGGGACCACAAAAAATGCCATTATTGGCTTTATTTTAACAAAAAATCTTACGGTACATTAAACATATGTTTCTTATAAATAAAACAGTGAACATAAAAGACAACTTGTCTTTTAGTAGTAAGTAAACAAAACAAAGGCTCCTAATTAGTCTGCTGACATATGCAGTAACATATTGTGTCATTTATCATTCTATTATTTTGTCAACATTATTAAGGACAAGCGGTAGAAAATAAATTATTCATCTACTTGTTCATTTACTGTTAATATCTGCTTACTTTCTCTTTTAACATGTTCTATGTACACTTCTGTTAAAATGTAATAATCACTTATTCTTCTGTTGTTTGATACTTTACATTAGTTTTGGATGATACTACAAATTTGGGTATCAATCCGATACCAAGTAGTTACAGTATCATACATTGGTCATATTCAAAATCCTCATGTGTCCTCATGTGTCCATATTTCCTGAGTTTATAAACATGATATGAATTTTTTTTAAACGAAAGAAGATGTTGTGGTGTGTGCCGGACCGGTACTTTTTAGAGGCGGTATAGTACAGAGTATGATTCTTTAGTATCGCGGTACTTTACTAATACCGTACAACCCAAATAGGGACACACGGTAGTGATCACGGCGCCGCTATAAATAGTTTGTCTGCGTTAGCGCTTATAATAATGACTAATATTTGGTTTATATTCAAGTCGCACTTTTTGAGTGGTTATTTATTGGATTTTATGGGCGGAATCGAGGCGCTCCCATTGGATCGGCTGTAATTGCACTTTTACTTACATTTATTTAACATTTAGAATTAGAGATGTCCGATAATATCGGACTGCCGATATTACCAGCCGATAAATGCTTTAAAATGTAATATCGGAAATTATCGGTATCGGTTTCTAAATTATCGGTATCGGTTTCAAAAAGTAAAATGTATGACTTTTTAAAACGCCGCTGTGTACACGGACGTAGGGAGAGGTACAGAGCGCCAATAAATCTCAAAAGCACAGCCTTTGCGTGCCCGCCCAATCACATAATATCTACGGCTTTTCACACACACAAGTGAATGCCATGCATACTTGGTCAACAGCCATACAGGTCACACTGAGGGTGGCCGTATAAACAACGTTAACACTGTTACAAATATGCGCCACACTGTGAACCCACACCAAACAAGAATGACAAACACATTTCGGGAGAACATCCGCACCGTAACACAACAGAACAAATACCCAGAACCCCTCGCAGCACTAACTCTTCCGGGACGCTACAATATACACCCCCCGCTACCCCAACCCCGCCCACCTCAATCTCCTCATGCTCTCTCAGGGAGAGCATGTCCCAAATTCCAAGCTGCTGTTTTGAGGCATGTTAAAAAAAATAATGCAATTCTTTTTCTTTTTCTTTTATTATTATTTTTTTTATAGGTTTTTTTTCTCCCTCTCTGTCCTTTTCAGCCTGTCTGTCTGTCTCTGGCCTCGTGTGTGTGTGTGTGTGTGTGTGAGAATGTGTCTGTCTTTGTCGTCTTACTTGTTATATAATTGTGCCATATGTCCCTCGTTGGTGGGACCTGAGTGGGTGGGTGGGTGATTTGGGTTTTAAGGGAAAGGGTGTGAATAATTTACTGACTTTAAAATTGTACTGTTTCGACCTGCACTTTTTTCTGTCTATTTGAAAATGCCAATAAAAAAAATTGGGAAATAATAATAATTTGTGACTTCAATAATAAATATGGCAGTGCCATGTTGGCATTTTTTTTTCCATAACTTGAGTTTGATTTATTTTGGAAAAACCTTGTTACATTGTTTAATGCATCCAGCGGGGCATCACAACAAAATTAGGCATAATAATGAGTTAATTCCACGCAGGGGCGCCGCTAGGGATTTTGGACCCCATGAAAAGAATCTTTACAGGGCCCCCAACACAGTGTCATTATTTTTTCTGTATTATAATTGCATCATCATTAGGGGCCTCTCTGGGCCCCCCTCCATCATGGGCCCCTAGAATCCGTCTCCTTTACCCCCCCTTTTTCGGCGCCCCTGATTCCACTACTGTAGATATCGGTATCGGTTGATATCGGAATCGGTAATTAAGAGTTGGACAATATCGGAATATCGGATATCGGCAAAAAAGTCATTATCGGACATCTCTATTTAGAATGCATTAAAAAAAAATCTGTGTCGTCATGTCTTTCATAATGATTGTGAATAGTGTACTCCCATTAGTTGCATTTTCTATATTTTATGACCTAATATGCGTACAAAAAGAAATGTGATCCTGTCTTACATTGAGATTGTGCATAATTATAGGCAAAAGTGCCTCTTTTATAGCGTTTCTCACCCTCAATGTTAGGACACTTGCAGTTTTCCTTGGTCCAGCAATGGTTTATTTTGTAGTCGTGCTCAATAAAATAGGCACAATGGCTGAGTCACTGTTGAGCAGAGGTGGGTAGAGTAGCCAGAAATTGTACTCAAGTAAGAGTACTGTTACTTTAGAGATTTATTACTCAAGTAAAAGTAAGGAGTAGTCACCCAAATATTTACTTGAGTAAAAGTAAAAAGTATGTTGTGAAAAAACTACTCAAGTACTGAGTAACTGATGAGTAACATACACACACACACACACATATATATATATATACATACATATACATTGATATATACAGTATATAATTTATATGTATTTATTTTGCTGTTTTTGTTTACATGTTAAAGATGTTTTAATGAATATACATGCATGTTTAACATATAGATTCCTTTCTTTCATGAAGACAAGAATATAAGTTGGTGTATTACCTGATTCTGATGACTTGCGTTGATTGTAATCAGACAGTAGTGATGATAACGTCCACGTTTTCAAATGGAGGAGAAGAAAAGTTCCTCCTTTCTGTCTAATACCACATGAAATTGGTTGGTTTTTGGCATCTTATTTGTCCAGCTTCCATATTCGTTTTTATACACTTTACAAGAAATATATTGGCGTCAAACTCCTTAGCTTGCTAGCTTGTTTGCGCTGGCTTTCGGAGACTCTTATTTTGAAAGCGCAGGCGCGATGGAGCGGCACTTTTGTTGTGAAGACAGGAACTGTGCAGTCAGTCTTTAGGCTTTTGACGGGATGTACGGTTGAAATAAAAAAAGTATCTTTTTTCCTTCACACTTTTGATTGATTGATTGGAACTTTTATTAGTAGATTGCACAGTACAGTACATATTCCGTACAATTGACCACTAAATGGTAACACCCCAATAAGTTTTTCAACTTGTTTAAGTCAGGTCATGTGACCACCTGGCTCTGTTTGATTGGTCCAACGTCACCAGGACTACATCTGATTGGTGGAACGAAGTGAAACGTCACCAGTAAGGCAGGCACTTTGAAGGTCTGTCTGACAGACCAAAACAAACAAAGCGTGCATTAACAGATCGATAACAATTAGTAGCGAGTAGCGAGCTGAATGTAGATAAAAGTAGCGGAGTAAAAGTAGCGTTCCTTCTCTATAAATATACTTAAGTAAAAGTAAAAGTATGTTGCATTAAAACTACTCTTAGAAGTACAATTTATCCCAAAAGTTACTCAAGTAGATGTAACGGAGTAAATGTAGCGCGTTACTACCCACCTCTGCTGTTGAGTGAGATTCTTTGATAAGGCGCCCGATTCCGGGGAACTAAGGGACAAGTTTGTCAAGTTGTAGTTGGCCATACGATAACTGAGAACGTCTATTAAAACTGTCGGCGTAGAGAAACCGAGGTTTGACTGAAGTTCAAAACAAACTACGAAAAATGACCAGTTCACAAATAACACTTACACTCCAAATCCAGCAGGCGTGTAAATAATGTAGAATAATGTCAAATGTGGAGTTAGAGGCACGCAGTAAATACCTGGCTGTTGTTACATAGCCTGATTGCCATCTCTGTGATCTTTCTGTGTGACCGGTAGCAGCCAAACATGTTTGTTCCAGTTTGCCAAGCGTGCAGACAGCTCGGGACACACTGCACGTTATTATCCGGCAAACCGGAGTGTGTTATTATCCACGAGGCCAAGGTGGAGCAAAGTTCAAAGACGGGAGGGATGTGTGCCGCTCTTATAAAAAGGAGCTTTTAAAGGCCGCTTCCCAACCGCTCACATAGTAAGTCGATCATTGCATGACAACCAACCTTCCTTCAAACATTTGGGCAAACTTATTGTAGTTTTTTGACAGACATTTCATTAGGTACACCTGCGCCTAATAACAAGAGTTGTGTTGAAAGTGTCAGGACCTGGCGTGGCGGTAGTTGGCAAAATACAGGAAAACACACACTCTCCAAAAAAACGTAAAAAATAAAGAGGTAAACACTCGTGTCCTTCTAATAGTTTTAATACAAACTGCGCAGGCGCTACCAAACACAGACCGGTTGTGACAATGTCTTCGTCAGTGTGCAATTTTCAACAGGAAGTGATGCGCTTAAATAGTCACAGCTGTGGTCAATCAATTGATTAAATAAATCAGGGGTCCCCAAACTTTTTGACTCGGGGGGCTGCATTGGGTTAGAACAATTTGGCCGGGGGCCGGGCTGTATATATATATATATTTATATATATACAGACCAAATTATATATATATATATATATATATATATATATATATATATATATATATATATATATGTATGTGTGGGAAAAAATCACAAGACTATTTCATCTCTACAGGCCTGTTTCATGAGGGGGGTACCCTCAATCGTCAGGAGATTTTAATGGGAGCATTCGCATACCATGGTTTATATAGGGCACAGAGTGGGTGGGTACAGGCTGGCCTAGGGGCGTGGTGATTGGCTCATGTGTTACCTAGGAGGTGTTTCCGTCTATGGCGGCATGCTGTTACAATTTCTTTTTTTTTTTTTTTTTTTTTTTTATGTCCTGTCCAGCTTCTCAGGCAAATCATATAGTTGATGTAGATGCCCATGTCGGCTGTTCAGATTTACTTTACAAAAGAGAAGTGTAGGATACTTCTCTTGTTGCCTTATTTGTATTTGACTTTATTAAATGTATTTATATTATCATTTAGTGCAGCCGGGCCGGAGCAGGAGGGGATAGAAAGAGAAAAAAAAAAGAAGACAGAGGGGGAAATTGTGGGGACAAGAGGGGGATTAGACAGAGAGACAAAAACAACAACAGCAAACAACAACAACAACAACAATAGAGCAACATCAGCAAATATGACATGTACAAATATGATGGTAAAAGTAATAGCAAATAAGCAGTTAGCGAAAAATAAAAAATAATACAGAAATGACAATGAGCATTATTACACTACAAATGGATCAATACAAATACCAATAGAAATAGCGCTATTGATAATGAACAATACCAATAATTTACCTTTATTATCAACAATACAGTTGTTTAAATGCAACAATACATATACGTAATGATAACTTGAGATACGAAAGAATGCAGAAAAATGGAGGGGGAGAAAGAGAAGCAACCTACATTAACCTTGTAGATTGTTATAGTCACAATAGGTTAAGCTTTGTCAGTGTGCCATGTGTTACACCCAGTTTACCCTAGGGCAACAACGTTAATATATGTTTGATGAAACGTGATTATGTGCATGAGTGTAAGTATGCATATGTACTTGTATATGTACAGAATGTGTATATGTGTTTGTACAATGAATGTATATGTACAGAATGTGTATATGTGTTTGTACAGTGAATGTATATGTACAGTATGTGTATGTGTATGTTTGTATATTGAATGTGCGTGTGGATGTACGAACATTAGGTAGGTAAATATGTACTGTATTTGTGTATGTATGTGGGAGCGTAGGTACCTATGTACGTATGTGAGCATACGTGAATTTGCATGTACAATACATTCGACTCCCAGAGTGCGTGGGAGCCAGAGCACGGCCCCATCACCCCCGAGAGCCCAACCCACAAACAGGAGGCGTGGTGCCCAGGGAACCAGGGACCACCGCCCCCACGCAGCCAAGCCGGCCAGCGACAGGAACCCCAGAGCCCGACCCACCGTACCGCCCACAAGGGCCAGCAGCAGGCCGCAGACAGACGCACCCGGCGGAGGACAGGGCACGAGAAAAGCAGGGGACAGCCAGACCCCAAGCCAGCGAGAGACCACACCCCACACGGGCAGAAAGGCGAGACGCCCCGCCCGAAGGACCCAGAGACCCCCCGCAACCGGACGGGAAGACCGCCCCCGCCCCACCGGCAACCGGGCCCCCACGAGCCCACCCCCCACCCCCGGAGAGCGCGGCGAGGCCAGCCCCCGGCCACCCCACCCAAACCGGCCGCCGCAGGACCACCCAGGCACAGGGCCACGGGAACCACCCACCCCACCCGCAGGGACCCCAACGATGGAGATGGAACAACCAGCAACCGCCCCGCCGAGCTCCCCCCCTGAGGGAGGGGAAAAATTAAAAAATAATATTAATAAAATATATTTTAAAAATAAATAAATAAATAAATTAATTAATTAATTAAAAAAAAAAAAGAATTAAAAGAAGATCACAGACATGCTGACAAACAAGGTCACTACCCCAGCAACTGGCCGACTCGCAGCACCTCGGAATACCTTGCAGCACCAAGCTACCACAATAGACGCAGGGACTAGGCCCAACAGGCCCCAACCAAGACGGGCACCCGGAAGGGATGGACAGCGGGACCCAGGAGCTCCAGACACGCAGTTCGGATGCAGTAGCCTGAGGCGTCGACCCCCGTCTGACAGGCAGGCCCAGAGCGTACCCCCAGAAATATACATACATACATACATACACACATACACATACACATACACACATACACGTATACATACCCACACATACACATATATACATATACATACACATATGTACACATACACATATATAAACATACATACATACACACACATATACATACATATACACAGTTCGTCAGCCCCGACAGCCATCACGCGCGCGCGCTGCCACCAGTCACAACATCAGCCACACCCCTGCACCAGACCCAGCAGCCACGGGCGCCCACACCACAAACAAACGGCAGCAGAAACAGCAGCCGCAATAACCCCAGACAGCCAGCACCAGCCAATCAAATTAAAGCGATCAAAGAAAAACTGCGACCAGCAACCACACGCCACCAGGGCCACGGAGACCAGCCGGCGCCAGCCCGCCGGTCAGCCCGAACGCCAACACGCAAACAAGAGACACCAACAACCCCCCCAACCAAAAGGCCCCCCACCCCAACCCAAACCCGCACAAACACACCACCGCCCAAACAACCGGGACACAGCATCCAGACCAGACACGGGGGCTGCGCCGCCACCACACCAAGTCACCAACAGAGACCCCACAGCGCAAGGTCGGGCCACACGGGCACGGACCCCATCCAACAGGAAGTGAGACCCGCGCGACGCCACACACAAATAAATAATAAGATTAAAAAAAAATGAAATAAAATAAAAATAAAAAAATAAAATAAAAAATAAAATTTAAAAAATAAAATAAAATAAAAATGAGTAATAGTAATAATAAAAATAAAAATAATAAATACATTAAAAATAAAAAATATATATATAACAATAATAAATGAATAAAAGCCTGGCAGGCCACCAGACCGCAGTCCCCGCCGGCCGACGAGGCAATGAGGGGTGCGCCGAACCCCAAACCCCCCATGCATGTGTACAAGGCCCCCAGAGTGTCTACTGTGTAGTTAAAATTAGGAGGTCAGCCGTTACAGCCGACCTCCAGTCCCTATTGATGTGTATACTGTAGCGTGAGTGAGATATGTATGCTTGTGGGAACTAATAATGCGATTAAAATTGGGGGACATCAAGGTCATGGTGGGTCCCAACCAAACCAAGCCCCCCAAATCCTAAGTGTCTAATATGCAGCTAAGATTGAGGGATGGACGAGCAGGGGACAAGAAAGGAGGACTGGAGCCCCATTGGAGGCATCCTCAACCCCCCGCCATGCCTCCCCGCAGGACAATCCCCAAAGTCCTATATATGTGTGACTGTGTGCGCTATAGTAGGAGGAGTAGAGGGCCCGGACATCCCCCCAGTCCACGCGGCCGACAACCAGGAACTACGGCCAGGAGGCCGCCACCCCCCGCCACAGCCCGTGACCCACACCAGACCACTTTAACGTGACGCCACGCGAGCCCCTCCCCCCGCCAAACAAAGCCAGCCCCCGCCCGCCCCAACCCAACCCTGCAGAGCCCATACCGGCAACCAAACGCAGAGAAACCGCACAGCCCCCACGCCCAATGCAAACACCGCATCCCGGCCATCCACACAGCAACGTGCCCATACGAGTCCCGGCCAGGGGAAGGAGCCCCCCAATGGGGGAAGAAGCCAATGCATCCCGTCCGCCTGCCAGCCCCCAAACCAGCCGGCAAGCCAACGCCAGCCATCCCCACAACCCCACAAGCGCACAGACACCAGCCACAGTCCCCCAACCACTCCAACCCAACACAGCGATGCCAACCGCTGGTATCACCGCAGCAACCATCACCACCACCGCCCGTCCGCAGCGTAAACACCCGCGGCCGCCGAAACCAAAACAAAAAAGCGACCGACCCCGTAAACCACAACAACGCACACCCCCGGCTACCACCGAGGCCACCAACCCACCTACCCCAACTCATCCACAGCCAGGCCAATTGAGCCACCGGACATCCACACCCATGCACACACCTACACATTCATATACACATACATACACACATACATATATGCATATACATATACATACACATACACACATTTCCACACGTATGCATATACATATAAACATACACATCCACACATATATACACATTAATACACCCACACACATATACATAAGCCCACATATACACAAACACATACATACACAACACACACAAAAAAAAAAAAAAAAAAAAAAAAAAAAAAAAAAAAAAAAAAAAAAAAAAAAACCCTTTAAATAAAATAAAATAAATAAAAATAAACAAGAGGCCTGGTCGCCAACAGTGCCCAACGCCACCAAACCCCGCAGCCCCTCCCGCACGTCCAGGCCCCCCCCGCCCACCACCCACCAGGCATCCCATCCGGCAAAAAGCCATAAGGGCCCAGCCCTGCGTCCACAGCCGGCATGCCACGGCACCTCAGCAGACCCGGCGCCGCGATCAGCAATACACACCGGGGCAGCGACACATACATATGTACCTACATACATACACACAGATTTCACCATACATATATACAAACGTACACACACCCACATACACGCGTACCCATATATAATTTAACAGAATAAGTTAAATATATTAAATAGATTAAAAAAATAAAAAATAAATAAATAATAATAATAATAATAATAATAATAATATGCTGTTACAATTTCGCTGCGCTTGTTGAGGGATGACAGGTCTGGACGGTAAATAATAAACAGTTTCTCTTTCAAGCATAGGTTGCATCTTTTATTACCACTATTGTAAGGTGTGCTGGATGCAATAATTTGCCATGTTATTGAATATTCAACATTATTGTCTTTGAGGTCCCAAATGTGTTTGCTGAGTTCTGTGGTATTTCGCAGGTTTTTGTTCCTGAAAGAAGCCTTGTGATTGTTCCATCTGGTTTTGAATTCTCCCTCGGTTAATCCTACATATGTGTCGGATGTGTTAATGTCCTTGCGTATTACCTTAGATTGGTAGACAACTGATGTTTGTAAGCACCCCCCGTTGAGAGGGCAATCAGGTTTCTTTCGACAATTACATCCTTTGTTGGTTTTGGAGTCGTTCTGTCTGAGGGCCGACGGCTCATTTGCAATTGTTTTGTTGTGGTTTGAGATGATTTGTCGTATATTGTTCATGCAGCTGTAGCTCAATTTAATGTTGTTCTTGTTGAATACTTTTCTTAGGATGTTGTCTTTGGGAAAGTGTTTGTCAATCAGATTGAGGAATTTGTGTCCAATGTTCGTTGAGACGTTTTTGCTGTATGGGGGGTTGTACCAGATGATGTCGTTCCGTTTTCTGTTCTTTTTTGGCTGGTTTCCTGGCGTGGGTTCATAGTTGAGGGTGAAATTGTATCCGCTTTCATCAAGGGCTTTTTGGTACGGGGGGGGTTGCTTGGTCAAATTCAGCTTTGCTAGATGACAGCATCGATAGCCTTTTATTGATTCCGGTAGGTATTCTTTTCGTGGTGGTGGGTGGGTGGTTGCTGTCATGGTGCACGTATTGGAGTGTTGTGTTGGGTTTCGTGAATGGTTGGTAGCTGTTATTTCTCAGGTTGAAAGTGACGTCAAGGAAGTTGACGGTTTGCTTGTTGGCTTCAATCGTGATCCGTAGGCCGTTCTCTTTGAAATATATATATATATATATATATATATATATATATATATATATATATATATATATATATATATGATGTCACGTAATCGATGGGAAAATGAGTTTTTAGACAATATTTGCCTGAGCGGCTAGGACACACCGAGAGTAACAAGCGGTAGAAAATGGATTAGAAAAGACAGATTAAAAAAAAATAATAATAAAAAATAAATAAATAAAAAGTATTTATTTAAAAAAAAAATTAAATCAACATAAAAAACACAAGATACACTTACAATCAGTGCACCAACCCAAAAAAACTCCCTCATTCACACTCATTCGCACAAAAGGGTTGTTTCTTTCTGATATTAATATTCTGGTTCCTACATTATACATCAATACAATCTGCAAGGGATACATACAGTCCGTGAAGTACATGAAGTTTAAAAAAAAAAAAAATTTTTTTAACTTGGGACTTTTAAGCCGAACAAGAATTATTTTTTATTTTGTATTGAGACAAAGATTATTTATGTATTTAATATTTGTATGCTTGCTATGATATATTATTGAAGAGCCCCTAAAGGGACATGGGGGGAATTTTTTTTTTTTATAATTTTTTATTTATTTCTTATTTTCTTTCTTACCCTCACCTATGCAGTGAATTCACTTTTTGGTTTTGAATATTTTTGTGGGAGCCACAAAATCTTTGTGGCTCCCACTGTCCTCCTCAACCCGCGAAACTGGTCAAAATGGCTCCCTGACCGGCAAAGGCTGCCAACCCCTGCCCAAGTGTCTAAATAACTCTCAGCGTAGTTTGTAGACCCCTGTAATAAATCAAGAACAATTGAAAAAATGAAAGTGCACACATAATAGACAAAATGGAAAGTTGTACAATATGAATCAAAGACTCAGTACAGTATCATAGGAAATTGAATAACGCAATAAAAATAAAAAAGACCCCAGGATGCAGAGACAAGAAGCGTTGGTAACAGGGAGATTTAATGAGCACAGAGAACAGACTTTCGTCATGCATATTAGGCAAATTAAGCAGTGTCGACAGATAAACCCTCCTGAGTAGCGACGGCGGGCAGGTGAATCCCCTGATCACTAATCAAGAGCAGGTGTGGAGAACAGCACTCACGAACAGTGGTGAAGTCAATGCAAGACATGACCAAAACAGGAAGTGGAACAAAGATAAGAGCGCTTGACAGGAAAGAACATTAAACACAATAAAACAACCCAAAACCTCCAAAACCATCACGCAGATCATGACAAAAAAATTGTTTTTTGATTGCCGCTGTCTGTAAAGTGTTGATTTAATAAGATATTTATTATTAAAATTAATATATATTTTGCTTGATTCATTATTGAATTTTTTTCTCTCGCTACTTTGTGTTGTATATGGCACGTCGTGGTCGCATCTTGGGTCGTTTTCCCAAGATGCAGACAGAATCTCCGCAGGCAAGCGCAGGTAAGACAGTGATTTATTCTCATAAATCAGGCAGGGAATACAGATAAACAGAAAAACGTGTTGCTAGCACGGGAAACCATGGCGAAGCTTAGCACAGGAACAAGAATCAAAAGCATGGATCAGAAACTTAATTGTTGCATGAAGCAAATAAGACAGGAATAAGTAGCTCTCTGATTAGTGCCCGGGAGCATGTGAACGTCCCGAACACTAATCAGAGGCAGGTGAAGCTAATCTATTTGTGTATGTGTTTGACTTTCTCTTCTACTGTTACAGAATACCATTATTTTAGGTTCACTCAGACTCAACACTAGTCTGTCTTTGTCAAACCATCTCTTTAATTTGTTCATTTTTGTCAGGAACTCACGTGGCAGTAGTTGGCGTGGCCCCAGGATGCAGAGACAAAAAACGACACGCAGGTAATCAGGTTGTGTGAACAAAAAGACCAAAAGGCATACCATGAACATTAGTCCCAGTCAATGTTCCCTCTAATTTTTCATGTGTGTGAGCAAACGCAAAAACTCCTTCAGCATTCAGTGAAGCCCATGTGAGCAACATCAGATGTGCACACTGTGGCTACACCAGCAGCACACCTGTCCCAAACCTGACTAAATCACAAGTTCAAACTCCATCCATCCATCCATTTTCTACCGCTTGTCTCTTTCGGGGTCGCGGGGGGTGCTGGAGCCTATCACAGCTGCATTCGAGCGGAAGGTCCCCACCTCATCGCAGGGCCAACACAGATAGACAGACAACATTCTCTTATTATTATAATCAAATGACAGCAGTCATTTCCATGAGATGATTTTCTAATATAAGTGTTTAGGCCCACTTACAATGACAATAACAAAAAATATTGTTTTTTTTCATGAACTGTGTACTTGTATTATTTGTCTGGGTGGAGGTCTTGCTTTGGAAATAATTTGTACCCCTTTCAGACATTGCATTTAGTTCCCATTAAAACATTCACATGTTGCACAATGAGATGTAAGCAGGGGATCATGTGTACATTCCTGCAACTTCCTGTTTGTAAAAAATATGTTTTTATTAGTATTTATTTAATATACTAACAGCATTTCATGATTAATATTTATCAATTAAGATTCCTAATGAATGACACTAGAATAAGCACACATTTGATTGGTAAATCATAGTGTAACGACCTGGAATGACACTTTATGTGTGGTGTTGGAGTTGTCCGACTTTTTGTGTGGCTGTAAACGCATCACTGGCTAAGTGCCATATGTGCATGTGTTGGCGCAAGTGAGAACGAGCGAGCGGCTGCTGTTGATATAACAAAGTTGCTTTTGG
This sequence comes from Nerophis lumbriciformis, assembly GCF_033978685.3. NCBI lineage: Eukaryota > Metazoa > Chordata > Actinopteri > Syngnathiformes > Syngnathidae > Nerophis > Nerophis lumbriciformis. The sequence continues at coordinate 30,142,877 of NC_084574.2, forward strand.
TTTGGTTTGTACTGCAGAAAATGACCAGTTTTTTACTAATGTTTTGGTGATGTGTTTATGGCCGACAATAAAGAGTTTTGCTCAGTAAAGTGATGGATGGAATTCATGTCCTCAAAGCGTCTCGACAGACGTTACAATATTTGAACAATGACGACGAAAACTGTTTTCTCTGTTGTTATGTGCTTATTTTTTTATTTTATTTTGTGCGTGGCATAGATTTGCCGTGCGCAGAGGACGCTTGAGCAGTGCGCAATTGCACAGGCGCGCACCTTAGAGGGAACGTTGGTCCCAGTAGACATACAAACCAGTGTCGGTAAGAAGGCGACCATTTGTACTGGGAAGTCGGAATTTCAACTGGAACACCCCTCGAGGACGGACTTCCGACTTGGAAAGTCGGAGCATTCTCACCACCCCCGAATTAATTTCAAAGATGGCTGCTCTGAATGTAAACAACGATGCCTGCTTCTATACTATTCGTTATTAGCACTTCTGATCAGTTTTTGTCGCAGTAAATCAGCCATATACAATTTATTGTTGTACGTTTTTATATGGGAACATCAATGTGGTGTACACTACATTTATTTCATGCGGTTTATACGTTGCCAGCAATAGCGACTTTGTTTCCTTTTCATCCACTGTGTTTGAATGTTGCAGAAAGAGTACCGTATTTTTCGGACGATAAGTCGCAGTTTTTTTCATAGTTTGGCCGGGGGTGCGACTTATACTCAGGAGCGACTTATGTGTGAAATTATTAACACATTACCGTAAAATATCAAATAATATTATTTAGCTCATTCACGTAAGAGACTAGACGTATAAGATTTCATGGGATTTAGCGATTAGGAGTGACAGATTGTTTGGTAAACGTATAGCATGTTCTATATGTTATAGTTATTTGAATGACTCTTACCATAATATGTTACGTTAACATTCCAGGCACGTTCTCCGTTGGTTATTTATGCCTCATATAACGTACACTTATTCAGCCTGTTGTTCACTATTCTTTATTTATTTTAAATTGCCTTTCAAATGTCTATTCTTGGTGTTGGGTTTTATCAAATAAATTTCCCCCAAAAATGCAACTTATATATGTTTTTTTCCTTCTTTATTATGCATTTTTGGCAGGTGCGACTTATACTCCGGAGCGACTTACAGTATACTCCGAAAAATACGGTAGATATTTTTCCATAAGTTGTATATAGTCGGACAAGGCAAGCACGTAAATGGCTTTCGTGGATATGGCCATCTTGATTTCCGATCTCGTAACTGGAACGCTCACAACTCTGCTCCGACTTCCAACTTCCGAGGTAAATGAAATGCAGCAATAACCAAAGCAGGAAGTGAAACAAAAATAAGAGCGCCAGACAGGAAGAGACACTACACACAGGAAACAAGACAAAAACTAAACAAATTGTGATGAAGATCATGACAAATTTCTTCTGATCTTATTTGTATTAACTTCTGTGTGTTCTCTCCTGAAAGCAATGTGGTTGTGTTATCTTATCTGCAGGTAGTACAAACTTGTATTTACCGCATTTTTTGGAGTATAAGTCGCACCTGCTGAAAATGCATAATAAAGAAGGAAAAAAACATATACAAATCGCACTGGAGCCCGGCCAAACTATGAAAAAACCTGTGACTTATAGTCTGAAAAATACGGTACTTATAATTTATTTTATTTTTAAAGGGGAACATTATCACCAGACCTATGTAAGCGTCAATATATACCTTGATGTTGCAGAAAAAAGACCATATATTTTTTTAACCGATTTCCGAACTCTAAATGGGTGAATTTTGGAGAATTAAACGCCTTTCTATTATTCGCTCTCGGAGCGATGACGTCACAACGTGACGTCACATCGGGAAGCAATCCGCCATTTTCTCACTTTCGTCGGTGTGTTGTCGGAGGGTGTAACAACACGAACAGGGACAAATTCAAGTTGCACCAGTGGCCCAAAGATGCGAAAGTGGCAAGAAATTGGACAAAATTTGTTCAAAATACGAGGGTGTGGAAAAGCCGACGAAATGGTCAGTCGTTTGTTCCGCACACTTTAACGACGAAAGCTATGCTACGACAGAGATGGCAAGAATGTGTGGATATCCTGCGACACTCCAAGCAGATGCATTTCCAACGATAAAGTCAAAGAAATCTGCCGCCAGACCCTCATTGAATCTGCCGGAGTGTGTGAGCTATTCAGGGACAAAGGACCTCGGTAGCACGGCAAGCAATGGCGGAAGTTTGTTCCCGCAGACGAGCGAGCTAAACCCTCTGGATGTCTTGGCTCACACCGTCCCTTATGCCACCGAAGATGATCAAGAGAAGAATATCGACCCTAGCTTCCCTGGCCTGCTGACATCAACTCCAAAACTGGACAGATCAGCTTTCAGGAAAAGAGAGCGGATGAGGGTATGTCTACAGAATATATTAATTGATGAAAACTTTATTCATTACTCACGTTTTTACTTAAATTATTATACATAAACTGTGTTTACCAATAATTTAGCTTAAAAACATTTATTTTTTTCAATCATTCGAGTACATTCGGGTAGTCTTGTGTAATGCAGTATTTTGTGTCTATTTAGGTATGGTTAACCTGAGTGCTGAAATCGTGGAAAAATATATGTTCTTAGCGCGCCTGAAATGGGCTGTCTGCACTCTCAAAGTGCATGTTGTTGCCAAATGTATTTCATATGCTGTAAACCTAGTTCATAGTTGTTAGTAATTATCTTATCGGACAGTGTTAAGCCGCTGAAATCCGAGTCTGAATCCGAGCTAATGTCGCTATACCTTGCTGTTTGTTTGTATTGGCATCACTGTGTGACATCACAGGAAAATGGACGGGTGTATATAACGATGGTTAAAATCAGGCACTTTGAAGCTTTTTTTAGGGATATTGCGTGATGGGTAAAATTTTGAAAAAAAATTCGAAAAATAAAATAAGCCACTGGGAACTGATTTTTAATGGTTTTAACCCTTCTGAAATTGTGATAATGTTCCCCTTTAAGTTGACACATTCTATTGCTATTTTTGTTACGTAGTATCGCTTTTGTGTGGTTGGTATTGTCTATTACATTTTATATATTATTATTTCCTCTTTTTTTAGTGCCCCTGAGAGTCGTTAAGTTATCCTTTCCTCTTGTAATTGAGCTACCGTGTCAAACAATTTCCCTTGGGATCACTAAAGTTTGGCTAGGTCTAGGTCAACAAAGAGCTGACAAAATAGAAGATTAAAAAGACTAGATTTTAGGAAATAAATACTTAAAACTGGTGAAATTGTCACGGCGGGGTCGCATGTTAATGCGCGGATTGTTTTCCCAGGATGCAGACGGAACTCCGGTGGCAGAGTGCAGGTAAGACAATCATTTATTTGCCATAAATCAGTCAAAATACAAATCAAACAGAAAAGCATGCCGATAGCATGGGAAGCTATGGCGAAGCTTAGTCCAAAAACAAGAATCACGAAGGTATTCACACGTGACTTGTTGCATGGAGCAGAGTCTTCTCATTTCCAGCGTGCAAGCAAAGCCAAGGAACTCAGGGTTTAGAAGCTAATAAAGAGACAGCGAATATGTCACGGCGGGGTCGCAAGTTATTGCGCGGATCGTTTTCCCAGGATGCAGAAAAGAGACAGCGAATACCCTGAATAGCAGCAGTGAGACGATCAAACATGACTTTTAACGCCATCACCTGGTGTATGTTGGTGTGTTCACGGAATTTTCAGACTGGTAAGTTTGAATCAAAGCATGTTTTATTTTAAAAATTTGCTGTAATTTTCGTCTACTAAAACTAGACTAAAACTCAATTGAGTTGACCGAAATATGACTAAAGCTAAAATACATTTTTGTCAAAAGACTATAACTAAAACTAAATTAAAGACTACTGTCAAAGTTAACAGTTAGCCATAATTAAGACGAACATTTTAAGTCAACAAAATTAACACTGAAACTGTGAGGATTACGCATGGCTGCGGTAGTTGTGACCCAAGATGCAGGAAACAGGAGAACGAAACAGGTAAGACTCTTTTAGTAAACTCAAAATAAGGAGAAGCAGTCATGCATACAGAGGTCCTAAACATAATCAATCCTCCTGCATTGAGGGACAGGCGAGGCAGGCATAAATAGCCGCCTGATTGGCAACTGCAACCAGGTGTGCCGGGCTGCCAATTAGGGACAGGTGAGGGAAACGAGCGCTCAGGGAGACATGCAGGAAATGGAACAAAATAAAGAGCGCCGACAAGTAAACAAACACCAAACAAGGAAAGACAAACACAAGTGAAGTAACAGATCGTCACAGAAACCGGACCATTAAAGTACAAAAGTGTCTTCTGGAAATAAGTAAACATGTGTTCCAACATTCATGAGATAAAAAAAAAAAATTCCGTCAACATTGGCACAAATCATCTTGCATCGCTGGTAAAAACAGGCCTTCAAAATGAAAAACGTGCTAAAAGACAGTGGGGTCTTTCCACAGGCACTGTCGCGGCACGGGCTCGAACCCGCTTTTCTTCTGCAGCCAGGACACGCCCCTGCTCGCGCTGGGCGCTTCACGGCAAAGCTGCAGGCAATCTTCAATCCACGCACCTGGGTCTAATCAAGACAAGCAGCATAAAGACGCAGGGAGCTGGTGCCGGAATGTAGTCTAACTCTTTGCATGTCCTTCCAGTTTCCCCGTGTTCGAGTTGTGTACCTCGACTTCCCTCTGGATTCTGGACTGCCTCCCTCGATCCTCGACCCCTGCTTGGACACGGACCTCGTTGCTTCTCCACTTGCCTTCCCACGGACTACCTTTTTGCCTCGCCCCTCTGGACAGGCGAATGATTCATCCAACACTTACAACAACCCTAATAACATTGACATTATTCATTATTCATTCATTCACACGTAGAGTAGCATACACCTCCCACACACTCATCAAAGGTTTAAATAAACCTGTTGACCTGATCCTCCTTGTGGTGTCGAAACAGGCACCAACCTCCACTCGTGCCTGGCCAGAAAATATTAACTTAATATCCCCTATTTTCCCTTACTTTTCATAGTATTTCCCCTTGTTTTCAAATGCAAAAGCTGATGGTTGCATGCAAATAGAATAATACAATAATGACAGGCGCTTTTCTGTGTATGAGTTGTGTGAGTAATGGACTCTGGGATTTTGTTTAATGCTGTCCTTATTTTATCAAAATCAGAAATATGACAGCTGTAGCAATGCACAGCTGTGTGTGTGTGCGTGTGCGTGTGCGCTGGAGGGTTGACAAGTTAAAAAATGACCCCCAGCCCTGACCTCTCCTCCTCCCATTATTCTTACTTTCCTGCCTAATTCCATGTCACTGGGGGGCTCGCTGATGGAGACTGACAGTAATGTCTGTCCTCCGTCCTCCGGCTCGTCGCCCCGCCTCCTTCGCCGCCTCCCTCGCGTCTCCTCCACTCTCTGCCCTTTGCTCTTGCCTGTCCAGCACTGACCTCGCTGACTTTGCTTTGGAGGTTGCCAGCTTAGCTTTGGGGGGCAAATTGTGTGTGTGTGTGTGTGTGTGTGTGTGTGTGTGTGTGTGTGTGGGGCTGGCTGTCAAAAGCACATCTGGGATGAGATCGAGCGTCCATCCATGACTGATTCATCTGACATTGTGCTTTTTTTTTTTACTTAATGCATGGAGGAATACTACAGCCAACTTTGAATGGGAACAGGTTCTAAGATAACAAGAATAATGATTCCAATCATAAAAAGTACACTTCAAAAACGAATATATCTGGAATACTCTATTCTTATTAGAAGACCTTTAGCATCCAGAGGACTGAAGATTCACTAACAAGTTCTCTGAAAATTAATCTAGCAGTCATTTCCCATAATATCCATAATTTTTTGTAGAGATGTCGGTAAATGCGTTAAAATGTAATATCGGAAATGATCGGTATCGGTTTTTTTAAATTATTGGTATCGTTTTTTTTTTTTAGTTTTTTTTTAAAATTATTAAATCAACATAAAAAACACAAGATACACTTACAATTAGTGCACCAACCCAAAAAACCTCCCTCCCCTCATTCACACTCATTCACACAAAAGGGTTGTTTCTTTCTGTTATTAATATTCTGGTTCCTACATTATATATCAATATATATCAATAAAGTCTGCAAGGGATACAGTCCGTAAGCACACATGATTGTGCGTGCTGCTGGTCCACTAATAGTACTAACCTTTAACAGTTAATTTTTCTAATTTTCATTAATTACTAGTTTCTATGTACCGTATTTTTTGGAGTATAAGTCGCACCTGAGTATAAGTCGCACCTGCCGAAAATGCATAGTAAAAAAATTAAAATATATATATAAGTCGCACTGGAGCCCGGCCAAACTACGAAAAAAACTGCGGCTTATAGTCCGAAAAATACGGTAACTGTTTTTATATTGTTTTACTTTCTTTTTTATTCAAGAAAATGTTTTTAATTTATGTATCTTATTTTATTTTATAAATTTTTTTTAAAAAGTACCTTATCTTCACTATACCTGGTTGTCCAAATTAGGCATAATAATGTGTTAATTCCACGACTGTATATATCGGTTGATATCGGTATCGGTATCGGCAATTAAAGAGTTGGAAAATATCGGAATATCGGATATCGGCAAAAAGCCATTATCGGACATCCCTAATTTTTTGAGTAATCAGTACATAACTAACTGCACTTGGAATGCACTTTCCATCGCCAGACTCAATGTACCCCTCTTCCTATCATTGTCAAGCAGAATTCACCAAGAGTTGGATTGTTCGTCCACTAATAGAGAACTTGAGCTGTGATTAGATTAGGTCAGTTTTGCCTTACTGGTTAAGTGTTGTTGCAAGACAGTGTGGACAAAGTCATGTAAAACTATTCCTTTTGATCACTTAACGCAGACCTGGGCAAAGCTTTTCAATCTGGCCCGCCGGACATTCCCAAATAATTTTTTTAGATCTTTAAGATGGAAACTGTAGCTGCCATTATGTTGTGCAGGGCTGTTTTTAAATGACCGTAAGTCTTGAACTATACAAAGTATTTCAATGGTTGGAATCTGCGCTTTTGCATGATATACTAGTTACTATAGTAATCTAATTAGTTACTATGGTAATCTAATTAGTTGCTATGGTAATCTAAGTCACAGAAAATCAGACGAGGCACCAATCAGGGTGGGCGGGGTGTGTTTCCACAGAGTGTTTCCAGAGTGGCCAGCCTGAAGGAGATTTTTACAACAAAGTTCTAAAGCTTAGTAATATATCATATATATCAGATTGTAGGTGTTTTTTTTTTTTACCCTTCGCGTACATATTTAGCTGTTTTTGTGTTTCGCTTGAATATAAAATATGTTGATCGAAAGGGGGTGTGACGTTCATATGTTGTCAATATTCAGTGTTTTATCGTTCATAGTTAAAGGGGAACATTATCACAATTTCAGAATGGTTAAAACCATTAAAAATCAGTTCCCAGTGGCTTATTATATTTTTCGAAGTTTTTTTCAAAATTTTACCCATCACGCAATATCCTTAAAAAAAGCTTCAAAGTGCCTGATTTTAACCATCGTTATAAACACCCGTCCATTTTCCTGTGACGTCACATACTGATGCCAACACAAACAAACATGGCGGAAAGAACAGCAAGCTATAGCGACATTAGCTCGGATTCAGACTCAGATTTCAGCGGCTTAAGCGATTCAACAGATTACGAATGTATTGAAACGGATGGTTGTAGTGTGGAGGCAGGTAGCGAAAACGAAATTGAAGAAGAAACTGAAGCTATTGAGCCATATCGGTTTGAACCGTATGCAAGCGAAACCGACGAAAACGACACGACAGCCAGCGACACGGGAGAAAGCGAGGACGAATTTGGCGATCGCCTTCTAGCCAACGATTGGTATGTGTTTGTTTGGCATTAAAGGAAACTAACAACTATGAACTAGGTTTACAGCATATGAAATACATTTGGCAACAACATGCACTTTGAGAGTGCAGACAGCCCAATTTTCATCAATTAATATATTCTGTAGACATACCCTCATCCGCGCTCTTTTCCTGAAAGCTGATCTGTCCAGTTTTGGAGTTGATGTCAGCAGGCCAGGGAAGCTAGGGTCGATATTCTTCTCTTGATCATCTTCGGTGGCATAAGGGACGGTGTGAGCCAAGACATCCAGGGGGTTTAGCTCGCTCGTCTGCGGGAACAAACTGCCGCCATTGCTTGCCGTGCTACCGAGGTCCTTTGTCCCTGAATTGCTCACACACTCCGGCAGATTCAATGGGGGTCTGGCGGCAGATTTCTTTGACTTTATCGTTGGAAATGCATCTGCTTTGAGTGTCGCAGGATATCCACACATTCTTGCCATCTCTGTCGTAGCATAGCTTTCGTCGGTAAAGTGTGCGGAACAAACGTCCAATTTCTTGCCACTTTCGCATCTTTGGGCCACTGGTGCAACTTGAATCCGTCCCTGTTCGTGTTGTTACACCCTCCGACAACACACCGACGAGGCATGATGTCTCCATAGTACGGAAAACAGTCGAAAAAACGGAAAATAACAGAGCTGATTTGACTCGGTGTTTGAGAAAATGGCGGATTGCTTCCCGATGTGACGCCACGTTGTGACGTCATCGCTCCGAGAGCGAATATTAGAAAGGCGTTTAATTCGCCAAAATTCACCCATTTAGAGTTCGGAAATCGGTTAAAAAAATATATGGTCTTTTTTCTGCAACATCAAGGTATATATTGACGCTTACATAGGTCTGGTGATAATGTTCCCCTTTAATATTGTAAATACCACATTCTTTTATTTTCATGTACATTCTGGGTGTCTCATTCAGTAAAAAAATGTAGAATTCCATTGTGTTTTTTAAGGCGGTCTGTCGTAACGTTTTTAGCATTCAATCAGACATTATTGTGAGGTTTTGTATTAGTGAAGCGAAGTGAAGTGAATTATATTTATATAGCGCTTTTCTCTAGTGACTCTAAGCGCTTTACATAGTGAAAACCCAATATCTAAGTTACATTTAAACCAGTGTGGGTGGCACTGGGAGCAGGTGGGAAAAGTGTCTTGCTCAAGGACACAACGGCAGTAACTAGGATGGCGGAAGCGGGGATCGAACCCGGAACCACACTTGCCAACCTTGAGACCTCCAATTTCGGGAGGTGGGGGAGTGGGGGGGCGTGGTTGGGGGCATGGTTAAGAGGGGAGGAGTATATTTACAGCTAGAATTCACCAAGTCAAGTATTTCATATATATATATATATATATACATATATATATATATATATATATATATACATATATATATATATATATACATATATATATATATATATATATATATATATATACATATATATATATATATATATATACACATATACTTATGTATATATATACATATATATATATATATATATATATAAGAAATACTTGACTTTCAGTGAATTCTAGCTATATATATATATATATATATATATATATATATAAATAAGAGAAATACTTGAATTTCAGTGTTCATTTATTTACACATATACACACACATAACACTCATCTACTCATTGTTGAGTTATGGGTTGAATTGTCCATCCTTGTTCTATTCTCTGTCACTATTTTTCTAACCATGCTGAACACCCTCTCTGATGATGCATTCTGCTTCGTCTCCTTGTTGTGTGCGCAGTTGTGCACTGCACTCTCTAAAAGCCCTAGGTGTTATTGTCACATATGCATGTACAGTAGATGGCAATATTGTCCTGTTTAAGAGTGTCACAACATTGCCATTTACGGCAGACGAACTGCTTTACGGTAGAGGAAAACGTGACTTTTGTTGTGTGTTGTTGCCGCGCTGGGAGGACGTTAATGAAACTGCCTAACAATAAACCCACATAAGAAACCAAGAACTCGCCCTCGATCATTCTACAGTTATAACGTGATTGGGCAGGCATGCTGTTTATATTGTGGGAAAGCGGACGTGAAAACAGGCTGTCGACACCTCACTCAGGTCCGCCTGAATTTCGGGATATTTTCGGGAGAAAATTCGTCCCGGGAGGTTTTCGGGAGAGGCGCTGAATTTCGGGAGTCTCCTGGAAAATCCGGAAGGGTTGGCAAGTATGCCCGGAACCCTCAAGTTTCTGGCACGGCCGCTCTACCAACCGAGCTATACCGCTCGTGTTCCTACAAATACATATACAGGCCCCAGACACATTTTTTCTCTAAATTTGGCCCCCGAGTCAAAATAATTGCCCAGGCCTGACTTAATGGCATGTTTTTATCGCCCTGGGCCATGATTACTTCAAAAGAAAGAAAGGATATATAAAAGAATCGCCATTTCCGAACTTCACTGCTCTTCCATCTTCCTGTGTTTCCTCGTGCTCTTTCAGCCTCTCCTCAAACATATTTTGGAAAACATCAGTAGAAGAGGACACAAATAGAATAGGGCTTCAAAGTGTAGTAAACGCAATGCATTGTGTCTTGCTGGCCTATGAATCGCTTATTTTCCATGGTTGGATGTTTTTTTCTCTAACAAGTTTTAAACATGGCGCGAATGTGCGGCATCATTAACTGCCACAATTGTTGTCATAATCCATTCTGAAATAAAACCCCAAAAACGATTTGACTAGTTTCCTCTCATTTCCAGCGTGAAAGCAAAGCCAAGGAACTCAGGGTTAAGAAGCTATTAAAGAGACAGCGAATATGTCACGGCGGTGTCGCATGTTATTGCGCGGATCGTTTTCCCAGGATGCAGACGGAACTCCGGAGGCAAAGTGCAGGTAAGACACTGATTTATTTACCATAAATCATTCAAAATCTAAAAATACAGGAACATGCAAACAAACACAAAGAAAAGGGAAGCTAAGGAAATAGCCAACAGGAAGACTTAGCATTGAATCAGGAATCAAATAGTATACCCTCGTAACTTTGCATAGCGTAAACAAGACAGCCAGACTGAGTGTGGCGAAAAGCAGGAATAAGTAACACTCTGATTAGTGCCTGGGAGCAGGTGAGCGTCCCGAACACTAATCAGAGGCAGGTGAAACTAATCAGCACCCATGGCAACAAAGAACACACAAACCCAGAGGTGCTGAAACAGAACTAAGGTAGTCTTTAACTAAACAAAACATGATCCGGGCAACAAATCGTGACAGAATACACTAAATAGCAGCAGTGAGACGATCAAACATGACTTTTAACGCCATCACCTGGCACATGTTGATGTGTTCACGGCATTTGCGGACTGGTAAGTTTGAATCAAAGCATGTTTTAGTCCTTTACACATGTAGCATTTTGTAGACTGTTAGCATTGACCAAGCTAGCTGCGGGATACAAACAAAAAACAGTATTTTGAAAAAAAACATGTTCAGTAGGTGGGTCTTTATTGTCATTGCACAAGTACAACAAAACTTTGTTATGTTGTCTGTTTACTTTTATTTTTCTTGGGTTACCATGAAAATGAATGGGCCCTTTTTAGTAGCGCAGTGATCAAAGTATTTAAAAGTAATAATGGGCTTGTTTTGTTCAGTGAAACCTGCTTACGAAATGAGGCTGGGCACTGTCACTCCATCTCAGACACAAACAAGATGAAAGCCGCACATTACGCTCAATTTGAAGGGAGGACAATGAGCCGTAACAGACTTTGTACATCCGTGTAAACGAAAGCTTTGGCCAACTTAGCCCACAATGCATTGCGAAATCACATGCCCGTTTGAGCCCTTTTCTCTTGTTTTTGAGTGCCAAGTCATAATAATTTTGATTTTAATTCATCAATATTCTTTGAGAAATTTTTTTTATTTTTTTTAATCCCACTAAAATTATTGGGGATCCAAAAGGGCCCCACAAGTGTTAAAAAAAAGCTAATAAATTTTTTTTTTTTAACTTTATTGCTTAATCCTTTATATCAATTTCAATCCGTCGATTATACATTTTTATTCAATTTTAATGGTTTTTTTTTGTTTGTTCTACGGCCTTTTTGTCCAAGAAAACTTAGAGTTTTGATTCATTATTATTTTTAAAAATGACAGTTTTAACGAATACAAACAGCTTTGTGTTATTAGAGTCTACATTGGTACTTTTTGTCATTACATTTGTGGTGTGCTACATTTGTACACATTGTGGGGCGGCATAGCTCGGTTGGTAGAGCGGTCGTGCCAGCAACTTGAGGGTTGCAGGTTCGATCCCCGCATCCGCCATCCTAGTTACTGCCGATGTGTCTTTGGGCAAGACACTTTACCCATTTGCTCCCAGTGCCACCCACACTGGTTTAAATGTAACTTAGATATTGGGTTTCACTATGTAAAGCGCTTTGAGTCACTAGAGAAAAGCGCTGTATAAATATAATTCATTTCACCTGTTTGCTTTTTCTTTCCACTTTATGTAAAATAAAACGTTTTAAAATTATTCTAATAGCAGGCCGTTAAAAAAAATGAGCTGCGGGCCACAAGAGTTGAAACTCCGTCACAGAACCAATTAAGGTGAGGTACTACTGCATTTTCATAACAGCTTTATGCTAATGACATGTTTTTCTTCTTCAAACATTACAACTTTATTCTCATTTTCCTGATATCGTCTGTCATTCCCACGTTTTTTTGTCCGTGTGACTCACCGGAGCAATTCTACTATGGCGACATATCCAAAATCCTTTCACCTGTTAGAATTATCAGCACGTTAATCACTTTTATAAACTGGGGTGTGACAGACCATGCCAAACATGCACGTACGCGCATGTTCCCCACACACTCCTTCCCACTTCCTGTTGCGCAATTTTCACAACTGATATAAAGGATGAACTTGCTGAACTGGACGAACACACCACACACACACACACACACACACACACACGAACACACACACACTCTTGTATTTGTTACCTTCTTTAGACCTCCGAAAAATGTCTAACTTTTTAGGACCACCCTTTCTAGATATATAAAGATTTGTATTTACAACATTAATAATATATACATACTATGCAAATATAAAAAATGGTAAGCTTTTAGTTCAGGGGTGTCAAACTCCTTTTAGATCGGGGGGCCACATGGAGAAAAATCTACTCCCAAGTGGGCCGCACTGGTAAAATCCCAGCGCGATCACTTAAAAATAAAGACAACTTCAGATTGTGTTCTTTGTTTAAAAATAGAACAAGCACATACAATGTTGCTGTTTTTTGTTTTTTACGCTTACCGTATTTTTCGGAGTATAAGTCGCACCGGAGTATAAGTCTCACCTGCCGAAAATGTATAATAAAGAAGGAAAAAAACATATATAAGTCGCACTGGAGCCCGGCCAAACTATGAAAAAAACTGCGACTTATAGTTCGAAAAATACGGTGCATGTTGCGGTTAATCAAGATAAAAAATAATATCAAAATCAAATACAGGATGTTATTTATGTAGTTTGTTCATTTTCCTCGACTGGTGCACTAACATCATGTGGTTTATTTTATTTGTTTTACATATGTAGCATCACCTACAAAGATACCAATAATTGCTATTGCCACATCTAGTGGACACATTTAGAACAGCAGTTTCTCCATCCATCCATTTCCTACCGCTTATTCCCTTCGGGGTCGCGGGGGGCGCTGGAGCCTATCTCAACTACAATCGGGCGGAAGGCGGGGTACACCCTGGACAAGTCGCCACCTCATTGCAGAGCCAACACAGATAGACAGACAACATTCACACTCACATTCACACACTAGGGCCAATTTAGTGTTGCCAATCAACCTATCCCCAGGTGCATGTCTTTGGAGGTGGGAGGAAGCTGGAGTACCCGGAGGGAACCCACGCAGTCACAGGGAGAACATGCAAAAAAACAAAAATACTTAGCAAACTCATCCCGTGGGCCGGATCAACACACTTGTTATTACATATGTTGGCCAGAGGGGGAGCACTTTTAAAACCGACCCACAGTCAATTTAAAAAATCCCTCCTTTTTGGGACCACCCTAATTTTGACCACCAGGGGTGCAAGTGAGATCTCTATTTTTTTGTTTTTTGTAATGTGCTTTAGGCCGATGACAAACGAGTCACGGACCACAGATGGCCCCGGTGCCGCACTTTGGGCAACCCAGCTGCAGAAGCTAACTGTTAATAGCCACTATAGTCTTAGTTGTCGTCGGCATCCTTCCGTCTCGGGAGACGATGGGGTAGAACCAAAAGGGGGGGGGGGGGGGGGGGGCTGTCTCACTGGGATAGTCTCTCCCACGGACGGAGATGGCCCCTGGCACGTGTTTCCTTCGCCAATCGGATGGGCTTAGAACCGGTATCTGCTGGAGTGGACCTCTCCAGTGTATCTCTCCAGTGGATCTACATGGCCTGGGCATGGAACTGAGGAGGGCAAGCTGTTGTCCAGGCAGCCAGCTGGTGGATCCAAGGGAGCGACGAGTGTCGATACAACTTGGCACCAGCGACGCCGCAGGAGTTGCCGGAATGACGCTACAACACCAAACCGCCTTCAGGACTCGGGCTCCTGATTTTCTGTCGGGGTTTACTCCCTTAGCCTTACCCTCAAGTTAAGTTAAGTTAAGTTAAAGTACCAATGATTGTCACACACACACACTAGATGTGGTGGAAATGTGTCCTCTGCATTTGACCCATCCCCTTGATCACCCCTTGGGAGGTGAGGGGAGCAGTGGGCAGCAGCAGAATCATTTTTGGTGATTTAACCCCCAATTCCAACCCTTGATGCTGAGTGCCAAGCAGGGAGGTAATGAGTCCCAATTTTATAGTCTTTGGTATGAGTCGGCCGGGGTTTGAACTCACGACCTATCGATCTCAGGGCGGACACTCTAACCACTAGGCCACTGAGTAGGTGGGTTGACCGCAAGGCAGCGGTGGTTTTGAGATTGGAGATTTCCTTCTCCTAGATGGGCTGCCTTGCCAGGTTTACGAGCCCCATCTGCCCGAATGCGGCAGGTAGCACAGGGGTACATCTTACCCGTGGCGGTATAAATGGGTTTGGGTTATACTTGTATAGCGCTTTTCTACCTTCAAGGTACTCAAAGCGCTTTGACAGTATTTCCACATTCACCCATTCACACACACATTCACACACTGATGGCGGGAGCTGCCATGCAAGGCGCTAACCAGCAGCCATCAGGAGCAAGGAGTGAAGTGTCTTGCCCAAGGACACAACGGACGTGACTAGGATGGTAGAAGGTGGGGATTGAACCCCAGTAACCAGCAACCCTCCGATTGCTGGCACGGCCACTCTACCAACTTCGCCACGCCCGACCTGACTATATAGTCTTAGTACCGTAGTGTATTTGTTCATCCTATGGTCACATACGGGACGCGGGTTGTCTTACGTCAGCACCGGAAGGTTTTTTCGGGAAATAATAGGGAAGTCCTTCTTTAGCTGCCTTTGCACCTCACTTTTGTATGCACATTAAATCAACTAAAAAAAATCCTGACTTTGGAGCAATGTTCACGGACTTTGGTATTTGGCTCTCTGTTAGATGCAATGGTTTTCCGTATTGGGACCATGATTTCGGTCCTAACTTGTTCACCGGTCCTTATATGGAAGATACTTTTCCTGGTTGATGTCTCAAGAAAGGGTAGAAATACAAGAACACACACACACACACCTGAAATAATATCGGTGTGGGCCTCTCCACCCCATTCATTGCCTGTGTGTGTGGCAGTGTGGGCCCTTAGAATTGTCATCACCCCCCCCCTGATCGGCGGCACGGCGAACAACCACAACACACACGTCAGTAATGATGAAGAAAACTTTCAAAGGTAGCTGAGGAGGAAGGAGAAAGTGGAGGATGTCATGTTTTGGCGGCAATATGTATTATTCATGCTGTCAGCAGAGACATGGCTGCAGTCACAGGAGTGTAAGTAATGGTCTGTGTCACGTAAATCAGCAGCGATGATGACCTCATTTTACTGCACAACTCCCGCCGCCCACACGCTTGAAGGAGCTCCAGTTGCACGTGGACACACACACCAACGCACGCACGCACCTTCTGTTTGCTCACAATAAACGAATAAAACATCATGACGCTGATAAGGCCTGTTTATTATCTGTCTGTCTTTTCCACATAAAGGCAGTTATCAAATCTGTAATAAATAATGAAGCAGATAACTGTGCAACAGCACAATGCTGAACAATCAGTTTGTGCCTGGTATCATCTGTCCATGGACAAGTAGTTAAAAGTTCTCGTTATCATTTCTTCTCAGTATCCCAGCAGGATATTGGTTTTCTTACCAAAGCTTTCATTTTAATGGGGTGGGGGAGGAAGTAAGCTGTCTTCTTAAAATTTTTAAAAATAAAATTAAAAATGTGTCTTATACTCCTTATATTTTTTTGTTGAAAGAATCTCTTACACTTACACAGTGGGGGGGATTTCCATGGCAACATTGCATCAAGTTTACAGTAACTGTCTTTTTATTTCCCAAATGGTTGCAAGAAGGGCTGCTAAAGTTAATAACGAGTAAGCAAAAATGTCATTTTGGGCCAGCTAAATGTACATCTTACCAGACTTTTTACTTTTTACAATTTTGTTCACTGCTGCTGGAATTTAAATTTTCCTGAGGGAACTCTCCTGAAGGAATCAATAAAGTACTATCTATATATCTATCTATCTATCTATCTATCTAACAACAACATGACTGCAAATTGTTCCTTGGACTGCTTTTTTTGGTCGGGGCGATAAAAAATCATAAAAATGTGTAATGTGTAATTGTGAAAAATATAGACAAAAATTGTGTTCTGTTAAACCACTAATGCAGTGGTTCTTAACCTTGTTGGAGGTACCGAACCCCACCAGTTTCATATGCGCATTCACCGAACCCTTCTTTAGTGAAAAATACAATTATGTTTTTTTTTCAAATTCAAGACAAAGTTATATGTTTTTGGTAACACTTTAGTATGGGGAACATATTCTAAGTAACAAAGACTTAATTTAGAGTTATTTGGTTAGGGTTAGGGTTAGAGGGTTAGGGCCAGGGTTAGAGGGTTAGGGTTATAATAAGGCCATGCCGAATAAGGCATTAATAAGTACTTAATATTGACTAGTTAAAAGCCAATATGTTACTAATTTGCATGTTAATAAGCAACTAATTAATGGTGAATATGTTCCCCATACTAAAGTGTTGCCATGTTTTTATTACTGGTGCACAAAATGAACCGTGCATGAACATCACCTTGTTCAAAGAACAAAACCAACACAGTGCATAAACTCCCAACAAATTACACACCTGCAAATCAGTCTGACTTCCGTATTCGTAATACACCGATAGGGAGAAGTTTTTATTCACACGATGAGTCGGGTGTGTTTTGACCTCCGCCGAACCCCTGAGGCCGACTCACCGAACCCCTAGGGTTCGATCGAACCCAGGTTAGGAGCCACTGCACTAATGGTAACATAAGCTAGCCTGTGATGTTTTGTTATATATTTTGCTTTAAAAAAATGTTGCAAACTGCACCTATAAGGTGGGGGGGGGGGGGGGGGGGGGGGCACAAAAAAATCGTCTCAGGGGCTGCGATTGATCAGTGGGCCACAAGTTTGGGACCACCCGTCTAAAATATACAATAAGTGTTTCACAATTCCCTGTGTGCAGTGGTTTGCAAAAAGTGTGACACTGACATCATGCTTATAGTTGTGTATGTGTGTGTCTGGGGTTTTGCTCTGACAGTGTAAAGCAGGGGTCCCCAAACTATGGCAACTATGGAAGTCCCAAGTTTAAAAAAAAAAAAAAAAAAAAAAAAAATGTTTTAAATCATTTTAAAAAAAATCTGTCCTTTATAATCCATTTTCAAATTAATCAATCAAAGTTTATTTATATAGCCCTAAATCACGAGTGTCTCAAAGGGCTGCAAAAGCCATAACGATATCCTCGGCTCAGATACCACATCAGGGCAAGGAAAAACTCAACCCAATGGGCTACAATGAGAAACCTTGGAGGGGACCGCAGATCCCTGCTTCAGATGACGTCACTTGCTCAACTCATTTGCTTCTTTGGGTAATGTTTCAACTGCAGAATCATGTTCAGGGGATGAATATGACATCACTTTTCTCTGCATCAATTTGTGAACAAATGCGTGCGCAAATTGTCGATCGCAAGGAAATTAGGGACTTCACCATCTATGGTCCGCAATATCATCAAAAGGTTCAGAAAATCTGGAGAAAGCACTGCATGTATGCGATGATATTACGGACCTTCGATCCCTCAGGCGGTACTGCATCAAAAAGCGACATCAGTGCGTAAAGGATATCACCACATGGGCTCAGGAACACTTCAGAAAACCACTGTCAGTAACTACAGTTTGTCGCTACATCTTTAAGTGCAAGTTAAAACTCTATGCAAAGCGAAAGCCATTTATCAATAACACCCGAGCCCATTTAAGATGGACTGATGCAAAGAGGAAAAGTGTTCTGTGGTCTAATGAGTCCACATTTCAAATTGTTTTTGGAAACTGTAGACGTTGTGTCCTCCGGACCAAAGAGGGAAAAAAAAACAATTCGGATTGTTACAGGTGCAAAAAAAAAATGGGACCCAAAACATTTACTGTGGGACCCCATTTTTATGACTTGATGGGGTCCCTGGGACCTCATTTTGTAGTATTGGTGTGTGTAAAAAACAGCAGCAGGCGGCTGTGGCCTGCGGGCCGGTTCTAATACTTATCAAATATTATCCCGGGGGCCATAGATCATTCATTCGCGGGCTGGATCTGGCCCGTGGGCCTTGACTTTGACACATAGGGAGTAGAGACAGAAAATCCCTGCTTCAGATGACGTCAACTCATTTGCTTCTTTGGGTAATGTTTCAACTGCGGAATCATGTTCAGGGGACGAACATGACATCACTTTTCTCCCTCAAAAAAAGGAAACTTGAAATTTTCAACACTTGTGAGACAGACAGCCGTTATTTATGGTGCAGCGTTCAGCTGTTATTGTCTGCCGTCCATGCAGGTGTTGGAGCTGGCACAGACACACCTGGCCGTGACCACAGACAACAGCAGCGTATTAAACCCTCTTGAACGCAACTCAGACAGACACACAGACAGACAGACATGAGTGTGCATGACACACCCACACACTGATCAGATAATCACCTTTGTCGATGTCAAAACACAGACGGGACGTGTCTGTCCTTTCCCCTCTTCATAGACACTCTCTAAAGTCATTGAGGTACAATTCGCCTTGGAAATCGGTTCCGCTGGCAAGAAGACGAATATTACTTCACCGGAGAAATATCTTTCCAGATTTGTAAGAGTCCACGGGACAGGTTCTCTCCCGATCTTTCACCCCCCCCGCCCCGGGCCAGGATGTCAATTTCCCCGAGTCGTCATTTTCCGCCTCTCCTGGTGGATCTTCTTGTCTTGTCTTGCTGCCTTGTTTTTTGCTGCTCGGCAGCCTTGAGAGGTGACCTCATTTGGTGCCCCGACTCCCAAAACAACATTGTATTTATCGGACCAGAATAGACGCTTCAGCATGGAAAAACCCGAGTCGGGACAGACAGAAATAAGGCAAGAGTTTCCAAGGAAGCCAGTCTGGACTGAAGGGGATCATTTTTGACTGACACGACACTTGTGTGACATTTTTAGTAAATAGCCCAAAGACTGTTAGAACAGGCTCCAGCTCACCTGTGATCCTTAAAGTGAATGCTTCAAAAAGATCACATTTGAGTACTAAAGTAGTCATATTTTGTTGTTCCAATAAAACTAAGTGCACCGACAAGTTTAAATATTTTTATTTTTTTTATAGTTTTAAATGAGTAAAAACATTTTTTATTTTAATCAAATTTAAATATAAATACAATAAAATAAAATAAAACTAACAAAAATCATGATCTCTCATCACAATTATCATCTCATAATAAAAATGTCTGGTATTTTGTCTTATTTCCGATCCAGCGTACTGCTCACCTGTCCCTGATTGAATCAGGACACACCTGTTCCTGGTTGTCCTGATTCGATCATTGACAGGTGAGGGATGACATTGCTTGACTTGTGAAGCCTTTTGCTTTGCTTTATAGCTAAACGTGCATACTGTAGTTTCCCCCATGCTTCCTGTGCACTTTCCCCGCTGAAATATTTCTTTAATCCTTCCATCCATCCATTTTTCTACCGCTTGTCCCTTAATATTGTTGAGAAATACATTTGACCTGCACGTCGCCCTGCATCCTGGAGTCACGACCAACAACACCCGCATTAAAACGTAAACCTGTGTGTAAAGTAATACTGCATTTTTTTCATGGTTCTTGTGTAATAATTGTAATAAAACAAGATGTTTTAATCAAATGTTGTATAAATATGGCACAGTATAACATTTGATAGTAGACTGTAAATATAACAGCCACCCTAGTGGCTCCTTGGAGCTTTTTCAAAGATGTGTGAAACCGGAAAAATATGTTTTACTATGCAATGCTGTCTGCTGAAAATGATGGAAAGCGCAATTCTACACATAAACTGATGATGTGGTGAAAGTTGCAATTGCCACAAAACACATTTGAAGATATTCAACACTCTACTTGCGTCCGGCGGCTAAAGTGGATGCACGCCCCAATTTGTCACATTTCATGTGTCAGGTAAACCATGACAAATGGGGCCGTATGAATCCCCTTCCTACTGTAAGTTAAGGCTGATTGTCTCATTGGTATATTCTGACACTTGTGTTGTTAAATAATTGAATATTTTCTTTGTTTCTCACCCAAGCATGAAGCTTTTGTTGTTTGTTGAGGGTGTTTGTCTTGTTTGAACATACCGTATTTTTTGGAGTATAAGTCGCACCTGCCGAAAATGCATAATAAAGAAGGAAAAAAACATTAGGCAATTTTCATAAACTATGAAAAAAAACTGCGACTTATAGTCCGAAAAATACGGTATTCATGTGAACAAAGGCTAACTTATTTCTACACTTGAATGACTTCAACATTCCCCAATGTTAATGACAACATTGCCTGTTTACATTATGGTGGTTCCTCCATATTTAAACGCCACATTTTTCATAGGATTCAGTTTTTGCCGAAATGTTTCGCCAGCGGTTTTCCTATACCGTCTTGCTTATTGTACGCCAACATTGTGCTTAACAAACTTATCTGTTCACCTGCGTATCATTCCGCAGAATCAAATTCTCAAACAAAGAATCCCAAGGATTTGTGACCCTGCGCTTTTTTTTCTTTTTTTTTTATAGTAAGACAATGTACCAACCCCAAAACCAGTGAAGTTGGCACGTTGTGTAATTCGTAAATAAAAACAGAATACAATGATCTGCAAATCCTTTTCAACCTATATTCAATTGAATAGACTGCAAACACAAGATACTTAACGTTCAAACTGGAAAACGTTATTTTTTGCAAATATTAGCTCATTTGGAATATGATGCCTGCAACATGTTTCAAAAAAGCTGGCACAAGTGGCAAAAAAGACTGAGAAAGTTGAGGAATGCTCATCACAGGTGAACAGGCTAATTGGGAACAGGTGGGTGCTATGATTGGGTATAAAAGCAGCTTCCATGAAATGCTCAGCCATTCACAAACAAGGATGGGGAGAGGGTCACCACTTTGTGAACAAATGCGTGAGCAAATTGTCGAACAGTTTAAGAACGACATTTCTCAACAAGCTATTAGAAGGAATTTAGGGATTTCACCATCTATGGTCCGTAATATCATCAAAAGGATCAGAGAATCTGGAGAAATCACTGCACGTAAGCGATGATATTACGGACCTTCGATCCCTCAGGCGGTACTGCATCGAAAAGCGATATCAGTGTGTAAAGGATATCACCACATGGGCTCAGGAACACTTCAGAAAACACTGTCAATAATTACAGTCCATCGTTACATCTGTAGGTGCAAGTTAAAACTCTACTATGCAAAGCCAAAGCCATTTATCAACAACACCCAGAAACGCCGCCGGCTTCGCTGGGCCCGAGCTCATTTAAGATGGACTGATGCAAAGTGGAAAAGTGTTCTGTGGTCTGACGAGTCCACATTTCAAATTGTTTTTGGAAACTGTGGACGTCGTGTCCTCCGGACCAAAGAAGAAAAGAACCATCCGGATTGTTATAGGTGCAAAGATCAAAAGCCAGCATCTGTGATGGTATGGGGGTGTATTAGTGCCCAAGGCATGGGTAACTTACACAATTTGTGGCGCAATATGAAGCCTAAAATACCACAACGGAGAACAACTTAAGCTGTACATCTCCTCAGTTCCCAAACGTTTACGGAGTGTTGTTAAAAGGAAAGGCCATGTAACACAGTGGTAAAAATGCCCCTGTGACAACTTTTTTGCAATGTGTTGCTGCCATTAAATTCTAAGTTAATGATTATTTGCAAAAAAATAAAGAAAAGTTTCTCAGTTCGAACAAATAAATATCTTGTCTTTGCAGTCTATTCAATTGAATATAAGTTGAAAAGGATTTGCAAATCATTGTATTCTGTTTTTATTTACGAATTACACAACGTGCCAACTTCACTGGTTTGGTTTTTGTAGTAGTGTATACTGACTATTCATTAAGGGTCAGTAACATCTGCAATTATACGTGTATTCTCCAAAGTTAATTAAAGACACTTATAAGACTTAGACGTCCTTTTTATTGTCATTCAAATTTTAACTTTACAGTACAGATAAGAACCAAATTTTGTTGCGTTAGCTCGTTGTAGTGCAGGGTAAAAGAGCAATAAGGTGCCGATATAAATACATAAATTACTGTACAGATAAATATATTGCACTTTTGCATATGCATCCACGTTTATGAATGTATATTTTATTGTCTTTATATATTCCAGCGAGTTAATCCATTTTTGGGGGGAATTGAGGGGAATAAAAGGAATACAGTCCGACATGAAAGTGAACAAAACAAAGATAAGTTGAATTGGATTTGTAAATCATTGCATTCTGTTTTTTTTATTTAGGAATAAAACCGTGCCAACTTCACTGGGTTTTTTTTTTTTACAGTGGGGCCAAAGAAAGTTGCAAGTGCCAGCACTTTGATAAAGAAGGTGAGAAACACGACTGAGTTCAAGAAAAGTACGAAGGTGACCTCTTTGTGGATACTTCAATAAAGGTAAAAGCGATATTAAATATTAATTTATATGGTGCCTTTATCCAGACTCGTCCACTTGTTACCCGCGGCAACGTAACTCTGGCAAACTCTGCTTGTATTTGTATTCTCTGATTGGTCGATTTGCCTCTCAACACCACTCTAGCTCGCCTCATTACTAATTATTTGATTTCATTATGCTTTCAGATCATCCTAAATCCTTGACATCGCCGTCCTGTTGCCTGGCAACCCGTTCACATTTGAGGAAATCCCTGCCCGAGGCCAACACATGATCAAAAACATGAGGAAATGCAGCTTGACACATTTTCAGGTTATCATATGGATTACACAAATGAGATGATAATTCGCTGTGAGAGGCAGGATATGTGGCGATATTCCCTTCTGTGTGTTCATGCACGTACTAATTAATGCTCCACCACACATAATCCCTCCATGGAAAGTGACAGGAATAAATAACTTTCCACCAGATTTTAGTTTATGATTTATGGTGAATAAAAAAATGATGCTTGAGCCTCAGAGAAAAGCAGATGTTGAAGATGTCAGTTTAACCTCCCTGCGGTTCATTTAGTCTAGTATCCTTCAGACGCACGAAAACCAACATTCACACAGACGGACAAACATTAACCCGCCGTCTGACCTTCCTCTGCTCCACCTAAGGAGGAGGAGGAGGAGGAGGAGGGGAATTTTGAAAAAAATAAGAATTGGAAACACATTCCATTTCCCGTAAAGCTGGGAGAAGGAGCAGTGAGTCACTGGGGCAGTTTGAAACAAGCTCTTTTTAGTCCCAGACACTCCGTCTTTGAACGTTTCCACGCGGCACTTTTAACCTGCGAGGGTCCTCAAAGGATTAGTTACATGTTGTGAATGTCGACGCACCACTTCCTGCATCATTCAACTGTGACGCCTTTTTTTTTTTTTATCAGTTCAATCGCTGGCTCAATAAATGTACGTTATTCATTCCTTGCAGTCACATGACAAATATGGCAGATACAGTAGCACCTGGCTTTTTGGACGGATTCACTTCAGTTCAGTTTCAGTTTCAGTTTATTTGGAACATGCATACCATACAATGTAATGCATCACATATTTCCAGTTGTTTCATTACAGCACGTCCGAAAAGGAGTAGGAAGAAGCTGAGCTTATTTAATCCGACCCCTTTTCACACCATAGCTATTTTATCCTATTTCCATGTTCTCTGTAACAGAACAGTGAATAAATAATAAATAAATAATTTACCATAGTAAGTAAACAAATCTTTCTTTCTTTCTTTCTTTTAGTTTATTTCGAACATGAACACACTTACAGCATAATACATCACACAATTTTCATATAATTTTCTGTTTCCGAAAAGGAGTAGGAAGAAGCCCCTTTCCCACTTCAGAGCGTTTATAAATATATACATTCATTTACTGACCTTTTCATAGTAAAATAACATCCGTGAATTAGCAATACAACAGTTTTGTAATATGTAATTAGTTACGTCAGTCATTATAAACATACTGAGATGAAGAATATCTTAATTTCAATAAGGTTGAAAGTAGGGATGTCCGATAATGGCTTTTTGCCGATATCCGATATTCCGATATTGACCAAACCCTTAATTACCGATATCAACCGATATACACAGCCGTGGAATTAACACATTATTATGCCTAATTTGGACAACCAGGTATAGTGAATACAAGGTCCTTTTAAAAAAAAAAAAATCATACAAATAAAATAAGATAAATAAATTAAAAACATTTCCTTGAATAAAAAAAGAAAGTAAAACAATATAAAAACAGTTACATAGAAACTAGTAATTAATGAAAATGAGTCAAATTAACTGTTAAAGGTTAGTGCTATTAGTGGACCAGCAGCACGCACAATCATGTGTGCTTACGGACTGTATCCCTTGCAGACTGTATTGATATATATTGATATATAATGTAGGAACCAGAATAATAATAACAGAAAGAAACAACCCTTTTGTGTGAATGAGTGTAAATGGGGGAGGGAGGTTTTTTGGGTTGGTGTACTAATTGTAAGTGTATCTTGTGTTTTTTTTATGTTGATTTAATAAAAAAAACAAAAAAAACGATACCGATAAAAAAAAAAACTGATACCGATAATTTCCGATGTTACATTCTAAAGCATTTATCGACATCTCCAGTTGAAAGTATTCCTCATAGTTCTTCTTTGTACTTTGTGAGCACAATTAATTTGAACAACCTCTTAAACTGGATCATATCAATACAATGTTGAACTTCTTTACTTAATCCATTCCATAATTTAATTCCACATACTGATATATAATAATAATAATCTTTATCCGGTAACACTTTAGTATGGGGAACATAATTACCATTAATTAGTTGCTTATTAAAGTAACAAAGACTTAATTTATAGTTATTTGGACACAAGGGGAACATATAAGGGTTAGGGTTAGGGTTACTAATAAGCAATAATTATGAGGTTATTGAGGGAAGACTCTTAGTTAATGGCTTACTGGTTGTATAATAAGGACATGCAGAATAAGGCATTAATAAGTACTTAATAATGACTAATTAAGAGCCAATATGTTACTAATTTGCATGTTAATAAGCAACTAATTAATGGTGAATATGTGTTCCCCATACTAGTGTTACCCTTTATCTCAAAAAAAAAAAAAAAAGGGTTCAAGATGTGTATCATAATTCTTGTTCTGTGTACTTTGTGAACACTTGTAGTTTGAATAGTCTCTTAAAGTGAATCATATTGGTGCTTTGTCTGATTTCTTTGGTTAATCCGTTCCATCATTTGATTCCACATACGGCTATGCTATAGGTTTTAAGTGTTGTACGCGTATACAAATTGCCACGGCCCGCATTCATCTGGGCGCACCTCCAGGAGCGCGCCACGCCGGCTGCAGCAGGCGGCCGCATTCAATCATCAGCAATCAACACACCTGTCACTGATGAGAAGAGCCGCCTTCTTAAGCCAGTGCAACCTGCTATTCTGAGCCAGAACGTAGCGACCTGTTCCTGTACAGTAAGCCAAAATTCTACAAGCTATATGCATACTCTCTCTCCGTGTTGATTGGTCTCGTGTCCCCCTTGTCGTCTTCCAGCAGTCTACCTCCGTTCCCGCGTAACGAGCTGTGTGTCTCGTCTCCCTGTGTTCCCCTCTGGTTCTCTGGCTGCCCTTCCTGGATCTCGACCTCCCGCCTGGACACGGACTTTGACGCCTCTCTATTGCGCCCGGCTCTCGGACCTCCCGAGCCAGCCTTGCCCCTCTTTGGACTTCCGCCTCTCGCTCAACACTACGGGTAACACTCAACATTTAATTCCCCACACATAGTCGTACACCATACACACTTTTTAATGAATCACACTCCATTCCCTTGTTTATTATTATTGTTTCTTATTTATATATATATATATATATATATATATATATATATATATATACACATATACATATATATATATATATACATATATATACATATATATATATATATATACATATACATATATATATATACATATACATATATATATATATATATATATACATATATATATATACATATATACATATATACATATACACATATATATATATATATATATATATATATATATATATATATATATATATATATATATATATATATATATATATATATATATATATATAAATAAACATTAAGCTAAAACCTGTCTGTGCCATCTTCTTCCCCTGTACAAACCGTAACACAAATGTTTTAAATTAGATTTTCCTCTGAGGTTATATTGTTGTACATTCTTGGGTAGCAGGTTATAGTTTGCTTTGTGTATAATTTTAGCTGTTTGCAAATGCACCAAATTGTTGAATTTCAATATTTGTGATTCAATAAATAAAGGGTTCGTATGTTCTCTATATCCAACATTATGTATTATTCTAATTGATATTTTTTGTAACACAGTTAGTGAATGAAGTGCACATTTGTAGTTGTTCCCCCATATTTCTACACAATAACTCAGATATGGTAACACCAGCGATCAAGAAACAATATAAATAAATAAATAAATGAAACAATATGAAGTGTATTTTGGTCTCGAACATTGTGGTTAGATTGTCCGCCCTGAGACTGGGAGGTCGTGAGTTCAAACCCCGTAAGCGTTAAAGTCATGTGGGCTGGACTGGTCACTAGTTCATATATAATCACAGCATTTCACAATAACCCCCCTCCAAGGAGTCTAATTACCAAACACTGTGGAATAAAACTTCTTCTCCCTGTCTCCTCACACCATGTCCAGACAGCCCGCCAAAAAACATCAATACTCCAGAAAATGATGCTGGTTTTCCGTCTAGTTTTGAGGCAGCATCCTGAGTCACAGACGGCGCTCCAATCGTTCTCATGCTGACAACTAAATGGACTCCAGCGTGGGATGAGAGGCCCGAAAATGTGCTCTCTATCAACACTGCAGTGTGACTCTCGCTGTAACACAGGTGGACTGTAAAGCTTTGATCTGCTTTTTAATGGTCAAGGCTTTTTCTTCTTGTCACTTAAGTAGTACTGTTATATATTTATAATCTCTCGAGGCCCAGAAAAATAAAAGTAGCATTTTTTTCTTGCATCCATGCATTAAACATATGTTACAGGTGAAAACAACACTACAATAGTTTTTTGGGTCAGGGAACATGTTAATGTCTTCCTCTTTTCTACTACCATACTCAATATATATTGTTAACATAATAAAAATACATATTTTTTTCATTTTCTCGATGCAGTGTTCGTTGAATATATATATATATATATATATATATATATATATATATATATATATATATATATATATACTGTATATATACTGTATATATATATACATACATACATACATATGTATAAATAATTCTGCGGAATCAAATAAACACACACACACACAAACACACACACACACATGCGCACACTCACACAGATACATATATTTTATTTGTTTATTATTATTATTATTATTTATTTTTGATCAATAACTGTGTAAAATAAAATAAAAAACATGCTGGTCAGTATATATATATATATATATATATATATATATATATATATATATATATATATATATAATAGTTATAACAATAATTCTATGGAATCAAACACACACACACACACACACACACACACACACACACACACACACACACACACACACACACACACATATATATTATTTTTATTTTTTTTAATCAATAACTATAAAATAAAATAAAAAACATGCTGGTCAGTATATATGTAAATGTGTATATATATATAATTCTATGGAATCAAATAAAAACAAACGCACACACACACATATATATATATATATATATATATATATATATATATATATATACATACTGTATACACATATTTATACATATATACACATATATATATATATATATATATATATATATATATATATATATATATATATATATATATATATATATATATATATATATATATATATATATATATATATATATATATATATATATATATATGTGTGTGTGTGAGTGCATGTGCGTTTGTGTTGTTGATTCCGTATATAAAAAAAATAATTAAAAAAAAAAATAAATAAAAATAAAATATATATATATATATATATATATATATATATACTTTTTTGTATTAATTGTTTTTAAAATCACTAACTGTGTAAAATAAAATAAAAAACATGCATATGGCAGCCATTTCAGGACCTTTATTTTCTGGAAAGTTCAATGTCTTCTTCACAGCACAACCGAAAGCAGTCTTGTGTAAGTGTTCTGCATTGGAAAAAAAGGCCATTAAATGCTTGTTTCTTACAGTGGATGAAAATGTATTTCTGGCCGTCAGGAGGGAGGAACACTTTAGTTTTTTTCCATTTCTTCACAATTTTCCCCCAAAGACCTAAATGAATGGTTTGTTGTTGATAATACTACTACTTATACTTCTAATATGACTTATTATTATTTTATTAGTAGAATTAGTATTATTAATATAACAATTACATTAGTGTAACAATATCATTATTAGTATTATTTTAACAATACTAATATCATTACTACTGTAACAATAATAGGTATTATTGGCATAAAAATAATGGCTATCATAATTATTAGAATTAAATCATAATAATATTATTATAAAAATCTGTTATTTAAGTTCCTGCAAGCTAAGCTTGAAGCATTACGTCAGGATGCAGAGATGGCAAATGAAAACTTATTTAGCTAAGAAGTGCACAAAAAGAACTACATTAGTCAAGGTATCAACAAGCAATGATCCAGAGGAACAGGGCCGGCCTAAGAAGCAACCTGATTGCCAATCAGGGACAAGGTGAGGCAGGCAGCGCTCAGGTCATAGGTGAAGTGGCAGGAAATAAATGCAAACGGGAAGTGGTGACTAAAAAACAAGAGCGCTGGAACAGAAACACCACCAAGCACAGGAAAACTAATACAAGTCCAAAACTGTCATGGAGGGTCATGTCAATTTAGTGAGTGAATGCGAGCATGAATGGTTGTTTGTTTATACCAGGGGTGCACAAACTGTTTGATTTGGGGGGCCACATTTGGCTAAAAAAAGTACATACATATACACACATACACAGCCTATACATATATGTGTACATATATACATATTATATTAATATAGTATTATAGAAATATATAATATATATAGAAATACACACTGTATATACATACATAATATATATATATATATATATATATATATACATACATACATACATACATACATATGTAATATATACAAAATATATATTCTCTATTTTCGAGGGTAATTGCCAATACGCTATCATATGGATCTGCACGCATGCACACACACACACACACACACACACACACACACACACACACACACACACACACACACACACACACACACACACACACACACACACACACACACACACACACACACACACACACACACACACACACACACACACACACACACACACACACACACAAAGGAGTGGCATAAAACACGTCTTTGTGTGGCAGCGTCGGAGAAAGTTGTTCATGCAAACAAACTACGATGAGTTCAAGGATCGCTGAAATTAGTAGGAAAGAAACGGTGCTTGCCAAATACTCTCATCAGTGAAGCATGTATAACATAAACAGTGGGATGTCTAACAATTAGGAAGGTTTGTGTCATGTTTGTTCCCCTACAGAAAATATATTAAAACAAAAATTAGATTTTTTTCTTCATCTTTTTCCATTTTCACACATCTCTGAAAGAGGTCCAGCGAGCCACTAGGGCGGCGCTAAAGAGCCGCGGGTTGCTGACCCCCGGTATAGGTCATACATGCAACGTTATGAAATCTTATAATGCTGAAATCTTGTTTCCTCTGGTGAACCCTAAATCGTAACCTGCCACTGAGCCAAAGTCAGCCGGGATAGGCTGCAGCTCACCTGCGATCCTAATCAGGATAAATTGTATAGAAATTGGATGGACGAGCAAAGACCGAGGCGCTATTATATCCTCTAAATTGTATAGAAATTGGATGGACGAGCATAGGCGCTGTCTTCTACTCTTGAGTCAGAAAACACACAGGCAAGAACCAACATACACAAACACCAGTGGCGGGCCGTGCGTTTCTCACCTAGGCCTTCAGTGATGTCCTACTTAGTCTGACTTCACCTTTTAAAATACCGTACCTTATGTCACCACATGGACACGGCTGAAGATACTATACAGAAACCCACTTGCACACTACTGGGTATCAAATCCCCTCAACAGTGTACAAAACGGTATATTTTTCGGCGCACATTCAATAAACCCACAAAACGGTCTATTTTTCGGCACATTTTTATATTTCCTGTATTTTATATTATCACTTTAAACCATGGTTTCAAACTCTGGCCCGCGGGCCATATTTTGCCCGCCGTGTAATTTCATTTGGCCCTTGAGGCAATATCAAATTAACATTAGAGCTGACCCGCCGGTATTATACAGCGTATAGTATTAGCATTCACCGCTAATACTCATACTTGCCAACCCTCCCGATTTTACCGGGAGACTACCGAATTTCAGTGCCCCTCCCGAAAATCTCCCGGGGCAACCATTCTCCCGAATTTCTCCCGATTTCCACCCGGACAACATTATTGGGGGCGTGCTTTAAAGGCACTGCCTTCAACGTCCTCTACAACCTGTCGTCACGTCCGCTTTCCCTCCATACAAACAGCGTGCCGGCCCAGTCACGTAATATATGCGGCTTTTACACACACACACAAGTGAATGGAAGCCATACTTGGTCAACAGTCATACAGGTCACACTGAGGGTGGCCGCATAAACAACTTTAACACTGTTACAAATATGCGCCACACTATTTCGGGAGAACATCCGCACCGTAACACAACATAACAAATACCCAGAACCCCTTGCAGCACTAACTCTTCCGGGACGCTACAATATACACCCCCGCTACCACCAAACCCCGTCCCCGCCCACCAAGTTTATGTTGATATTTACCTCAGAAGGCTGCAAATAGAAAAGAGGCATTACATTTGATTTAATATTCCATTGATGTTTTTTCGTTTGTTTTTTGAAATTTGATTTAGCACTATTAAGTTATATAAGCGTTGCTTGTTCCATATTCAGTGTTAAAGCAAATCAGTGTAGCAAACTGAGCAATAATTAACGTTTTATTCATGCACTTTCTCTTGCTACTTCAAGGCTTGAATGTTTGATTCATTCATTATTGTTATTTCATTTTCAAATGTATTATTAGCCTGTGGAAAAAGTTTATTTTGATATTTACCTCAGAAGGTTGCAAATTGAAAAGAGGCATTCAAATTTGATTTGATATGCCATTGATATTTTTTTAACTATTATTATTATTATTATTATTATTTGAAACTCGATTTTGCATGTCACAATAAAGTTATATAAGCCTTGCTTGTTCAATATTCAATGCAAAAATTGTTTGGGTCCCTATTAAAAGGTTAATTTGTTCAACCGCGGCTTTGTTAAGTTTTAAATTTTGGCCCACTCTGTATTTGAGTTTGACACCCCTGCTTTAAACTGTTTTATATTTTAATTTTTTATCCTGTAAAGCGTCTTTGAGTGCTCTGAAAAGCGCTATACTAAATAAAATGTATCATTATTATTATTATTACATTTAACATTCAATAAACCCATACGGTATGTTAGGCCAGCAGAGAAGGCCTTGCTGGCCCTGACGGCACACCACTGACAAACACACACATCCTTGTTATTATGGGGGCTACAGGTGAAGACCATGTCATTTGAAAGATTATTCCATCCATTAAAAAACCATGTGAGTAAATCCTATGCATCCTTACATGCTTGTGTCCTCCCTCGACACAAACACACTCACATAAAACTCTTTTTCATTGCCCTAGTGTGCACTGGAGGCACAACAGTGACTCAGTTTGAGTCATGCAGACAAACACACACGCACGCACACACACACACACACACACACACACACACACACACACACACACACACACACACATACACACACACACACACAAGCTTGTCTCAAACTCTCACACACACGCAAACACTTTCCAGAATGCCAAAACTTTATTGGTTGCAGTCGTCTGAGCTCACGTTAATGTGAGAGGGTTGCTATATTTGCAATAACAACAATTCCAAACACACTTTGCATACGAGGCTAAAAGAAGGATAGTACACATAAATGTGAAATATTACATGTTTTTACATTTTCAATAAATACAGTAGCAGGTTTAGAGTTAGCAATTTGTCATAAATACTAACATTGAGAGTATTTGATAATAACAAGCTTTCTGCAGCTAACTACTGTATGTCAATAATGCTATTTGGGGATAATAGCAATTGAATAAGGTGATAAAGATCAGTGTTTCCTAACCATAGGGCCCCTATAGAGGGCCTCCAAAAAGTATCTGTTTCTCAGCTGCGGTCTTTAGGCAGTATTCAGTTGTAATACACTCTTCCACCACTTGTGGCAGTAATGACAATCTCAAAGAAGTCTGGAGCTAAAAAAAAATAACTAAAGTGGTGAAGCCTTTTATTCATTTGCATTTAAATTTCATTGACAGTTGAGTTAAGACACATTTATCATTAAGTTAGTTTATTTTAGCACAACATAACTATGTAAATTTATTTTTTGGAGTCTCCTCTAATGCAATATATTTGGTTAGTTTCTCTAATCAGCATGACCTAAGCCCAAGGTTTATGTGTTCCATAAGTAATAATCTATGTGATTAACATATGCTTTCATTTTATAAAAAAAAAAAAAAAAATACAAATCAAGATTACTAACTCAGTTTTATTATTTGAGTATTGGAAAAGTTGGGGCCCGAGGTCAAAAGGGTTAAGAAACCCTGATATAGACGATTACTTATTTATATGTGACTGTTGGAAGGCGCTAATGGACACAAAAGTAAGATAAGAGTACTCAGACTTAGACTTAGACCAGGGGTAGGGAACCTATGGCTCTAGAGCCAGATGTGGCTCTTTTGATGACTGCATCTGGCTCTCAGATAAATCTTAGCAGACATTGCTTAACAAGATAAGTAATTAATAATTCCGCTGGTAATCACAGTGTTAAAAATGACGTTCAAATTATAACCATTCTCATACATTTTAATCCATCCATCTGTTTTCTATCGCACCTGTTCAAGAAGTCGAATTAATGGTAAGAAGTATTTTATTTATTATTGGTTAGCTTCAGAAAAACAATGTTATTAAAAAGAATAAGAGACTTATCTTACTCTAAAAATGTTGGTCTTACTTAAAAATGCACGCAATTAGTTGTTTTCAGTGTTAAAAAATATTATATGGCTCTCACGGAAATACATTTTAAAATATTTGGCTTTCATGGCTCTCTCAGCCAAAAAGGTTCCCGACCCCTGACTTAGACAAACTGTATTGATCCACAAGGGAAATTGTTCCACTCAGTAGCTCAGTTTCAAAGGATGGAAAGGGCCAGGATGGAAAGGATAATGCAGGTATTAAGTAAATAAATGATAAATGGGTTGTACTTGTATAGCGCTTTTCTACCTTCAAGGTACTCAAAGCGCTTTGACACTACTTCCACATTTACCCATTCACACACACATTCACACACTGATGGAGGGAGCTGCCATGCAAGGCGCTACCAGCACCCATCAGGAGCAAGGGTGAAGTGTCTTGCTCAGGACACAACGGACATGACGAGGTTGGTACTAGGTGGGGATTGAACCAGGGACCCTCGGGTCGCGCACGGGCACTCTCCCACTGCGCCACGCCGTCCCCGTAGACTAAAAATGTACCATAGTAGCAAAATAAAATATAACATATATGTATGTGGAGGTATCTCTTCTCCGGGTTCTTCGGACCACCAAGTACAGACATCACCGCTCCTTTTCAGGGTTTTTAGACACGGTTTTATTTAACAATAAAAGTCTCTGTTGTGCTTTTCAGCAATTGTCCTGAGTGTGTGTCAATCTCGCTCTCGCTCTCTATCCTGCTCCAACTCCAGCTTCCCTCTCCTTCCCGGCTGCTGCCTTTTAACAGAGCGAGAGGTGATTAGATAAGTAGGCCCAGGTGGGCCATCTACGCACCTGTCGCTGATCTCGAGGCCGGTCCTGGCACACCACGCTTCGCTGCAGGTCCGCAGGCCAAGCCCCCCTCCACAATGTAATATTTACATATTATATATACAGTATATAATATATACTGATATATTATATCATTATATTTTTATATATTATACACAATATATTACAAATCCCAATTTCCAATGTACTATAGTACAGTATATGTAACAGCTGCAGCAACAACAAAAAAGGGCAGCATAAAATAGCGAGTAGATCCAGAAGAAAATATACATTATAAACAAAGAGAGGTAGCTAACATAGAAGCGGTCAGGTAATAGACAGATATCATCTATTGCTGTATGGCGAGTGATTATACAGCTGGATGGAGTGCGGAATGAAGGAGTTCTTGAATCGAACGCTGTGGGAACGAAGCTGAAGGAGCTGTCACGCCAAATTTCTTCCCCCTACAAAAACCTTCCCCCTCCCCATTTACTTCCGGGGTCATTTCCTCTTACTTACATAATTTCCTCTTACGTCATTGACAGCGATCGATAGAATCCGAATCTCCTGAAAATGGTGGTGTCACTGAATGACATTTGTCTTTATCTTTACCAGGGGACTTATGTCAAACACCAGCAGGCTTCGAAAAATTCCAGGCGGAGTGCTAGGGAAAATTCCAGGTTAGGGCCGCTGCTGGGAACTTCTGTCTTCGTGGTAACGTGCAAAAAACATTAATTAATATATAATACTGTTAAATGTCTGTAGTTTAAATCAACATTATTGTTGAAACCATTTCACTACAATATTGTGTGTGCTGCTGTCCTGTGTCAAAGCCGAAGTGTTATCGATCGCTGTCAATGACGTAAGAGAAAATGACGTAAGAGGAAATGACCCCGGAAGCAAATGGGGGGAAGGTTTTCATAGGGAGAAGAAATTTGGCGTGACAGAGCCTCTTTGAGTATGATCTCCGCTGTTCCTCAATGGTCTGGTGGAGTGGGTGGGCAGGATTGTCCATGATGGCGAGCATTTTGTCCAGCGTCCTCCTGTCCCTCACTGACTGCACCTGCGTGCCAATAGTTTGGCCGGCTTTCTGGATCAGTTTGTCAATCCGGTTTAAGTCCCTTTTGCTGGTGCTGCTCCCCCAACAAACCACTGCAAAGTACAGGGCACTGGCCACTACAGACTGCAAAAAGATCTCCAACAGATTGCTGCACACATTAAATGACCTAAGCTTGCTGTTGTCCTTCCAGTCCAGTCTGCTGTTCAAGTGGACTCCCAGGGACTGCCACCTCCCGGCCCTGGATTTTGATGGGCTCCACAGGGGCCATTTTCTTCTTGATACTGTTATCGTATTAATGTCCATTGTAAATGCCAGGAGAGGCATGGAGAAGACATTTTGGTACTTACTTCTCCTCCCCCCATCGTCATCATCACCATCATCATGTACAGTCATTAATCAGAGACAACATGAAGTCATCGCTCACTCGTGGGATTTTACTGCCTGTGGAAATAAAAGGCAACATGGCTCATGAGTAGCCCTACCAACAATATGTCACCAATAACAAACTTTGGCAGCGCACACGCAGAGTTTCAAGTATGTGATAACTACGAGGAGATCTGTGAGTTAGGGCTGTGGTCCAAGCAGAGATCTCATATTTTCCACACGGAGCGAGGAATGAATGCACAAACGGTGGAAGGAGGATGAAAAGGGATGGAGAGAGGACAGATGGGTGGATGCTGTATCTGAAGGGGAGGGGCGGGGCTTGCTGTTTGCGAACAAATACATGCGTCACCCGTGCTATTCCGAGATTCACAAATGCTCTCACACTCGCGCTCCACACATACACAACGTCTTCACAGCCTGTTGTTTTACATTGTGTGTGTGACGTCATCATCTTCGAAAGGACTTGATTTCGGCTGAACCCCAATCCGACCATTTTGCGTGAAGAAGCGCATGTAAAATGTCATCAAATGAATGACAAGGCGCTTCATAGGACATTTTATCACAAACGTATATTCCCAGCCCCTTCCTGCTATGTCACTGATAGGATCATGATGTACATTTTTTTCCAAGATATTATAGTCCTCTGTGGCATACAGTATTAGTGCTGGCTTTGTAAACAGTAGTACCAGGAGCAAATCCTGTTAGATGTGTCAGGAAGATATGTACATTTATGATTTAATTATGCTAAATTTGCACCAAAAAAATATATTGAACATTTGTAATTAATTTATACAATTGCATAAAATTAAATTTTAAAAAGTATAAAACATACTTGGACTGGGGAGTGGAGAGCTTAAAAAAAAAACATTCTGCTTAAGGCCCCAGTCTGTGACCATCTGTCACTTCACTTCTGGTTGTGGTTCCTGGTTTGGTGTTTGTTTCCTGTCAGCACTCTTTTTTTTGTTCCCCTTCCTGCATGTTTCCCTGAGTGCTCGTTTCCCCTCACCTGTCCCTGATTGGCAGCCTGGCACACCTGGTCGCAGTTGCCAATCAGGCGGCTATTTATGCCTGCCTCGCCTGTTAGTCAGGGCTCGAGGATTCTGTGAGGAACTCGCACGGCTGCGGTAGTTGTGACCCCAAGATGCGGGAAACGGGAGAACGAGGTGCAGGTAAGAGTCTCTTAATATACTCAAAATAGGGAGAAGTAGTCATGCATGCAGAGGTCCTAAACATAATTCATCCTCCAGCAAGGCAATGAAAGTTTTTTAGAAAAAAAACAGCCTGCATTGCAGCTTTGTGTTATTAGAGTCAACATTGCAACTTTTTCTAGATACATTTCACCGGTTTGCTCTTTTATTCCAATTAATGTTTAAAAAAAAAAAAAAAGCATTTCTAGAATATGTTGCAAAGGCTGAAAATAACCCCCGGGTTGGACTTTGGACACCACTGGCTCCAATCATTGTTAAAACGCTCATTAAGATAACCAGAAAAGGAAGATTGACCAATCATAAGAAAGTTATCAAATGCAACTTGGTCTTATTTATTTACTTTGATCAATTTAAAGACATTCTTTCTTATTGTCTATTGTATTTGTATGTAAAGTATATGCACTATCCTCAATGAAAATGTACTTTCTATGATCACCTATGTTTTTTCTTTAAATCCAGATTAGAGATCATGTATATACAGTATAATCCTCCTCCGTATTGACAGCCACATTCATTAATTAATTCATTCAGCAGAGCATTAAAACATTGTTCTTCCATCTGACAAAAAAAAATCCCCTAAAAAAAGCTGATGTCTTCGCTGATAAAGCACGGTAGCAAAATACGTCTGCTAGCTCACAATTTCACTCAGAGTACTACAAGAGGCTCCTTTCTCCATTTATGGAATAACGATGTCATTGTCATGGTTGGGTCGCACATTAGTGATAGATGTGTTCTTCAAAAATACTGTCTCCAGTGGTGAACAAATATCTTGCAAGGACCGGCAGGGTGAGACGGGCGCCAAAGGGGAGTGATTAGTGGCGGCAGCAGGTGGATACACCCCACACCAAACAGAAACCGGTGTGTGAGCTCAAGCGCTCCTCGCAACAAGAAAGTAAACAAAAGGAGGGCAAGGAGCACTAGAAACAGAACTAAACACAAAACCTAAGAGAATAACAACAAAACATGACCAGACACGACCTGAGGCACAGGTGATAAAAGTTATATTTAATTTAAAAACATGAGAGGCTGTAGATTTTACAGTGTACAAACTACAAATCCATGGTGTAAAAATGTCTCTGCAAACAATATTTTGGCGACATTGTGACAAGCAGACCAGCCAGTAAGCCACGCCCTCATTCTTCTCCGCTCCCACCCATACTGGCAATAATAAAGGGCGGCACGAGACCCAGAAGATTTATATTGTGATTTAAACATTTGCTGTCACACATGAAATGCATTCATACCCCAGTTTAAAGGGGAACATTATCACAATTCCAGAAGGGTTAAAACCATTAAAAATCAGTTCCCAGTGGCAAGTTTTTTTCAAAATTTTACCCATCACGCAATATCCCTAAAAAAAGCTTCAAAGTGCCTGATTTTAACCATCGTTACATACACCCGTCCATTTTCCTGTGACGTCACACAGTGATAAATAAATAATGATAAATGGGTTGTACTTGTATAGCGCTTTTCTACCTTCAAGGTACTCAAAGCGCTTTGACACTACTTCCACATTTACCCATTCACACACACATTCACACACTGATGGAGGGAGCTGCCATGCAAGGCGCTAACCAGCACCCATCAGGAGCAAGGGTGAAGTGTCTTGCTCAGGACACAACGGACATGACGAGGTTGGTACTAGGTGGGGATTGAACCAGGGACACTCGGGTCGCGCACAGCCATTCTTCCACTGCGCCACGCAAACAAACATGGCGGATAAAACAGCAAGGTATAGCGACATTAGCTCAGATTCAGACTCGGATTTCAGCGGCTTAAGCGATTCAACAGATTACGCATGTATTGAAACGGATGGTTGTAGTGTGGAGGCAGGTAGCGAAAACGAAATTGAAGAAGAAACTGAAGCTATTGAGCCATATCGGTTTGAACCGTATGCAAGCGAAACCGACGAAAACGACACGACAGCCAGCGACACGGGAGAAAGCGAGGACGAATTCGGCGATCGCCTTCTAACCAACGATTGGTATGTGTTTGTTTGGCATTAAAGGAAACTAACAACTATGAACTAGGTTTACAGCATATGAAATACATTTGGCAACAACATGCACTTTGAGAGTGCAGACAGCCCAGTTTTCAGCAATTAATATATTCTGTAGACATACCCTCATCCACTCTCTTTTCCTGGGGGTCTGGCGGCAGATTTCTTTGACTTTATCGTTGGAAATGCATCTGCTTTGAGTGTCGCAGGATATCCACACATTCTTGCCATCTGTGTCGTAGCATAGCTTTCGTCGGTAAAGTGTGCGGAACAAACGTCCAATTTCTTGCCACTTTCGCATCTTTGGGCCACTGGTGCAACTTGAATCCGTCCCTGTTCGTGTTGTTGCACCCTCCGACAACACACCGACGAGGCATGATGTCTCCAAGGTACGGAAAACAGTCGAAAAAACAGAAAATAACAGAGCTGATTTGACTTGGTGTTTGTAATGTGTTTGAGAAAATGGCGGATTGCTTCCCGATGTGATGTCACAATGTGACGTCATCGCTCCGAGAGCGAATAATAGAAAGGCGTTTAATTTGCCAAAATTCACCCATTTAGAATTCGGAAATCGGTTAAAAAAATATATGGTCTTTTTTCTGCAACATCAAGGTATATATTGACGCTTACATAGGTCTGGTGATAATGTTCCCCTTCAATGTTACAGAACCTGGAGGTTCCGCAGCCTCCGTAGCAGAACCTCCAGGTTCTGTAACAGCTTCTTCCCTCAGGCCGTAAGACTCTTAAACGCATTAAAATAATCCCCTCAATTCCCCCCAAAAATGGATTAACTCGCTGGAATATAAAGACAATATAACATACATCCATAAACGTGGATGCATATGCAAAAGTGCAATATATTTATTTGTACAGTAATCTATTTCTTTATATCTGCACCTTATTGCTATTTTATCCTGCACTACCATGAGCTAATGCAACAAAATGTCATTCTTATCTGTACTGTAAAGTTAAAATTTGAATGACAATAAAAGATAGTCTAAGTCTAATGGACAAATCTTAATATTTATTTCATGTTTATATTATGAATTTTTTCATCATGACGAGTACCCTGACCGCACAACCCTGCCACACAGAGATGGCCAAACAGATATTTGTACCCTCAACCTCTTGACTGTGCAGCCAACATGCTAACCACTAGACCAGGGGTCGGCAACCCACGGCTCGAGAGCCGCATGCGGCTCTTTAGCGCCGCCCTAGTGGCTCTCTGGAGCTTTTTCAAAAATGTATGAAAAATGGAAAAAGATGAGGGGGAAAAAATATATTTTTTATTTTAATATGGTTTCTGTAGGAGGACAAACAATACACAAACCTCCCTAATTGTTATAAAGCACACTGTTTGTATTAAACATGCTTCACTGATTCGAGTATTTGGCGAGCGCCGTTTTGTCCTACTAATTTTGGCGGTCCTTGAACTCACCGTAGTTTGTTTACATGCATAATTTTCTCCGACTTTCTAGGACGTGTTTTATGCCACTTCTTTTTCTGTCTCATTTTGTCCACCAAACTTTTAAGGTTGTGCATGAATGCACAAAGGTGATTTTTGTTGATGTTATTGACTTGTTGGAGTGCTAATCAGACATATTTGGTCACTGCATGTCTGCAAGCTAATCGATGCTAACATGCTATTTAGGCTAGCTATATGTACATATTTAGGGATGTCCGATAATGGCTTTTTGCCAATATCCGATATTCCGATATTGTCCAACTCTTTAATTACCGATACCGATATCAACCGATACCGATATATACAGTCGTGGAATTAACACATTATTATGCCTAATTTGGACAACCAGGTATGGTGAAGATAAGGTCATTTAAAAAAAAAAATAAATAAAAAAAAATAAAAAAAAAATTAAAAATATTTTCTTGAATAAAAAAAGAAAGTAAAACAATATCAAAACAGTTACATAGAAACTATAGTATATAATGAAAATGAGTAAAATTAATTGTTAGTACTAGGTTAGTACTATTAGTGGACCAGCAGCACGCACAATCATGTGTGCTTACGGACTGTATCCCTTGCAGACTGTATTGATATATATTGATATATAATGTAGGAACCAGAATATTAATAACAGAAAGAAACAACCCTTTTGTGTGAATGAGTGTAAATGGGGGAGGGAGGTTTTTTGGGTTGGTGCACTAATTGTAAGTGTATCTTGTGTTTTTTATGTTGATTTAATAAAAAACAAAAAAAAACAAAAAAACCGATACCGATAATAAAAAAACGATACCGATAATTTTCGATATTACATTTTAAAGCATTTATCGGCCGATAATATCGACAGGCCGATATTATCGGACATCTCTATACATATTACATCATTATGCCTCATTTGTAGCTATATTTGAGGTAATTTAGTTTCCTTTAAGTCCTCTTAATTCAGTTTATATCTCATGACACACTATATGTATGTAATATGGCTTTTAATTTTTTGCGGCTCCAGACAGATTTGTTTTTGTATTTTTGGTCCAATATGGCTCCTTCAACATTTTGGGTTGCCGACCCCTGCACTAGACCATCGTCTATTCTCGCTCAGATCTGATCGGATTGCTCGGAAATTCATTGCCATAACAATGTGACGGAAAGAACCAACTAATGAGAGCTAAAGATGCCTCGACGTGACGCCTTGATTTATTTGGTCATTCATATTCACATTGGAATATTCCAAACATGAGTTCTAATAATCTACTTGCACTGCAATTCTGCTTTAAAGCTTACATAAAAATATTTTGACTGTGTAGTTCAAGGGTGTACAAACTTTTTCCAGTAAGGGTTGCATACAACAAACATGCAGGTTGAACCCTCCACTGTAC
Organism: Nerophis lumbriciformis; assembly: GCF_033978685.3. Lineage (NCBI taxonomy): Eukaryota > Metazoa > Chordata > Actinopteri > Syngnathiformes > Syngnathidae > Nerophis > Nerophis lumbriciformis. The sequence continues at coordinate 30,184,867 of NC_084574.2, forward strand.
TGTACACATGATTTACTTAATTCCTCACTTATTTCGGTCCTACTAAGGGAATAGGTCCTTATAATTAGGTGGTCTTGGTCCTTAGACACCCCCACACACACTAGTTGGGTACACGCCAACTTTCGGCAGCAGGAAACCAGCATTTCCTGCCGCACGTAGTACAGGATGTGAGATTAGTGACTTGTCGTGTTCCAGACTATCATGAATGAGAGTTTTTTTTTTTCGAAGGACTATCCAGTAGTCAACGTGCACATGTGGTGCTGCGCTCCCACACATTTCATGAGTGATGGTCAATCAGAGAGGAGAGGCATTCTTTCACTGAGAATCTAAACTGATTCGTAGCGTCTGCCTTTTTTAGATTTCATGTGGAGAAAGAATTCAAATCAACCCCAAAATATAATATACAAGATGTTTTTGGAAGAACAAGTAGGTGAAGTAAGTTTTAGTCTTATTGAGGAACAGAGAAGCAGGGCCGGTTAAAAGATCTCCTTCTGCATCCTGTGTTGTGGCCGACTTTGTTTCATTGCATGCTGTTGATACACTATTTCGGATTTGAATGGTTAACCTCAGGTTTTCCTTTAATAATAACTTTATTATCTGACACCGGTGCCAAGTCGGTACTTTTGAAACATATTTTGCCCAAAAACAATGCCTTTTTATTGTGTGACGTGCGAGTTGAGCTGAATAGTAATCTAAATACTTCAACAATGTTGTTAACATGAGTAACAAATAAGACGACGCTGCACGTTGGCTGTTGCTGTGAACCCAGGATGCAGAGGAGGTAGTGAAAGTGCAGGCAGTGTTCCGTGCGGGTGTTGTGGATCCCAAAAACGCAGAGACGGTTAGCATTTGGCAAAAAGTCTTCCTCTTTATTGTGAGGGAAAATAAGGTTCCATCCATCCATTTTCTACCGCTTATTCCCTTTGGGTCGCTGGAGCCTATCTCAGCTACAATCGGGCAGAAGGCGGGGTACACCCTGGACAAGTCGCCACCTCATCGCAGGGCCAACGCAGATAGACAGACAACATTCACACTCACATCCACACACTAGGGCCAATTTAGGGCCAATCAACTTATCCCCAGGTGCATGTCTTTGGAGGTGGGAGGAAGCTGGAGTACCCGGAGGGAACCCACGCAGTCACGGGGAGAACATGCAAACTCCACACAGAAAGATCCCGAGATTGAACCCAAGACTACTCAGGACCTTCGTATTGTGAGGCAGATGCACTAACCCCTCTGCTACCGTGCTGCCCGGATAAGGTTATCCAGGGTAAATCCTACCTAACCTTATCCTTGTCCACACACACACACACTGGTCGTTTAAGCCCCCCTCCGTCCGCCGGCTTAACGCGACCTAATACGCATGCGCGGAAAATGCGCACGTCATAGTCACCTCCAGTGTTGCTTTGTGTGCAAGTTCTTAAATGTAACTTATCTGAACAATATCCAGTGTTGTGGTATTTCAATTAACTGGAATCCAGTGTGCTGTGGGGCCCTATTGTAGTGATTCACACCTGAGCCATCATAAATTAATCAAATCTTTATTGGACAAGTGAAAGTAAACAATGTGATGAAGAACATTTTACATCAAATCAATCTAGGGATCTAGATATCTGGTCAGGACACTCCTCACTCTTTTGCCTTCACCTTCATTGTCCATTCATTTTTGGTGACTTTATATACTCTGGACCTAGACGTTGAGTCCGCGACATACATGGCGGACAATAACTGATACAGTCCGCTTTGCCAGTCCAAAAGCATTCAATGTTTTCCGTAGTCTTCCCTCGTCGGCCAGGGAATACAAAGCACACCATTTTTTTTTAAATCACATCCATGGGAGCCCACATTCACATAGTCTCTCCTTTGACAAATGGATGAAGGTTTTCAGTAAGTAGAATCATAGCTGACCTGAACATTGGAAAGTTCTCTTGCCGTCTGAGAAGTGTTGTATCCCAAATAGCTGCAATCGCTTTCTCTTAAGGTATTCATGCGTGATTTCCACAAGCATCTGTACAGACGGAAGGAGAAGCACGGGCATGTCTGGATGACTTGCCTCCATATTTCCAGTGGTTACCTCCGAGTTACGAAACCGATTTATTATGAAGCTGGCTGTGGCGCGTTCTTTCTGGCGTCACTTCCTCTCCGAACTCAGTTTGTAAACGATCATCGAGTCCATACAAAGCTAAGAGCCAAAGATGTCTGGATGATTCGCCTCCATCTTTCTAGTGGTTGCCGCCGAGTTACTGAACGGGTTGTTATGAAGCTGGCTGTGGCGCGTTCTTTCTGATGTCACTTCCTGTGTGGCATCACTTCTTCTCCAAACTCAGTTTTTAAAAGATCAATGAGTCCATACAAAAGTAAGAGCCGGAGATTCAAGAAATACACGGCGCACTTCCCCGCATAAAAAATTGTCCGAGGAGGGGGACCTTAAACGCTGCTTTAGTGTGGCTGAAACGGGGCTTAGGCTAAATAATTATTCGTTTAAGGGGTTATCCGGCTTAGTGTAGACATAGCCTAAGGCAGTGATTTTCAGCCACTGTGCCGCGGCACACTAGTGTGCCCTGAGATATTGTCTGGAAATTATGCCACTTAACCTAATTGGTCCCAAAAATATTTTTTGCAAAGCAATAATCATAATAATGTGCCGTTGTCTAGTGCCTGCGCTGTGTAGAGCTTGGCAATCCCAATATGCAGAGCACAGCGGGAGACAGCGTGCAGGTAAAAAGGTATGTAAGGCTTAAACCAAAAATTAATACAAAAGGCAATGTTATGATCCGCTGCCCGGATCATAGTTTGTTTTCTTGTCACATGTGTTTTCAGCACCTTGAGTTTTTGTTTGTTTCAGTTGCCATGACGGCAGATTGCTTACACCTGCCTCTGGTTAGTGTTCGGGACGCGCACCTGTTGCCCGGGCGCTAATCAGAGGGCTATTTAGTCTTTGCCCTGGCCTCACTCGGTCTGGTTTCCTAGTTTGCTGTATGCAACTGATAACGACTATTTTGATTCCTGCTAGCTTTTCACGCTATGCTATTTTTGCCTACTAGCTCCCACGCTAGTCCCTTTGTTTTTTTTACCTTCTGTGCTATGTGCATGTCTTTTGTTTGTTCCCCGTATGATTTATATCTTAAATAAATCATTTTCCTACCTGCAAGCTGTGTCCGAAGCCGTCTGCATCCCTGGGAGAACAACCACGCATCACGATGCGACCCCGTCGTTACAGGCAAGTCCCGCTAGGAAAAAGCACTGAAGCATAGAGATGGCTATGTAAAACAAAAGTAAAACTGAACTGGCTACAAAGTCAACAAAAACAGAATGCTGGACGACAGCAAAAACTTACAGCGTGTGGAGCAAAGAGGACGTCCACAAAGCACATCCGTACATCACATGACAATCAACAATGTCCCCACAAAGAAGGATAGCATACGCACAACTTAAATAGTATTGATTGCGAAAACAAAACAGGTGCGGGCAGTAGCACTCAAAGGAAGGCGTGAAGCTGCTACGGGAGAACACCAACAAAACAGGAAAGGCCACCAAAATAACAGCGCAAGACAGGAACTAAAAGGACTATACACAGGAAACAACAACAAACTGGGGGAGTCTAATTTATTAACCTTTTCTGCTGGTGGTGTGCCTCCGTATTTTTTTAATGAAAAAAATGTGCCTTGGCTCAAAAAAGGTTGAAAAACACTGGCCTAAGGCAGCAAACAAAAGGCGATTGCGGCAAAAAGTAACACGCCACGATAAAAATAAAAATAAAACCAAAGTACAAAAATAAGGACGCTAGGCAAGGCTCGGAAGTACTGGGACACTGAGCATGCTCCTTGCGAGACCATGGAAGATGTGGCTGTGGTAACTGAGGACAAAGCTCTGGCGCCCACATGCTGCAATAGCACGGTTAAGTAGTGTGACCCTTAATTAGAATCAGGTGTGCCCTGCTGTCTGGAGCCAGCTGTGGGGGAGAGAGAGAGAGTGAGAACAGGTGCGGGGACAGAGAACAGACACACCAGAACCTCAGAATACCTCAAGCAGGAGGTCTCGTCAGAAGAAAAGTACACTATGGTATGAACCAGCACTGAGGAGGGATCAAAGTGAAACTAAATGGAAATAAATGAAAAATGAGGAACATGTGTGCTGCAAGGACGAGGAACACAAAGCAGAGGTGCTGCAAAACACAGACACCAAAAAGGAAATACTACCAAAACAAGAGCAGCAGGACAGTAAGTGATACCAAACACAGGAAAACAAAGAACAGAGTCCAATCTGTAGGATCATGAATCACCAATATGAAATAAAATCCACAACAAAGTGTCCAAATTGAATGACGGCAACACCAGCAGTAACACATGACACAAAGAGAGTAGGGACAATACTCCAAGTGCATGTATTCTGTACAAAACAAGCGGAGATTGATCACTGATTGTCAGGCTTGGTAAAAAGGATAGGACTCAGATGCAGAGTAGGGAACTTAGACAGGCTTTTATTTTGGCAGCTTCCTTTCACCTCCAAAGTCAAGGAATACAATATCTATTTTAACCAAAAAACTAATCGGCAAAAAAGGTTCCAAAAAATAGGAACAACCGAAAATCACTCCGAACAGAGGAAAACACAAAAGCAAAGACGAACTATAATTGGCGCCGTATATGCTATAAAATGTATAAACAAAAAAACGCTCCAACAGGAGGAAGAAACAACAGCTATGAAAAAGTATACACTATCTAATCTAATAAAGTTGAACAAAAATTGTCACTCAAAAATTTGAGGAAAGAATGAAAAATAACTGAAACTCACCACTTCAGCTGAATAAACTAAATAACAAAAAATCACTCTGCTGAGGAGGAAGAAAGGAAAACTCAAAATAGCAACGAAGGGATTCAGGATCAAGGAACATAAGCACGAGACGAGGCAAGGCAAGGTAAGGCAAGGCATGGACATGGATAACTTTTTTGTGACTCTTTAGTGCATGGCAAATAACTTGTTACGTCGTGGTCGCATGTTACTGCACAGATCGTTTCCCCAGGATGCAGACGGAAACTCCGGAGGTAAGGTGCAGGTAAGACAATAATTTATTTACCATAAATCAGTCGAAACCCAAAAATACAGGAGAATGCAAACAAACACAAAAACAGTGTGCCGATTGCACAGGAAGCTAAGGAAATAGCTAACAGGAAAAGCCTAGCATGGCAAAGCTTATAACGGGAATCCAAAAGGTATACGTCGTAACTGTTGCGTGAAGCAAACAAGACAGCCAGACTGAGTGTGGCGAAAAAACAGGAATAAGTAGCTCTCTGATTAGTGCCCGGGAGCAGGTGAGCGTCCCGAACACTAATCAGAGGCAGGTGAAACTAATCAGCACCCATGGCAACCAAGAACACACAAACCCAGGGGTGCTGAAACAAAACTAAGGGAGTCTTTAACTGAACAAAACACGACAACGCTAAAAAGACATAACAATGCTAAAAAATGACTAAAGCCAATACACGTGTAGTATTTGTGTGGGTTAGTATCCCTGAAAAGGTTACTCTATATTAATGTCAAGTTCTGAATAAAGTTTGATACTGTTTACTTTGTTCCTTCTCAGAAATACAACTTTGTCATCCTCCCGCTTTCCCAACCGTGACAATTGGGACATACTGCATATTACTTTAACCACAGGTGTAATTTGTCAGCCTTTATTCATCGAGCCCCTCCCTTTCTGGTAACCATTCTTAAATGAACTATTTCAAGCACAGTCATCGTCGTCACCAGCTGTCACAGTAAATGACATGTCCATCTGCTCCTCGCTGCACTATATTTGACTTGTTTCACGCGCTTTGGCAAGTCATATTTTTTTGTTCTGCTGTTGATTTTAGGTCAAATATAAATGAATGAAGATAAGAAAATTGGTCTAAGCAATGAAATAAATGAGCTATGATTCATTAAAACCACACCTTATAGTCTGACAGTGTCCAAAATGACTTGGATTGCAAATTGAATCAAATAATGTTTCAACAAGCAACCACATGACACGAATGGCTCATCATGACTGCTTATGTTGCATATACAGTATGTGTTCATAAATGTGTAGATGGCTGCTTCATGAACTTGGGTCAAATGTCGCTCCTGGGCACAATTTAGGTGCACGGCTTGTGCCAAGAATTTCCATGTATATTTAAAAAAAATCACCCTAAGGCTGCAGCTAAGCAAATGTAGGCTGCTGCACAAGTCTAATAATGAGGCGGAACAAAAACTGAAAAAAAAAAAAAAAATGCTAGCACAGAGGAAAAAAATGAGGAGGAAGATATAGAGAACAACACTGAGAAATTAAAGTGTGTTTTATGAGGACAAACTCAAGTGGTGATTTTCCTTTTGTTGCTAATAACTATCTGGTTAAGCATTTTCTGTGGGAAAAAAAAGACAATTGCAGTTTAATCGTTTCATTGCCGGGGAGAATTGAGTCGACTGTGGTTGACTGACTCAAAGCGTTTTTGCTCTCTGTCTCCATATATTAGTGGTCACACTACAATGGGTGCTGGTGAAAGTGTGACAGGGCCTCTCCCAGTCACGCCTGTCTCAACCACTACCCGACAAGTAACAGCAGAGGCGCCTTGAAGAATGAGCCTGGTTCAAATACCTGGGTAGACTGGACTCTGTGCATAACTCTTTAAATGATAAGTTTCCTGTATTTAAATGCTCCTATGAATAAATAAACGATTAAAGGCCTACTGAAACCCACTACTACCGACCACGCAGTCTGATAGTTTATATATCAATGATGAAATCTTAACATTGCAACACATGCCAATACGGCCGGGTTAGCTTACTAAAGTGCAATTTTAAATTCCGCGCGAAATATCCTGCTGAAAACGTCTCGGTATGATGACGCCTGCGCGTGAAGTCACGGATTGTAGAGGACATTTTGGGACAGCATGGTGGCCAGCTATTAAGTCGTCTGTTTTCATCGCAAAATTCCACAGTATTCTGGACATCTGTGTTGGTGAATCTTTTGCAATTTGTTCAATGAACAATGGAGACAGCAAAGAAGAAAGCTGTAGGTGGGAAGCGGTGTATTGCGGCCGACTTTAGCAACACAAACACGGCCGGTGTTTCATTGTTTACATTCCCGGAAGATGACAGTCAAGCTTTACCATTGGCCTGTGGAGAACTGGGACAACAGAGACTCTTACCAGGAGGACTTTGAGTTGGATGCGCAGACGCGGTACCGCATGCAGCTGCGGCTTCCAAATATTTGATCGCTTGCCCGTACGTGTGTGCCGCTATGTGCATGTCACGTACGTAACTTTGGGGACTTTGGGGAAATATATGTGCTGTATGAACTTTGGGGAGGTGAACGGTACTTTGGGCTGTGGGATTGAGTGTGTTGTGCAGGTGTTTGAGTTGTATTGGCGGGTTATATGGACGGGAGGGGGGAGGTGTTTGTTATGCGGGATTCATTTGTGGCATATTAAATATAAGCCTGGTTGTGTTGTGGCTAATAGAGTATATATATGTCTTGTGTTTATTTACTGTTTTAGTCATTCCCATCTGAATATCAGGTCCCACCCGCCTCTCACAGCATCTTCCCTATCTGAATCGCTCCCACTGCTCTCGAGTCTTTCACTCTCACTTTCCTCATCCACAAATCTTTCATCCTCACTCAAATTAATGGGGAAATCGTCGCTTTCTCGGTCCGAATCGCTCTCGCTGCTGGTGGCCATGATTGTAAACAATGTGCGGATGTGAGGAGCTCCACAACCTGTGACGTCACGCGCATAACGTCTGCTACTTCCGGTAGAGGCAAGGCTTTTTTTTATCAGCGACCAAAAGTTGCGAACTTTATCGTCGATGTTCTCTACTAAATTATTTCAGCAAAAATATGGCAATATCGCGAAATGATCAAGTATGACACATAGAATGGATCTGCTATCCCTGTTTAAATAAGAAAATCGCATTTCAGTAGGCCTTTAAGGTCTGCATTTAAATCATAACACTCAAGACCAGTAAATAGTCAGTTTATTGGTCAGGCTACATGTCTGTCATTATGGTCAATCTTAACGCAGAGCATGTCATGATCCGTTGCCCGGATCATGTTTTGTTTAGTTAAAGTCTACCATAGTTCTGTTTCAGCACCCCTGGGGTTGTGTGTTCTTGGTTTCCATGGGTGCTGATTAGTTTCACCTGCCTCTGATTAGTGTTCGGGACGCTCACCTGCTCCCGGGCAGCTACTTATTCCTGCTTTTCGCCACACTTGGGAGAGTGGCCGTGCCAGCAACCTGAGGGTTCCTGGTTCGATCCCCAGCTTCTACCAACCTAGTCACGTCCGTTGTGTCCTTGAGCAAGACACTTCACCCTTGCTCCTGATGGGTCGTGGTTAAGGCCTTGCATGGTAGCTCCCGCCATCAGTGTGTGAATGTGTGTGTGAATGGGTGAATGTGGAAGTAGTGTCAAAGCGCTTTGAGTACCTTGAAGGTAGAAAAGCTCTATAACCCATTTACCATTTACCATTTTCTACGCTAAGCTTTTTGTTAGCTTTGCCATAGCTTCCTGTGCAATCGGCATGCTTTTCTGTTTATTTATATTCCTGACTGATTTATGGACAATAAAGTCTTACCTGCATGCTGCCTCTGGAGTTTCGTCTGCATCCTGGGAAAACGGTCCGCGCATTACCACGTGACCCAATCGTGACAGATGTGGGGAACTCGCTTGTCTGCCGTTCTTGTGACCCCAAGATGCAAGAACCAGGAGAGCGAAGAAGAGGTAAGATGAGTTGAATCTCATATAAACAGAAAAAGAAGCAGTCTTGCCTAAACATTCCAACATAGAATGTGATCGAGCACTGAGGAGTGCTCGAGACAAGGCATAAATACAACATGTGCTGATTGGCAGCAGGTGTGGACCGGCTGCCAATCAACGGCAGGCGAGGGAAAAAACAGTGCTCCGCGGAACAACAGGAACTTTAACAAAATAAGAGCACTGACGGGAAGTAAATACAAAAACAAGGAAACAAACAGAAATGCAGTGACCGATCGTCACAACAGAGACACTGTTCGGCAAATTACTTTGAAAAATAAATTAATTATAGTTACTCGTTACTTTCCCACGCATATAATTGAATTACTCTTTAATAAATGTACTAATTTAAAAAGGAAAGTAATTCATGTGTTACAAAAAAAAAAAAAAAAACCTTCAAATATCCGGCATATGCAGTTGAGAGATGTTTCATGAGAGCAGAGTGTGAGTGGACAAGGGGATGGGTCGAATGCAGAGGACAAATTTCACCACACCTAGTGTGTGACAATCATTGGTACTTTAACTTTAACTTAACTTTTAAATTATCTTAACTTAACTTTAACTTAAGTTTAACTTTAACTAAACAGTCTTGTGCTCAATGGCAGAAAACACATTTCACCACACCTAATGTGTGACAATCATTGGTACTTTAACTTAACTTTAACTTAATTTAACTTAACTTTAACTTTAACTTAACAGTCTTGTGCTCAATGGCAATATTATTATTTCACCAAAAATAAAATACAATTTAATTAATAAAATAAAATAAAATTCCATTATAGCTATTATTACAGTAGCAAAATAATGCTTCTGTATTAAGGTATGCATTTTTCTACAAACCCTGTTTCCATATGAGTTGGGAAATTGTGTTAGATGTAAATATAAATGGAATACAATGATTTGCAAATCCTTTTCAACCCATATTCAATTGAATGCACTACGAAGACAAGATATTTGATGTTCAAACTCATAAACTTTATTTTTAGATTATTTTTATTTTTTATATATTGTCTTTGTAGCATATTCAACTGAATATGGGTTGAAAATGATTTGCAAATCATTGTATTCCGTTTATATTTACATCTAACACAATTTCCCAACTCATATGGAAACGGGGTTTGTATGAGACAAACATCAAATAGAGAGCAGATTATTATGATGGAAGTGTTCTTGTTGTTTTTAGCAAGTTGCTTTTAAAAAAAAATATTAGAATCCGGAGCTTTATAAATAGCGTGCCGTACTTCTCTTGCATGACTGTTGTGGGCACGAATCAGTTAAAATGATCTGGCTTCCACAAAACAGGTGTGCTAATGGCTAAAAGTTCAAATCCATGATAAAAGCGCTGCTGATCAAAAAAAAAGAAAAAAAACACATGCTGCTCAGGCATGTCTCAAGACATTAATGACATCTCCACCCTCACTCTATTCATTTCAAGGACACCTAATTATTCTCTAAGCTCTTGCATTAATGAATTGAACTCAAGATTCCCACAAGGCGTGGCTCCATGCAGGGTTAGAGCAGGTCATCTTGGAGCCTTTAAAGTTTCTGGCAAACCTCCTTCACAAAACATGTTTCAATGAAGTCCTAAACTGCAAAGAGCAGCTCTTAACATGTTCAACCAATAGAAAATAGCACAGTTTGGAAAAACAGATTAGATTTTCTGGATTCGTCTTGAGCGAAATAACGTTAATAATGTAGGCACACGCAGATTGTATTACACCAGGGGTGTCAAACTCATTTTAGATCGGGGGCCACATGGAGAAAAATCTACTCCCAAGTGGGCCGGACTGGTAAAATCCCGGCACGATAACTTAAAAATAAAGACAACTTCAGATATATATTGTATATATGTTATAGACATAATATAATATATCTGTATCTATAATATACTGTACACATATGTATATATTCGTATATATATGTTAGATTTTTTATTGCTATATTAGTCTATTTATACCTGCATTGTCCTTTCCATCCTTACACTTTCCATCATTATAACTGAGCTACTGTGTTGAATAATTTCCCTTGTGGATCATTAAAGTTTGTCTAAGTCTAAGATTGTTTTCTTTGTTTAAAAATAGAACAAGCACATTCTGAAAATGTACAAATCATAATTTTTTTTTTTACACTTACACGTTGATAGTTTTCTATCTTTATTTGTCGTTATTTATACTTTCTGAATAAATGATGTGATAATGTTCATCAGTCAACACATTGGTGTTAATTTTCAACCTATCAAGATAAAAAAAAGTATATCACAATCAAATTACAGGATGTTATTTATGTAGTTTGCTCATTTTCCTCGACTGGTGCACTAACATGTGGTTTATTTAATTTTTTTTTTTTACATATGTAGCATCATCCACAAAGATACAAAGAATTGCTATTGTGACATCTCGTGGACACATTTAGAACTGTTTATTTCATTCAAAAATGTTGTCTTATTTTTATACTTAGCAAACTCATCCCGCGGGCCGGATAAAACCTGTTTGACACCTTCGTATTACACTCTCACAAATCCGAACGTGTGCACTCAAATCGTACACGGCAGAAGTGTCGCAAAAGTCACGTATAAGTAGACAGCCTATCGAGGGTTATTTCTGATTAGGGACGGACAGACAACTTAAAACACACGTACGCTGATCTGAATACACACACTCAGATTGATATACAGACACACAAACAAGTAGACACGCACGTGAATTGGATGCACAGATTGAGATACACTATTGCAAATAATTTTGCTACAATGATACTTCCATAAGTAATGCTCCCATACTGGAGCTTGCTGACATACCACTTACACGGTGGTATGTCAGTGGCCTTGTGGTTAGAGTGTCCGCCCTGAGATCGGTATGTTGTGAGTTCAAACCCCGGCCGAGTCATACCAAAGACTATAAAAATGGGACCAATTACCTCCCTGCTTGGCACTCAGCATCAAGGTTTGGAATTGGGGGTTAAAATCACCAAAAATGATTCCCGGGCGTGGCCACTGCTGCTGCCCACTGCTCCCCTCACCTCCCAGGGGGTGAACAAGGGGGTGGGTCAAATGCAGAGGACAAATTTCACCACACCTGATGTGTGTGACACTCATTGGTACTTTAACTACTGTGACAATTCATGAAAATATGAGTGATAAAGGAAAACAATTAGTAGTACAGCCAGTAAGTAGAACTGATTAAAAGGAAGCAACAACCAATATCATGGATATAAATAATTCAAGGGAAGTGAAAGAGGATACAAAATGCAACAGTAAACCGTTAAAAGCACTTGTTTTTTTATCATTACTGATAAAAAAGGATGACATTTTTTTTTTTTAGCTCTTGCAAAATATCCACTGTATGTTACTCTCTTTTTACCTTTCGGCTTGGTCTTGTATCCACTTCACTTTGACTCCCTGCCTCAAGCCCTCGATGTTCCTGCATGGCATTAACACACTTGCAAAATTATATATAATAATGCACTGTATCAGTATTTGACTTAAAAACATGACCCAAAACCCAATATAGTGTAGAAATGATTAAGTACTTCAATTAAATAATATCTTTAAAAAAAATGAACTTGACATTTTAGCTGGTGTTGACATTACTTGGGAACACTGACAAAGTTAGATATTTAATAATGGACGAGTGACTATGCTAGAATTAAGATGACCTAACTCAAAATATGTGCTTTCGAAATGTGACTGCAAACAAACGGCAAGACGTTATAAACAAGCAATATTCATGGCAACATTCCCAACAGACCGTCTGCTGGTGTCACCCTCACAGCCTGCTCTTTTCAGTCTCTTTCTCACTGGCACACCCAGAGCTGGTGAAGGAAGACGCCCGTCAGTCACAAGACAAAGCACATATACTGTACCTTCGCAGTATATTTTTTGGGTGGGACGAATGCGTCTTTGTCTCGTTTCCCCCGGTTCCTACGTCATGATGGAGTGTAATATATTATGTGCAAAATAAACTGTTCACGGAGCAACAAGTAAGTCCCTGTCATGCCTCCCTTTTAACCAGACAAGGCTACCGGGACCGTAACATAATTGGGGGCTTGTACAGGGGCTTTTTTAAAATCTTTTAAAGTTAAAGTTAAAGTACCAATGATTGTCACACACACACTAGGTGTGGTGAAATTTGTCCTCTGCATTTGACCCATCACCCTTGATCACCCCCTGGGAGGTGAGGGGAGCAGTGGGCAGCAGCGGTGCCACGCCCGGGAATCATTTTTGGTGATTTAACCCCCAATTCCAACCCTTGATGCTGAGTGCCAAGCAGGGAGGTAATGGGTCCCATTTTTTATAGTCTTTGGTATGACTCGGCCGGGGTTTGAACTCACAACCTACCGATCTCAGGGCGGACACTCTAACCACTAGGCCAGTGGTTCTCAACCTTTTTTCAGTGATGTACCCCCTGTGAATTTTTTTTAATTCAGTACCCCCTAATTAGAGCAAAGCAATTTTGGTTGAAAAAAAGAGATAAAGAAGTAAAATACAGCACTATGTCATCAGTTTCTGATTTATTAAATTGTATAACAGTGCAAAATATTGCTCATTTGTAGTGGTCTTTCTTGAACTATTTGGAAAAAAAGATAGGTTTTTATTTATATTTATAAAGGATTTTTGAATTGTTGCTATTTTTAGAATATTTAAAAAAAATCTCACGTACCCCTTGGCATACCTTCAAGTACCCCCAGGGGTACGCGTATCCCCATTTGAGAACCACTGCACTAGGCCACTGAGTACAAAACATAACATAATAGAGGCTCATATAAAGCTCAGGGAACCTTTAAAAAAACTATGTGATAGAGAGCTGACATTTATCTGTGCTTTATATAGTTGTATTGCAACTAGGATTGTACGGTATACCGGTATTAGTATAGTACCGCGTTACCAATTAATCATATTTGGTACTATACCGCCTCTGAAAAGTGCCCATTACCTCCGTGCTTGGCACTCAGCATCAAGGGTTGGAATTGGGGGTTAAATCACCAAAATGATTCTCGAGCGCAGCCATTGCTGCTGCTCACTGCTCCCCTCACCTCCCAGGGGGTGGAACAAGGGGATGGCTCAAATGCAGAGGGTAATTTCACCACACCTAGTGATACTTTAAAGGGGAACATTATCACCAGACCTATGTAAGCATCAATATATACCTTGTAGAGATGCGCGGATAGGCAATTTATTTCATCCGCAACCGCGTCAGAAAGTCGTCAACCATCCGCCATCCACCCGATGTAACGTTTGATCAGAACTGCACCCGCCCGCCATCCGCCCGTTGTTATATATCTAATATTAATAAAAATTAAAAAAAAGGGTGAAAACTACGCGAATTGCACCTTGTGCAGACAAGATTTTTCGATCGGACACGCAGGAATTAGCGATGTAAAAGACCACGTTGGGACAAAAAAACACAAGTCTAATGCCGTTGCTAGCGATACAAGTGGAAAACTTTCAACGTTTTTCGTCGCCCAAACAGATTCTTTGGATGTGATAAATGCCGAAGTTTTATTTACGGAGGCAATAATTGAGCATGGACTTCCAATCGCACTGGCTGATCACATGGGACAGTTAATAATGTAATGCAACCTTTAAAAATCATTACGCGGTGATCGCGATCCCAAAAATAAACTTTTCTTGCATGATAATGTCCAGAAAAATTTGCTTTATATTACTATAGAGTCCTTTTAACGAATGAGTTTGATGGTTTATCACAAACCTTAAATGAAATTCCATGGCCACCGTCCTGCTCTCTATATCAACCAGGATGAGCCCCACCCCTTTCGTGAGCGCACTGCGAAAGCGGACGAGGCGGGGTGTCGGTGCGGTGGGCGCGGTAGTGACCCTGGACGTGCGTCGGGCCCTTCTCGCGGATCGCCTCAGCTACGGCTCCCGGTGGGGCCCTCTCGGGGGAAGGGGCCTCGGTCCCGGACCCCGGCGAGGCGTCCCTTCTCCGCTCCGTAAAAGTGTCCATCTCTTTTCTTTTTTCTTCTTCTGTTGTGGCATATGCAGCAGGTGCCTGCTCGTTTTTCGTATGTGGGTAACAACATTTAACTATGTATATATATTTCCCAATTGGTTTAACTGCCACCCGCAAAAAAAATAAAAAAATAAAAAAAATATCTAATTAATCCGCCCGACCCGACCCGCGAGCGGATAAAATCTTATTGTTTTTAATTTCATCCGCCCGATCCGCGGATAATCCGCGGACTCCGCGGTTGTGTCCGCAAACCGCGCATCTCTAATACCTTGATATATTTTTTTAACCGATTTCCGAACTCTAAATGGGTGAATTTTGGCGAATTAAACGCCTTTCTATTATTCGCTCTCGGAATAACACACATCACATCGGGATGCAATCCGCCATTTTCTCAAACACCGAGTCAAATCAGCTCTGTTATTTTCCGGTTTTTCCGTACCTTGGAGACATCATGCCTCGTCAGTGTGTTGTCGGAGGGTGTAACAACACGAACAGGGACGGATTCAAGTTGCACCAGTGGCCCAAAGATGCGAAAGTGGCAAGAAATTGGACGTTTGTTTCGCACACTTTACCGACGAAAGCTATGCTACGACAGAGATGGCAAGAATGTGTGGATATCCTGCGACACTCAAAGCAGATGCATTTCCAACGATAAAGTCAAAGAAATTTGCCGCCAGACCCACATTGAATCTGCCGGAGTGTGTGAGCAATTCAGGGACAAAGGACCTCGGTAGCACGGCAAGCAATGGCGGCAGTTTGTTCCCGCAGACGAGCGAGCTAAACCCCCTGGATGTCTTGCCTCACACTGTCCCTTATGCCACCGAAGATGATCAAGAGAAGAATATCGACTCTAGCTTCCCTGGCCTGCTGACATCAACTCCAAAACTGGACAGATCAGCTTTCAGGAAAAGAGCGCGGATGAGGGTATGTCTACAGAATATATTAATTGATGAAAATTGGGCTTTCTGCACTTTCAAAGTGCATGTTGTTGCCAAATGTATTTCATATGCTGTAAACCTAGTTCATAGTTGTTAGTTTCCTTTAATGCCAAACAAACACATACCAATCGGTTAGAAAGCGATCGCCGAATTCGTCCTCGCTTTCTCCCGTGTCGCTGGCTGTCGTGTCGTTTTCGTCGGTTTCGCTTGCATACGGTTCAAACCGATATGGCTCAATAGCTTCAGTTTCTTCTTCAATTTCGTTTTCGCTACCTGCCTCCACACTACAACCATCCGTTTCAAAACATTCATAATCTGTTGAACCGCTTAAGTCGCTGAAATCCGAGTCCGAACCCGAGCTAATGTCGCTATAGCTTACTGTTCTATGCGCCATGTTTGTTTGTGTTGGCATCACTATGTGACGTCACAGGAAAATGGACGGGTGTATATAACGATGGTTAAAATCAGGCACTTTGAAGCTTTTTTTAGGGATATTGCGTGATGGGTAAAATTTTTAAAAAAAACTTCGAAAAATAAAATAAGCCACTGGGAACTGATTTTTAATGGTTTTAACCCTTCTGAAATTTTGATAATGTTCCCCTTTAACTTTTCACTTTGCATCCGTCAGACATATTTGATCATTCCTTCAAATTCTGCTTGAAAACATTGTGATTTTTGAATGAAGATGCTCCAGTCCTCTGTAAGTGACATCAGCAGGCCCCGCCCACTCCATTATGACAATTGCAAATTGATAATATGATGAGTACTATAATAAGTAGGGACACTAAATATCCAATTTCATGTTGGAGTGCATGCACAATACTTGCATGCACACTTGAAATATGTCAGGGCCCAAGAAGCAATGGAGGCCATAAGTAAGATCAGAGAGCGCCTACACAGTTTCATCCCCACTCACACTATTTGATCTCATCGTCATCCTTGCTCTCTATCTGATGTGTGGCTCTTTCTTAAACATTTCTCTCTCATGCAGGTGTCCTCATTCGCTGCCGGGGACACTGCAAAGGCGCTAAGAGGGGATGCACACAGGCCGATGTGATACACGTACTGTACGTACGGTAACACTTCTGACATCAGATATGGAGTTTGCTTCCGGATAACCATCCAAGTAAGTATTCATGCAATGACAACTAAGCCTTTGTGTATAAGATTATGTCTACAGATGGATAAACTATCATTCACTATGTGAACTATATGAACAGCTGACATTCACCAGTCCCATGGGGCACATCCTTTAATTCTGAAGATTATTGCAATATATACAGTATATGTAGCATTTGTTGTGGGTATTTTTCAATTAGAGCCGAGAGACTTAAAAAAAAACTGCAGAAATGTCAAGCATGAGGTCGGGACCTTCGCACAAGGTTTGTAATTTGCATTCTCCGTGTCTGAACTGACTGATAATAAAACTCCCCTGTCTGATGAAAAATGTTTAAAATTCTTAAAGAAAAAACAAACGCATACGTGTTTGTGCAGATTATTCACAGCACCTGCACGTTATGTCATGGCCACCAACTAACCTCCTCCACGGCCCCACAACATAGAACGTTAAGTCAAACTTTTATTAACTGTATTGGAACTACGACGGCGTTGAGTTTTAGTGTAAGTCTGAACTTAAATCATAGCAGTGGCGGGCAGTGCGTTTCCCACCTAGGCCTTCAGTGATGTCCGACTTCATTGATTACCTCTCAAAATACCAGAATTGATGTCACCACATGACCATTGCTGGAGAAATACTATACAGAAACACATTTACGCCCTACTGGGCACTGAATCACATCAACAGTGTACAAAACGGGTTATTTTCTGGCGCATTTAAATATCAATTAAAACGCATCAACAATTAAAACACATCTTATGTGGTACTGTCACAATCAAAATTACAAAAAACATTTTAAAAGTGACAAAATATAATATTTGAACCCACAATTTGTAGCACCTATCTGATGCCGTATAAGCCAGTGGTAGCCCTCGTCGTCGGCTTATTCGAGTGGAAATGGCGAGCATTTTCCTATTTCATCGCCAGAACAGCTGAGCTAGCTTCCGGGGTTGGCCGACATCGTCTCAGACGATGTCGTTTTTCTTTAAATATCCTTCTTGAAAATGAAAATGAATGAAAATGGCTAAATTGAAACTTGTGAATGGATAGTCACTTTGGAATGACAAGTGAGTATCCAATCACAGTCTCGTTAACATCAGGCTACATAGAGAGACTACTGTCAACAACTTGTGATCTGATTGGCTATCGCAACTGTCTATCAACTGTATGTGTTCTCAAATTCATCCGCTAACGGTCCCGATGAGTATCCAATCACAGGACGTGTAAATGTCACGTTCAACGTGAGGCCATCTAGAAGGCCTTACTCACAACAACTCGTGATCTGATTGGCTACCGCAACTGTCTATCAACTGTATGTCCCCAATCATTTACAGTGCACGGACGCCCACATTGTTGATTCTGAAGGCCTATGGCAGATTTTGTACAGCATGGCAACAGCACTGGAAGGAGCATAATATGACATGAAGAGAATATGAATAATTTTATATATTTAGGGAAAGTAAATTAAAAAATAATTGTATCTTTAATTATGATCATGATTTCTGGTTATGTTAGGCCAGCAGAGAAGGCCTTGCTGGCCCTGACGGCACACCACTGAATTAAACCTAAATTAATACCTAATCACACTGCAAACATAACACATTATAGAGCTTAAAAGTATAGTAAGAACAGTATTAATTATGAGAATTAATTGAAATAATCATTTTATAACGACATACCGGTACTTGTTTTCATCCCTGTGGTTGTCTTGCACACTGGAAGAGGCGTTGCAAGGAAGGGGGAGACAGGTCTATTATAATGCATATATATATATATATATATATATATATATATATATATATAGCAATAAAAGATCCTTACATCTGTTCAACTTTATCTTTATCCATGATAATGCTTAATTGGAGTTTCTCTCTTTTCTGAGCATGTCTAATCTCATTTCGCTTTTCACTTTCCTTGTCTTGGATTCGCTGTCACCAGAAGAATCTCCCTCACGCTTGGGAGACATTAAAAGAAAACTTCACTTTTAAAAAAAAATTTTTTTTTTTTAATTGTGTCCATCACCCACAAGCCTTATGTGAGACGAGAACACACATCTCTCGCTTTTCTGTGCTGAATACAGTGCATCCGGAGAGCATTCACAGCCCTTGACTTTTTCCACATTTTTTTATGTTACAGCCTTATTCTGAAATAGACAAAATAAATAAAATGGAAAGAGCATCTCGCTAACTCTTGCTGTGTGGGTCAGTTGAGAGCAGTTAACCCTTTTTATGCCAACCAAAGAGCACTGCAGTGTACAGATATAGTTCTGTGTTGTAGATAATTACTCTATAAAGATGTATATTTCTCTGTGTAAATATATTATTGTTATTTCTTATATATGTAAATACATTTTGGACTGAGTGATGTGGAGTATTTTTTTTTGACTATAAGTATATTTCCCAAGGACATTTCATGTCTAAATGATAATTCCCCATTTGTAAAAGAGTCTATTACTCAGATCTTTCTGTAAAAGCACTATATAGAATGTGAATATACAGTAGTACAGAACATTACAATATCTATTGTGCTATGGATAAAGATATGTTTTTAGAATGTAATATTGAATTTAGAGAATATGAATTGTATTTTTATTGGGGATTATAGGAAATATATAATGTGTAATAAAGAGAGGAAACTTGGGAAGCTTCAAAGATAGTTTGTGTATTCACTCTCCTTAAACATTGCCTTTGTTTTCCAGGGGTCAGACAATGAACACAACCTTTTTGTCCACTGAACTCACACGCCTGTGAGACCTGCCACACGTACATGTGCCCTAGGATAGGTTCCAGCTTACTTATAATTTTAAAGGAGAACTTCACTTTTTTTTTTTTTTTTTTTTAATCACTATGAGAGACAAAAAGACATACAGTAAAGGCTCAAAGTTTGGACACATTTTCTCATTCAATGCGTTTTCTTTATTACCATGACTATTTACATTGTAGATTGTCACTGAAGGCATCAAAACTATGACTGAACACATGTGGAGTTATGTACTTAACAAAAAAAAAGGTGAAATAACTGAAAACATGTTTTATATTCTAGTTTCTTCAAAATAGCCACCCTTTGCTCTGATTAATTTTTCGCACACTCTTGGCATTCTCTCGATGGGCTTCAAGAGGTAGTCACCTGAAATGGTTTTCACTTAAAAAGGTGTGCTTGAAGCTCATCGAGAGAATGCCAAGTGTGTGCAAAAAAGTAATCAGAGCAAAGGGTGGCTATTTTGAAGAAAATAGAATATAAAACATGTTTTTTGTTAAGTACATAACTCCACATTCATAGTTTTGATGCCTTCACTGACAATCTACAATGTAAATAGTCATGAAAAATAAAGAAAATTAATTGAATGAGAAGGTGTGTCCAAACTTTTGGCCTGTACTGTATGTTTTTTTTTTTTTTTGGATGTAAAAAAACGCTTGAAAGATATGGCAAATGGGAGTCACTGTTGTAGCCTTCAAAGTCCTGTAAAACAACTTCAAAACCCTCCATCAACGTTTTATGTACACACTGCAAGTATATATATACAGTAATGTAGTAACAGACACTTTCATAACAATTTGAATATATTGTATGTTCAATAATTACCGTATTTTTATCATTTTACATCATTCAATCACTGATTTTTCTCAGTGCATTGATTTGCGTTTCCATAGCAGCGCACGTCCGACTTCTGGCAACAACTGTGTTCCCACTTCCGGAATCAAACACGAGTGTGTGTTCTAATCATGGCAGACTTGATAACAAACAAGGAAGACAACTATTTTTGGACAAATGAGGATGATTTTTTTGAAGCCGAATATACTGAAGATGAACGACTGCTTCTAGAAGCCAGCACGAAGGAGGAGTGAGACGTTGGAGCAGAAGGAAGCCGAGAGAGTGAGGTAAAGTGACTCGAAGGTGCAAAATGTGGAATTTGAAGCCAAGCTTTTTTTTTGACATAAATGGAGTGCTTGCCCAAACAAACCAGGAAAAAAACGTCCCTGACCAGCTGGACCAAACAGACAACTGTCCATTGAGCGAGTCAAAAATGCGGAGGCACACCACCAGCAGAAATCATTAAAAAAACAAAACTCAGTTGACAGTAAAAAGTTGTTGTTGCAATTGTTGGATATGAATTTAAAGCATAACCAACCATGCATCAATATAGCTCTTGTTTCAAAGTAGATGTACTGTCATGACCTCCCACATCACGCCCTGACTTATTTTGACTTTTTTGCTGTTTTCCTGTGTGTAGTGTTTTAATTCTTGTCTTGCGCTCCTATTTTGGTGGCTTTTTCTCTTTTTTTTTGGTATTTTCCTGTAGCAGTTTCATGTCTTCCTTTGAGCGATATTTCCCACACATTGTTTTAGCCATCAAGAATATCTTAGTCGTTTTTATCCTTCTTTGTGGGGACATTGTTGATTGTCATTTCATGTTCGGCTGTACATTGTGGACACCATCTTTGCTCCACAGTAAGTCTTTGCTGTCGTCCAGCATTCTGTTTTTGTTTACTTTGTAGTAGAGATGCGCGGATAGGCAATTTATCTCATCCGCAACCGCGTCAGAAAGTCGTCATCCATCCGCCATCCACCCGATGTAACGTTTGATCAAAACTGCATCCGCCCGCCATCCGTCCGTTGTTATATATCTAATATTAATAAAAAAAAATAAAAAAAGGATGAAAACTACGCGAATTGCACCTTGTGCAGACAAAATTTTTCGATCGGACACGGAGGAATTAGCGATGTAAAAGACCACGTTGGGACAAAAAAACACAAGTCTAATGCCGTTGCTAGCGATACAAGTGGAAAACTTTCAACGTTTTTCGTCGCCCAAACAGATTCTTTGGATGTGATAAATGCCGAAGTTTTATTTACGGAGGCAATAATTGAGCATGGACTTCCAATCGCACTGGCTGATCACATGGGACAGTTAATAATGTAATGCAACCTTTAAAAATCATTACGCGGTGATCGCGATCCCAAAAATAAACTTTTCTTGCATGATAATGTCCAGAAAATTTCGCTTTATATTACTATAGAGTCCTTTTAACGAATGAGTTTGATGGTTTATCACAAACCTTAAATGAAATTCCATGGCCACCGTCCTGCTCTCTATATCAACCAGGGTGAGCCCCACCCCTTTCGTGAGCGCACTGTGCGCGGAGTGACCCCTGTTACGCGCCCCCGGCAACAGGGGTGGCAAGCAGGTAAGCTGCGCGGGCGGAGCGCGCGGAGTGACCCATGTTACGAGCCCCCGGCCACGGGGGTGGCGGGCAGGTAAGCTGCTTACCTGCTGCGCGTGACGCCGGCCGCGGCGAAAGCGGACGAGGCGGGGTGTCGGTGCGGTGGGCGCGGTAGTGACCCTGGACGTGCGTCGGGCCCTTCTCACGGATCGCCTCAGCTACGGCTCCCGGTGGGGCCCTCTCAGGGGAAGGGGCCTCGGTCCCGGACCCCGGCGAGGCGTCCCTTCTCCCTCCGTAAAAGTGTCCATCTCTTTTCTTTTTTCTTCTTCTGTTGTGGCATATGCTGCAGGTGCCTGCTCGTTTTTCGTATGTGGGTAACAACATTTAACTATGTATATATATTTCCGAATTGGTTTAACTGCCACCCGCAAAAAAAAAAAAAAAAAAAAAAAAAAAAAAAAAAAAATCTAATTAATCCGCCCGACCCGACCCGCGAGCGGATAAAATCTTTTTTTTTTTAATTTCATCCGCCCGATCCGCGGATAATCCGCGGACTCCGCGGTTGTGTCTGCAAACCGCGCATCTCTACTTTGTAGCCAATTCAGTTTTAGTTTTGTTCTGCATAGCCTTCCCTAAGCTTCAATGCCTTTTCTTAGGGGCACTCGCCTTTTGTTTATGTTTGGTTTAAGCATTAGACACCCTTTTTACCTGCACGTTGCCTCCTGCTGTTTCCGACATCGACAAAGCAAATAGCTACCGACTGCCACCTACTGATATGGAAGAGTATTACACGGTTACTCTGCCGAGCTCTAGACAGCACGGACACTCAACAACAACACATCATTTGCAGACTATAATTACTGGTTTGCAAAAAATATTTTTAACCCAAATAGGTGAAATTAGATCATCTCCCACGGCACTTGCCGTAGTTAGCTTATACGGCTAATACCGTAGCACGCCGATGTGTTAGTACGCTAGCAAAACAGTTCCTCAGTGTTCGCGCTTACAATAACAATGTCACTACAGTGTGGTTATTATACGGGTTACGGAATGTAAATTAAGTATTGTTTACGCTTTTTGAATGCATTTCTAAAGTGATTTAGAGGTAGAATTAATTGCTGACATTAGCTCCATTGCTAGCCACCAAAAACAAGACAAATTTTTACATGTTAGAATGCAAGATGGATCTGTCTTTCCCACTTGTTCTTATAATGATCGTGAACGATAGGCAAAATTCCCCCCCAAAAATGCAAGATCAGAAGACTTAAGGCTCAATTTAAATAATGACCCCCCTGAATATCTTTTGATCTTTTGTGACCTTCTTAAACTTTATTTAGCACCAAATGTAGCCCACTGCTGACGGTAATGTATTAGGGAAATGAAAATACGGCAAACCAAAATCTCCCCCACCCTAGACTCGCATTCACTTCTTCTTTTTCAAAAAACAAAAAGAAAAAGAAAAAGAGGAACTGCAGGCCAACACATCTCAGCAAACCACAGAGTCGTTGAGTAATTACACATTAAAGTATCAACACGTAGTCATTTACTATGTTGATAAAAACATGCCGTCCCCCTGCTTTAATATTCTATATGTCAGTAGTTCTCAAACTTTTTTCCACCAAGTACCACCTCAGAAAAAACTTGGCTTTTCCAAGTCCCACCATAATAACCAACATTAAAATACAGTACCACAGTAGGCCTAAGTATTCATTACAAACAACGCAAAGGTTATGTTGATTTAATAAAAAATAAAAATAATAAAACAATTAAAAAATAATGCAAAGGTTTTATTTAACAAGTATATGTAATATTTTTTGTCTACTATAACATGACACACAGTTTGAACAGTAACACTGTGTTTGACTATAGGAAAATAAAACACTGACTTTTAATCAAGTGATTATTTGGCGTGCCACAGTTTGATGTTTGCTTTTGAAAGAGTGGGGCATTTTCTGCAAAGCGAGGACAATTCAGTCAGCTGGTCAACTTTATAATAAATTATATATAATATAATACCAATAGAGCAGCACGGTGGAGGAGGGGTTAGTGCATTTGCCTCAAAATACGAAGGTCCTGAGTAGTCCTGAGTTCAATCCTGGGACCGGGGATAGGTTGATTGGCAACACTAAATTGGCCCTAGTGTGTGAATGTTGTCTGTCTAACTGTGTTGGCCCTCTGATGAGATAGCGACTTGTCCAGGATGTACCCCGCCTTCCGCCCGAATGCAGCTGAGATAGGCTCCAGCAACCCCCCGCAACCCCAAAAGGGACAAGCGGTAGAAATGGATGGATGGATAATACCAATAACACTACCATTGTAGATATTATTTAAAACCCGTGGCTCAAAGGGGACTTATTATGCAAACCTAACTTTTCTTTTTGATGGTACTTGCTTTTGTGTGTGTGTTTAGGATCTGCATAAGTCCCCCAAAAAATGTAACTCAAACCACGGAGGCATTGCAGAGATATTTATGTAATAGGGTTGTACGGTGTACCGGTATTAGCATAATACCGCGATACTAATTAATCATATTCGGTACTATACCGCCTCTAAAAAGTACCGGTCCCCGACCGCCCCCGCTCCTCCGTCGTAGTCATGTAGTGACATTGCTGGTTTACGAGCAGACGAGCATGTTCGGCAGCGCACAATCACAGAGTACTTACAAGCAGACACAGGGTGTAGACAGAAAAGGGAGAATGGACGCATTTTGGCTTAAAAATTAAAGATAAAGGTGAAGTTATAACACTGAAACGCCCTCAGGAAGAGGTGCTTTAAGACATGGCTAGCTAGCTAGCGGATAACGTCCATCCGCGGTCTGCAGTGTTTTAGCTACTTCTAAATCACTAATCCTGGTCTCCATGGCGACAAATAAAGTAAGTTTCTTACAAGTATCATCCCTGCAGGACGAGGAATAGCTAAACATGCTTCACTACACACCGTAGCTCACCGGAGTCAAAATGTAAACAAACGCCATTGGTGGATCTACACCTGACATCCACTGTAATGATACTAAGTACAGGAGCGCATCTAGTCGATGATTCTATATTTACGTCGATATTTTTTGGCATCTAATCATCTTCTTTCGTTTAAAAAAAATGTATATTACGTTTATAAATATGTCCCTGGACACATGAGAACTTTAAATATGACCAATGTATGATCCTGTAACGACTTGGTATCGGATTGATACCCAAATTTGTGGTATCATCCAAAACTAATGTAAAGCATCAAAACAACAGAAGAATAAGTGATTATTACATTTTAACAGAAGTGTAGATAGAACATGTTAAGAGAAAATAAGCATATATTAACAGTAAATGAGCAAGTAGATTCATAATTTATTTTCTACCACTTGTCCTTAATAATTTTGACAAAATAATAGAATGGAAAATGACACAATATGTTACTGCATATGTCAGCAGACTAAATTAGGAGCCTTTGTTTGTTTACTTACTACTAAAAGACAAGTTGTCTAGTATGTTCACTATTTTATTTAAGGACAAACTTGCAATAAGAAACATATGTTTAATGTACCCTAAGATTTTTTGTTAAAATAAAGCCAATAATGCAATTTTTTGTGGTGCCCTTTATTTAGAAATGTACCGAAAAGTATCGAAATACATTTTGGTACCGGTACCAAAATATTGGTATCGGGACAGCACTATTATGTAACAATCTTGCCTTCTTCATACCGGTACTTCCTCTAAACGAGCTGTTTGGACTTTGCTCCGACTTGTGATCTTTTCTGACCTATTTCTCCATATAAGGTTGAAATTTACCCGAATAGCTTTGCGCGAGTCCGCTATTGTAGTCTGACATTGCAGACGATAAGCTCCTTCTTTTCTCTATACTCTTGTTGCGGGGCAGACTGGCTCGTACATGCACGTGCATCCTCCGCCGTTGCTATTTCCAATGCAAAGTAGTGTATAGTTCTAACTAGAGATGTCCGATAATATCGGCCTGCCGATAATATCGGCCGATAAATGCGTTAAAATGTAATATCGGAAATTATCGGTATCTTTTTTTTAATTTTTTTATTATTAAAACAACATAAAAAACACAACCTTCCTCCCCCATTTACACTCATTCACACAAAAGGGTTGTTTCTTTCTGTTATTAATATTCTGGTTCCTACATTATATATCAATATATATCAATACAGTCTGCAAGGGATACAGTGTGCATGCTGGTCCACTAATAGTAACCTTTAACAGTTAATTTTACTCATTTTCATTAATTACTAGTTTCTATGTAACTGTTTTTATATTGTTTTACTTTCTTTTTTATTCAAGAAAATATTTTTAATTTATCTTATTTTATTTTATTAATTTTTTGTAAAAGTACCTTATCTTCACCATACCTGGTTGTCCAAATTAGGCATAATAATGTGTTAATTCCACGACTGTACATATCGGTTGATATCGGTATCGGTAATTAAAGAGTTGGACAATATCGGAAATCGGCAAAAAGCCATTATCGGAAATCCCTAGTTCTAACTTATATCTGTCAGTAGACTTCATATTCATCCATCCATTTTCTACCGCTTGTTCCTTTCGGGGTCGTGGGGGTTGCTGGAGCCTATCTCAGCTGTATTGAATTGCTAAAAACTATAACATAAATAAGACCGCCCACAAAACGGCTGGAAGATGGTCTGTAAAACCTAACCTATGAAAAACCACCATTACATATTATGTAGACCACTAGGAAGTGTTTTAAATGTAGAAAACATGTCATAATAGGTCCCCTTTAAAGGTAAATTCCCCTTCACAACCAGCGGGACATTCGCAAGACAAAATTATTCATTGAGCGGATAAGTGATTTTAAAAAATGACAAATTATTAATGTATACCACATGATGTCATCATACAGTACCATGAGTAAGCGTTTAGTCACTTACTGTAAATCATCATTCATTCAACGCTATGACAAATCCTGTAAGCGTGTGTCTACAGAAATGGGAGTGTTCGGCTTCTTGCTCACTGCTTTTACTTTACTATCATGTTTACCTGTCTGTGACCTGTCTGGGTCACCGCTGTTTGTTTCAACTGCAGCTCATAATACTGTATGTACACGATATAGTGATATATACGCTGCTGCACTTCCTTTGCAACGGTCATATGAGTGCGGTATTTACGATATTGATATTTGCACAAAACACAGTCTGAACCTGTAAGCAGGTTGGAACTGATGTCATCATACGATACAATAAGGCTATTTGTAACGTGTTGTTCAGAACCAAAACATTAGAAACACCTCTCACTTTCTGCCCCACTGCAAACTCCAAGCACATCAATATACATTGTCTTAAATAACAGCTTCTTAACCATTTGACCCACTCAAATATTAACACTTAATTAGTCATTTAAGTCTTAATTTTAATCATATTGCATCCATTTTCTTCCGTTTATTTGAGGTTGGGTCGCGGGGGCAGCAGTCTAAGCAGAGTCTTTCCTCTTAAATCATATTCAATAATTATTTCTAACCTACCGTATTTTCCGCACTATAAGGCGCACCTAAAAACCACAAATTTTCTCAAAAGCTGACAGTACGCCTTATAACCCGGTGCGCTTTATATATGGATTAATATTAAGATTCATTTTCATAAAGTTTCGGTCTCGCAACTACGGTAAACAGCCGCCATCTTTTTTCCCCGTAGAAGAGGAAGTGCTTCTTCTTCTACGCAAGCAACCGCCAAGGTAAGCACCCGCCCCCATAGAACAGGAAGCGCTTCTTCTTCTACTGTAAGCAACCACCCGCCCGCGTAGAAGAAGAAGAAGAGCGGATATTACCGTATGTTTCATTTCCTTTGTGTGTTTACATCTGTAAAGACCACAAAATGGCTCCTACTAAGCGACAGGGATCCGGTTCATGAAAAGACGCAATCTCTCCATCCGCACACGGATTACTATTTCACAGCAACTGCCTAAAGACTTTCAAGAAAAGCTGGCTACTTTCCGTGCATATTGTAAAAACAAGATAGCTGAAAAAAAGATCCGGCCAGAGAACATTATCAACATGGACGAGGTTCCACTGACTTTTGATATTCCTGTGAACCGCACTGTGGATACAACGGGAGCACGTACGGTGAATATTCGCACCACAGGGAATGAGAAGTCATCCTTCACTGTGGTTCTAGCTTGCCATGCTAATGGCCAGAAACTTCCACCCATGGTGATATTCAAAAGGAAGACCTTGCCAAAAGAGACCTTTCCAGCCGGCGTCATCATAAAAGCTAACTCGAAGGGATGGATGAAGAAAAGATGAGCGAGTGGTTAAGGTAAGTTTACGCGAAGAGGCCGGGTGGCTTTTTTCACGCAGCTCCGTCCATGTTGATATACGACTCCGTGCGCGCCCACATCACGCTGGTTTTTAATATATTATTAAAGTTTGACTGACCTATCTGACTGTTTTTTTGACATTCCTTTAGCGCAGTTAGATGCGGCTTATAACACGGGGCGTCTTATAGGTGGACAAAGTTTTGAAATATGCCGTTCATTGAAGGCGCGGCTTATAACCCAGGGCGCCTTATGGTGCGGAAAATACGGTACTGACATTTCCCAACCTTGTCAAATGATACAAAAACATGTCTTTATCTCAAATATTAACATCTATTTAACACATAAACCTCAGTTTTAGGTCAGGCTGATTACAAACATATACTGCATACAGTAAGAAAGGACTTATAAATAACTAAAAAAAAAAAAAAAAAATTATGCTGTGCTAAAATAAACAATATTACTAGTTTTCTTTACTGAACTGTCAGTAAAATTGGAATGCAAATGAAAATACAGCTTCACCACTTTAGTCATAATTTTTGCGCTTAAGAAACTTCTCTATGATTTTAGCTACAGACTTCTTCTGTTTGTTTGATATTGTCATTACTGCCACAAGTGGTGAAAAGGTGTATTACAACATATGAACCACAGCTGACAAACCAATGTTTTTTGGCTCGCGGCCTAACAATGGTTAAGAAAATATTTTTTCAAATGAATTCTTCTCTGAGCATAGTTGTTTTTTCTATTATCGTGATTAATTAATCATTTTATTCCGTTCCAAAGATCCCGCTAAAAACCAAACGAAATCAAACTGTTTTCCCATATGATTAATGTAAATCCAATTAATTAGTTCCCGACATCCAAAAATATGCACACTTTTTATGAAGAATGATTATTTTGCTTTATACCAGAACACAACGTAAAATGCATATAAATGGTTACGGTCTGTGTTTGTCTGGACCCCGAGATGCAGAGACGTCAGGCGTAGCGCAGGTAAATATGCACAGTATTTAATAACGAAAACAAAGAAATAGTGCTGTAGCACATGAAGCATTAGGAAAGTTACGCACATTTAAGTTACCAAACAATCAAGCAAAGCAACATTGATGCAAAAAAGTCAGGTAATGATCCAGCCTTGTCCAGAGCTGGCATATAAAGCATCCTGATTGGGAACCAGGGACAGGTGAGGAAGGTGAAACATATGGTGGCAAACAGGAACTAATAATTAAATAAGAGTCTCAACACAGGAAAATAACTAAATTCCACCTTTGTACACTTCTATGACTTCCTTCTTGAATAGTAAGTGCTTCTCACCTTCTTCATCAAAGTTCCGGCTCACTTGTGTGTGCTGATGCAATCACATGGGTGTGCGAGGAGACAGTATCGTTCGCTGCAAAACTAAGGAGCACAGACCATGGGCGCCATATTAGCCTTAATTGTTTGACTACACTAGGATGTCCAAAGTTTTGTTGGCCTGCTGCATATTGTCAAAATAAAATCAATTAAAAAATACAAACATTAAAAATAAAAAATAAAAAACAGCGCAAAAACTTAATTTGTGATACTAATAATTGATCAAAACACACCACAAAAAATATTCCTCGCATGCTGACTTTTTCAGTATGTGGCCCTTGTTGGAAAAAGTTTGGACATCCCTGGGCTAGGCATGCCATAGCAGTTTGGTGCGTTCACTGACACGCTGGAAACACGGACTTGAAGGCTCTTCTTAATTCTTGGCTTTCTTTGGCTCTGTAATGGCTTTGCAGCTGTACTCAAAGTCCCAAAAGTGGAACCTCGATGAACAAACGTAATTGTTTTTGAACAGGGTTTGTATATTAAAAGTAAATTTCTCCATAAGAAACACTGTAAATGTAAATAATGGCTTTCAGCCTCAACAAAAGTCCATATTTTAGTAAAATGTGTGCACTTTGAACACAATATAAAATAAAATACAGCACTGTGTATCAAACAAACGTAACAAGTAGATTATGGATCAATTAATAACAAAATAAACAACAACAACAACTAAACAGTCCCTCTTCCTAAGCAGCCGCCCTGCCGACACGCACACACACTGTTATTAGCTCTTTAGTGCACTCACAGTGTGAAATCACAACACTCCTTAAATTAACAGCCAAGTTGCTACAATGATTAGGAAATTAAAAATATCATCCACTTTACCTTGTTGGTTATTCTTCTTTGTGTGCAGCGGAAGAAGGGGTGGGCCATGTCAACAACACTGTGGATACTTCCTGAATGTTTCAAACAACGCTCGTCCATTGCATTCTTTGGACTCATATTGAGCCAGCAAAACTAGAAAAATGTTGTAAAATGACTTAAAAATGTGACAATCTGTCACTTCACTCCTGGTTGTGGTTCCTTGTTGGGTGTTTGTTTCCTGTCAGCGCTCTTTTTGTTCCCCTTCCTGCATGTCTCCCTGAGTGCTCGTTTCCCCCTCACCTGTGCCTGATTGGCAGCCGGGCACACCTGGTTGCAGTTGCCAATCAGGCGGCTATTTATGCCTGCCTCGCCTGTTCCTCAGTGCTGGAGGATTGACTATGTTTAGGACCTCTGCATGCATGACTGCTTCTCCGTATTTTGAGTACATTAAAAGACGCTTACCGGCACGTCGTTCTCCGGTTTCCTGCATCTTGGGGTCACAACTGCCGCAGCCATGCAAGTTCCTCACAAAAAACACTTTAGAGCAGTGGTCCCCAACCTTTTTGAAAATTTGTCCCACGGGAGGGGGCTTATGGTATTTTTTTATTTTGATTTTTTTTTATAAAGAAATACAATCATGTGTGCTTACGGACTGTATCCCTGCAGACTGTATTGATCTATGTTGATATATAATGTATATATTGTGTTTTTTTTGTTGATTTAATAAAAAATAAAAAATAAAAATAAATTTATTTTTATTTTTATTTTTTATTTCTTGTGCGGCCCGGTACCAATCGGTTCACAGACCGGTACCGGGCCGCGGCCCGGTGGTTGGGGACCACTGCTTTAGAGCACACAAAGTAGCAATTAGCTCAGTAGCAAACAACAGCAGTGCTCCGCAGACTGAATAAGCACCGGAAAGCGACCAGCCCACCCACAATAAAATATACAAAATATGCAATATAAAGTAGCAAGAAACACATCAATAATGAATAAAGCAAAAACATGTTCTAGACCAAAAATCACTTCACATTCTCTACTGCTCACTAGTGTTACCATATCTGAGTTACTGTGTAGAAATATGGGGAAACAACTACGGTAACGGTGTTACAAAAAAGATCAATTAGGATAATACATAATGTTGGAGTAGAGAACATACAAACCCTTTATTTATTAAATCACAATTATTGAATTTCAACGATTTGGTGCATTTGCAAACAGCTAAAATGATGTACAAAGCAAACTATAACCTGCTACCCAAGAATGTACAACCATTCTTCTCAACAAAAGAGGAGAAATATAACCTTAAAACACTTAAAACCTTTAGTATATCAGTATGTGGAATCAAATTATGGAACGGATTAACCAAATAAATCAAACAAAGCACCAATGTGATTCACTTTAAGAGACTGTTCAAACTACAAGTGTTCACAAAGTACACAGAACAAGAATTATGATTAACATCTTGAACCCTTTTTTTTCCCTTTTTATTTGTATTTTTATTGAGACAAAGATTATTTATGTATTTAATATTTGTTTGCTTACCATGGTATGTTATTTATTTATTATTTATTTGTTCACTGTTCTGTTACAGAGAACAAGGAAATTGGATAACATTGCTATGGTACTAAAAGGGGTAGGATTAAATAAGCTCTGCTTCTTCCTACTCCTTTTCGGACGTGCTGTAATGAAACAACCGGAATTGTGTGATGCATCACATTGTATCGTATGCATGTTCCAAATAAACTGAAACTGAACTAAACTGAACAATGCATGTGCTGCCGGGCACAAAATGGCTGCCCTGCAGGCACACAATGGGTTGATTTTTTTATTTATTTTTATTTAGCCTTTATTTAACCAGGTAAAAATACTATTGGGATCAATGATCTCTTTTCCAAGGGAGACCTGGCCAAGAGGGCAGCAGCAAGGTTACATTAAAAAACAGTAAACAACACATAAAACATCACATTTACAACATTAAAACTTGCTCACATGACACATGTGCATACAGACAAGGTAGACTGCAGTCCTTTCACAGAAGCTTTAAACTCATTCAATGTAACAAGGGTTTGAAGTTTAATATTCAATTGTAGGTTATTCCAAGCCTTTGGTGCTGAAAACCTAAATGCTTTCTTGCCCAGTTCAGTTCTTACTTTGGGGACGACAAATTGCAGATGACACATTTATGTTTGTATTCGGCCTGTGGCTCGTAAATCGCAATTTGTATAATGAGGTGTTCGTAAATCGAGGTTCCACTAAAACCGAGTGTGTGAAAATGTTTTCCAAAAACTGAATCGTACTAAAACTGGGGCGCATGAAAACCAAGGAATGTAATTATCGTGGTAATCTTTTTATTTTTTTAAAGTACTGATCACAAATACTGTGATGAGGTGGCGACTTGTCCAGGGTGTATCCCTGCCTTCCGCCCAAATGAAGCTGGGATAGGCTCCAGCTCCCCCCGCGACCCCAAAAAGGGAGAAGGGGTAGAAAATGGATGAATGGATGGTCACAAATACGGTAACACTTTAGTATGGAGAACATATTCACCATTAAGTAGTTGCTTATTAAAGTAACAAAGACTTAATTTAGAGTTATTTGGACATTAGGGGAACATATAAGGGTTAGGGTTACTAATAAGCAATAATTCTGAGGTTATTGAGGTAAGACTCTTACATTGCAAAAAGTCAGTGTTCAAAAACAAGAAAAAAAAATACAAAAATGAGGAGTATTTTACTTGAACTAAGGGAAATTATCTGCCAATAGAACAAGAAAATTTGGCTTGTCAAGACTTTCCAAAACAAGTAAAATTAGCTAACCTCAATGAACCCAAAAATACCTTAAAATAAGTACATTCTCACTAATAACAAGTGCACTTTTCTTGATAGAAAAAAAAAAATATGAGACCTTTTTTCTCAATATGTTGAAAAATATTCTTCAATGAAGTAAATGCTAGTGCCATTATCTTGACATAATGATATGCGCTCGGCATTACGTTTCTTGAAACCAGCAAATTTATACAAAAAACTAGTTTATTTTTCTTAATGGAAAGGCAACAAGGCAACCGCTTGTTACTCTCGGGGTCTACTAGCCGCTCAGGCAAATCATATTGTCTAAAAATGCATTTTCCCATCGATAACATGACATCATCGCGCCAAGTGCGTGCTCTTTCAGTCAATTAGTGCGCGAGGAATATATATATATATATATATATATATATATATATATATATATATATATATATATATATATATATATATATACATATATATATATACAGCTCGGCCCCCAGCCCAATTTTTTTTTATTGTAATTTTGAATAATTTACCTGAATCCAAATAGTTTGAAATGTCAAATGTTTAAATATTAACTGTCCGGTTACTGTACTGTGCCGACTGTACTACTATATGAGTATGTATTTTCTATTGTTTCATTGAAAATAAAATTGCAAAGTCCATTTGGCTGTCATCTGTTTTAATTATGAGAAAGTCATGATTTTTTTTTGTTCATGCTTGAAATAAGAAATTATTATTTTGAAAAAGCAGTTTTATACTTGTGAGTGTTGATGACACAGCTGTACAACAGTTGATGTTCTAGTTTCAAGCATGTGTTACTCAATATAGGTCATCAAATCTCAGCAACAAGCTGTAATATCTTACTGAGATCATTTAGGACCAAAACACTTAAAACAAGTAAAACACTCTAACATAAAATCTGCTTAGTGAGAAGAATGATCTTATCAGACAGAAAATAAGCAAATATCACCCTTATTTGAGATATTTAATCTTACTTAGATTTCAGTTTGTGCAGTGTAGTTAATGGCTTACTGGTTGTATAATAAGGCCATGCAGAATAAGGCATTAATAAGTACTTAGTAATGACTAATTAAGAGCCAATATGTTACTAATGTTAATAAGCAACTAATTAAAAAAGTTAAAGTACCAATGATTGTCACACACACACACATTAGGTGTGGTGAAATTTGTCCTCTGCATTTAACCCATCACCTTGATCACCCCCTGGGAGGTGAGGGGAGCAGTGAGCAGCAGCGGTGCCGCGCCCGGGAATCATTTTTGGTGATTTAACCCCCCAATTCCAACCCTTGATGCTGAGTGCCAAGCAGGGAGGTAATGGGTCCAATTTTTATAGTCTTTGGTATGACTCGGCTGGGGTTTGAACATTTTTAATGGTGAATATGTGTTCCCCATACTAAAGTGTTACCCAAAATACATTTATATTTTTATGGAAGAAGTTCCACTTTGAGTGCTGTCAACTGTCACGTGGGAGTCGCATATTCATGCGGGATCGTTCCTTCAGTGCACAACACGGACACTCCGGACAAAGACGTGAAGGTAAGAGATGATTTAATTACATAAATCATAGGCAAACAGAAAACAATCAAAAGAAAAGCGT
The DNA here is from genome assembly GCF_033978685.3 of Nerophis lumbriciformis. Classification (NCBI taxonomy): domain Eukaryota; kingdom Metazoa; phylum Chordata; class Actinopteri; order Syngnathiformes; family Syngnathidae; genus Nerophis; species Nerophis lumbriciformis. The sequence continues at coordinate 30,219,667 of NC_084574.2, forward strand.
GCCGAACGCACGGGGAAACTAAGGCTAAACTTAGCACAGGACTCAGGAACATGAAAACAAACCAACGTGATTGTAACTTACCGCAAACAAGGAGCACAGGACGAGTGAACAGAAAGGCAGGCTTAAATAGTGTCAGTGATGGAAAACAGGTGCGCGTCGGGAACACAAGCGGCAGGTGAAAATAATAAGTAACCATGGTGACGAAACAAACTCACAGGTGCACAAGCAATAACAAAAGGAGTCCAAAACTAACCAAACATAACTAAACAAAACATGATCTGGACCACGGATCATGACATCAACCCACCCACCAGCTACAACTTCCTATATGTAAAATATTTTGGAACATTACTGGGAATTTTCCACACCATTGCAACCGTCTCTGACGCAGACAAGGTTAGTTCTGCTTAAAATAAAGATGAACTGCAGTAAGTTCTGGAATCCCAAGACGATTGCGAAAGCTAATGCAAGACACGCCAGTAATTACTGGCTTGTATTTGGGATGCTATAGAGCAGTGGTTCTCAAATGGGGGTACGCGTACCCCTGGGGGTACTTGAAGGTATGCCAAGGGGTACGTGAGATTTTTTTTAAATATTCTAAAAATAGCAACAATTCAAAAATCCTTTATAAATATAAATAAAAATTAGGGATGTCCGATAACGGCTTTTTGCAGATATCCGATATTCCGATATTGTCCAACTCTTTAATTACCGATACCGATATCAACCGATATATACAGTCGTGGAATTAACACATTATTATGCCTAATTTGGACAACCAGGTATGGTGAAGATAAGGTACTTTTTACATTTTTTTATAAAATAAGATAAATAAATTACAAAACATTTTCTTGAATAAATAAGAAAGTAAAACAATATAAAAACAGCTACATAGAAACTAGTAATTAATGAAAATGAGTAAAATTAACTGTTAAAGGTTAGTGCTATTAGTGGACCAGCAGCACGCACAATCATGTGTGCTTACGGACTGTATCCCTTGCAGACTGTATTGATATATATTGATATATAATGTAGGAACCAGAATATTAATAACAGAAAGAAACAACCCTTTTGTGTGAATGAGTGTGAATGAGTGTAAATGGGGGAGGGAGGTTTTTGGGTTGGTGCACTAATTGTAAGTGTATCTTGTGTTTTTTATGTTGATTTAATAAAATTTAAAAAAAAAAAAAAAAAAAAAAAACGATACCGATAATTAAAAAAAAATCGATACCGATAATTTCCGATATTACATTTTAATGCATATATCGGCCGATAATATATATCGGCATCTCTAATAAAAACCTATCTTTTTTTCCAAATACTTCAAGAAAGACCACTACAAATGAGCAATATTTTGCACTGTTATACAATTTAATAAATCAGAAACTGATGACATGGTGCTATATTTTACTTCTTTATCTCTTTTTTCCAACCAAAAATGCTTTGTGTCATGACTTGGTCCTGGGGTTTAGTTTTTCTCGAAGGCAACGGAAAGTTGGCTCGGGCGAGACGGGAATGAAGGTACATATTTATTTAAACTTATCAAAAAAAGTACAAACGAAAAGCGCGCACAGTGGCGGAGAAACAACTTGGCTATGAAAACAAATACTTGCACAAAGGCAGAAACTATGAACAACAAAAAAACACTAACTGTGGCATTAATAAACAAAACTTACTTGGTATGGACAAAAGGAGCAGCGTGAACGATGGACATGAAAAAAGAGTCAGAAATGTGCAGAGCATAAATGTGGGGATGTCACCACAAAGACAAACTGAAAAACAATGAACTTAAATACTACAGACATGATTAACGAAAACAGGTGCGTGACTCAAAACGTGAAACAGGTGCGTGGTGTGACAGGTGAAAACTAATGGGTTGCTATGGTGACAAACAAGAGTGCACAATGAGTTCAAACGTGGAACAGGTGAAACTAATGGGTAATCATGGAAACAAGACAAGGGAGTGAAAAGCCAGAAACTAAAGAGTCCAATAACTAAACAAAACATGACTAAGACAAAACATGATTACACAGACATGACACTTTGCTCTGATTAGGGGGTACTTGAATTAAAAAAATGTTCACAGGGGGTACATCACTGAAAAAAGTTTGAGAACGACTGCTATAGAGTAACAAGTGTGTAAATAATGCAACTTCTATGCAATTCCTTCTATGCAAGGTCCTTGCGACATAATTCATGAGAACAGAGTGTGTTGACAGAATGATGTCAGGCAGCCTGTCGTGGTGATGAACCATGTCCCCCACTTATAGCCATTTTCACCTTTTCGAAGCCGCCTCACCTAATAGCAAGTAAGCGGGCGTGCGGCATCAAATAACTCCCTTGCTGCCCTTTTACAACAGACTGGCACGGTGACAGGGGAGTTTAGGCATCCGTGTGGATGGAGGACGAGTGGGAAAGACAGATCCATATGTGATGTGTCAGCCTTAGGGGCACGCTGGATCCCGCCGCCTTTTTCCGCCACACTCATTTGGCCCCAGCAACCGTCCTGTCTTGCGCTAAAGGTCTCCCATGGCTACGAGGCTCCCTGGCACTATCTGCCAGCTACAGACCGCGAATATGCTGATTAAACATGGCTTCATTAAAGCGATTACATGCACAACGAGCCTGGATTTCCCACAGGCAGCCAAATACCAAAAGATGGGGGGGGGAATTTTTGGAGGACGGATTTAGGAAGTGGGGGGAGAGGACTGACAATGTCGGCGTTAAATCAGGCGACGCAGGCCTACTTGAGGGAGTGACTAAGAGTGCGACTTCATACGCTCGCTGCGCGCTGGACTGACTTGTTCTCACCTCGCGGGGACAGCGAGCTTGTTGCCGTGACGATGGGCCTTACCTGACTCACCGCACCTACAGGCCCGCTTCCAGGTCACCAAGCTTCCATCGTGGAAGACCTTGCCCAAGACTCAGAGAGACGGTTACTTCTGGTTCAGTTCACCGAGCCCGTCGTTAGTCGCCGCATAAGCAGAGGAACCTTTTTCAGGTCTCTATAACAGTGGTTGTCAAGGCGCATTTTTGCCTTGAAAAAATCCAGCAGAAATCATCAAAAAACGAAACTCAGTTGACAGTAAAAAGTCGTTGTTGGATATGACTTTAAACCATAACCAAGCATGCATCAATATAGCTCTTGTCTCAAAGTAGGTGTACTGTCACCACCTGTCACATCACGCCCTGACTTGTTTTGAGTGTTTTGCTGTTTTCCTGTGTGTCATACTTGCCAACCTTCCCGAATTTTCCGGGAGACTCCCGAAATTCAGCGCCTCTCCCGAAAACCTCCCGGGACAAATATTCTCCCGAAAATCTCCTGATTTTCAGCCGGAGCTGGAGGCCACGCCCCCTCCAGCTCCATGCGGACCTGAGTGAGGACAGCCTTTTTTCACTACGGGAGGACAACAGGGTGACAAGAACTAAATCATCCAGACTAGAGATAAATTGTATTATTATGTTTATCTTACCTAAAAATAAATATATTTATTAATTAAAATAAATAAATAAATAAATAACTAAATACATTTGTACTATATTTTGCTAAAAACATCAAAAAACATTTTTTTGTATTTTTTCTGACTCCTTATTACATCCAGCCATAGAATTATACCGGTACATTAAAATAAACATATTTGAAATAATACATTTTAAATTATCATAATAATTCATTTAAAATGACCATATTTAATTATTAAAATAATTGCTTGTTTATCAACAACTTTAGCATTTTATTCATTACATTTTTAAGCTCTCAGAAGCCAAGTTATGTTATATTCATGTTATATTTATGCAAGTTTGAAGTATCAATTATCTAAACACAGTTTTGTTTGCATATTTTCAGGATGTATATATATATATATATATATATATATATATATATATATATATATATATATATATATATTCTAGCTGTCAATATACTCCGCCCCTCTTAACCACGCCCCCGACCACGCCCCGCCCCGCCCCCCATCCCCCACCTCCCGCAATCGGAGGTCTCAAGGTTGGCAACTATGCTGTGTGTAGTGTTTTACTTCTTGTCTTGCGCAACTAATTTGGTGGCTTTTTCTCTTTTTTGGTATTTTCCTGTAGCAGTTTCATGTCTTCCTATGAGCATCTACTTTGTTTTAGCAATCAAGAATATTTCAGTTGTTTTTATCCTTCTTTGTGGGGACATTGTTGATTGTCATTTCATGTTCAGATGTAGATTGTGGACGCCGTCTTTGCTCCACAGTAAGTCTTTGCTGTCGTCCAGCATTCTGTTTTTCTTTACTTTGTAGCCAGTTCAGTTTTAGTTTCGTTCTGCATAGCCTTCCCTAAACTTCAATGCCTTTTCTTAGCGGCACTCACCTTTTGTTTATTTTTGGTTTAAGCATTAGACACCTTTTTACCTGCACCCTGCCTCCCGCTGTTTCCGACATCTACAAAGCAATTAACTACCGGCTGCCACCTACTGATATGGAAGAGTATTACAAGGTTACTATTTTTCACCCCATTTTTTTTCCATTTCCATACATTTTAAAAAAAGCTCCATGGAGCCACCAGGGCGCTGCTAAAGAGCCACATGTTGCTAACCCCCGCTGTATATTATTATCATATATTTATTGTAATGTTGCTAGATGACTACATTTTCCCCCTTTTTTTTTGAAGAAGTGCATCATTCAGTGATATATGATGTTTGTGTGGGGGTCCATTCTGAACAACCACTGACACACACGGTAGTTCAACCTAAGTCGTGGTCAAAAGTTTACATACACTTGTAAAGTACATAATGTCATGGCTGTCTTGAGTTTCCAATCATTTCTACAACTCTTTTTTTTGGGATGGAGTGATTGGAGCACATACTTGTTGGTCACAAAAAACATTCATGAAGTTTGGTTCTTTTATGAATTTATTATGGGTCTACTGAAAATGTGACCAAATCTGCAGGGTCAAAAGTATACATACAGCAATGTTAATATTTGCTTACATGTCCCTTGGCAAGTTTCACTGCAATAAGTCGCTTTTGGTAGCCATCCACAAGCTTCTGGTTGAATTTTTGACTACTCCTCTTGACAAAATTGGTGCAGCACAGCTAAATGTGTTGGTTTTCTGACATGGACTTGTTTCTTCAGCATTGTCCACACGTTTAAGTCGGGACTTTGGGAAGGCCATTCTAAAACCTTAATTCTAGCCTGATTTAGCCATTCCCTTACCACTTTTGACGTGTGTTTGGGGTCATTGTCCTGTTGGAACACCCAACTGCGCCCAAGACCCAACCTCCGGGCTGATGATTTTAGGTTTTCCTGAAGAATTTGGAGGTACTCCTCCTTTTTCATTGTCCCATTTACTCTCTGTAAAGCACCAGTTCCATTGGCAGCAAAACAGGCCCAGAGCATAATACTACCACCACCATGCTTGACGGTAGGCATGGTGTTCCTGGGATTAAAGGCCTCACCTTTTCTCCTCCAAACATATTGCTGGGTATTGTGGCCAAACAGCTCAATTTTTGTTTCACCTGACATCACATGGACAAAGATAAGACCTTCTGGAGGAAAGTTCTGTGGTCAGATGAAACAAAAATTGAGCCGTTTGGCCACAATACCCAGCAATAACCCAGCAGCAAAAAAATAAGAGTTGTAGAAATGATAGGAAACTCAAGACAGCCATGACATTATGTTCTTTACAAGTGTATGTAAACTTTTGACCACGACTGTACATAAATATGACTTTAGTGATATTTTGTTTCTCACATACACAAACAAAGCATATCACCCGACACCATGTGGTGCTACGTTCGCCAGCATAAGTCGCTTCGATGCGTCCTTTGGTTGTCACTGGTTGCAGCGTTGTGCTCCTTTTGTAATTTCTCCAATTTGCTCCTCTATTCCAAGGCCTCGTCGGTGCCAACATGAATCACACCAACACTCAGCGCCAATGACAGAATCGGCTGTATGAGGTGCCCGAGTTGTGCTTCGGTGCGTCACCGCACACATAAAATCATGTCTACGAGGGCAGAGTTCACCTGGAAGATAATAAAATAAATTGTACAAAAATTATTCAAAAAGACAGTTTTTTAAATTTTTTTATCAAAAGTAAAGATTTCTGTCAAAACAAACTCAAGCCGGTGTCTCAGGTGAGTCAGTCGATGAGTTCATTGTGAAAGTGGAAGTGACCGCAGAGGGAGGCTTCAGTGCTTCCCTGAAAACACTTCTGTTTCCCCACTCCCACTGAGCTTTTCTTCTCGTTGATAGGACACCTGAGCGCAACATCGCCCACGTCCTCGGCGCAAAAGATGCGCAATGTTGCATCGGCTGGAATAGCGAATAAAGATAAGAGCAGATATGCGAAACGAAAGTGACACTAAGGTTCCAAAGGCCAGTGCGCTCTTATTATGAGAGGAAAACCCAACATGTAACATTGTAATAATAAAAAATAACATAACAAGGGTGTTGTGAAGGATTGTATATTTAAAAGCCAGACTTCTTTACCGTATTAGAGGAAGTTACATTGGGACATTTACTACTTCAAGTAAATGTAAATGTACACCTGCTCAGTGGCCTGGTGGTTAGAGTGTCCGCCCTGAGGTGGGTCGTGAGTTCAAACCCCGGCCGAGTCATACCTAAGACTATAAAAATGGGACCCATTACCTCCCTGCTTGGCACTCAGCATCAAAGGTTGGAATTGGGGCGTTAAATCACCAAAAAATTATCCCCGGGCGCGGCCACGGCTGCTGCTCACTGCTCCCCTCACCTCCCAGGGGGTGATCAAGGGTGATGGGTCAAATGCAGAGAATAATTTCGCCATTAGTGTGTGTGTGACAATCATTGGTACTTTTTAAAAATGTATTTTTAAGTGTCTACTGCTTGCTTCTTGACTAACGTGATAAATAAGATCCCCAATATATCATTTTTTTTAAATTTTTTTTTTGGTAGTGCTTGTCATACAGGTCCGACTTTGTATAATGATTCGATTCTTGGGGGTAACGACTGGGTTCATAATTGATTCTCGATTCAAAAATCCATAATTTTTAATAACAATAAGTGCTAGCTCTATTATTTTATTTTATTATTTATTTATTTTTTTTCTATGATTAACTACATTCCTCCATAGACCTGCTCGGTGACCTTGTGGTTAGAGTGTCCGCCCTGAGACTTGAAGGTCGACAGTTCAAACCCCGCCCGAGTCATACCAAAGACTATAAAAATAGGACCCATTGAACCATTGCCCACTCAGCATCGAGGGTTGGAATTGGGGGTTTAATCACCAAAATGATTCCCAAGCGTGGCCACCGCTGCTGCTCACTGCTCCCCTCACCTCCCAGGGGGTGAACATGGGAATGGGTCAAATGCGGAGGATAATTTCACCAAACCTAGTGTGTGTGTGTGTGACAATCATTGGTACTTTTTAAAAATGTATTTTTAAGTGTCTACTGCTTGCTTCTTGACTAACGTGATAAATAAGATCCCCAATATATCATGTTTTATTTTTTATTTTTTTTGGTAGTGCTTGTCATACTGGCCGGACTTTGTATCACGATTCGATTCTTGGGGGAAAAGACTGGATTCAGAATTGATTCTCGATTCAAAAATCCATAATTTTTAATAACAATAGGTGCCAGTTTTATGATTAACTACATTCCTCCATAGACCTGCTCAGTGGCCTTGTGGTTAGAGTGTCCGCCCTGAAACTTGAAGGTCGACAGTTCAAACCCCGCCCGAGTCATATCAAAGACTATAAAAATAGGACCCATTGAATCATTGCCCACTCAGCATCAAGGGTTGGAATTGGGGGTTTAATCACCAAAATGATTCCCCGAGCGTGGCCACCGCTGCTGCTCACTGCTCCCCTCACCTCCCAGGGGGTGGACATGGGGATGGGTCAAATGCGGAGGATAATTTCACCACACCTAGTGTGTGTGTGTGTGTGTGTGACTATCAATGGTACTTTAACTTTAAATAGATAAACAGCCCTGATACATTTCTAAATTACTTTAAATAAAACTGGTTTTGATGAATAAAGTTGTACCCAAACATTTACTAAAGTCAAATACAAATAAGGCAACAAGAGAAGTATCCAACAATTCTCTTTACTTAAATAAATATGTACAGCAGATATGGGCATCTACATCAACAATGTGATTTGCCAAAGAGGTTGCACAGGACAGATTAAAAAAAATATATATATTTTTTTTAATCGATTAAAAATCGTTACAAATAAGAATTGCGATTCATTCTAAAAAATTTTTTTTACACTTTTAGTGTTTATTTCCGTTTCAGTGCTCCTTCCTTCCTTTTTTGCCACTTCCTGCGGTGAGCACTAAATGAGCACACCTGCCCCAGTGCCGTGATTAGGAGACTCACCTGCCGGGGAACTAATTGGAAGGGTTTTCGGACGCTGGTGCATAGTTTTGCATTGTTAGGGTTGGGTTTTGTTTATCCCTTTTTTGCGCTGTTTTTTCCTGAAAGTGTTCTGTATTCACCCGTGGTCTGCTGTTCAGCCACGTGGATGCACCCTCATTTTTGGATCATTAAATTGCATTTTTTTTTCCCTCCACGTCGCTTGCTGTCTCTGCATCTCGGGGTCACGCCGACAATGCCACACCACAATGGTGACACACATGTTGAGTTGAGTTGAGTTTGAGTTTATTTGGAACATGCATGCACACGACATGACACATCACAATTTCCAGTGTCTCTATTCAACATGTTCGAAAAGGAGTAGGAAGAAGCAGATCTTATTTAATCCTACCCCTTTTCTTGTGCATTGCAGTTGCTAAAACCTTTGTTCACTTCCTGTTCTCAGTTTATTCACAATATACTCCATAAGTAATAACATTAAAAATAAATACATAATAATTAGCAAAGTAAGTTATATTTCATATGGTGAGATGGGTAAGATTATCTGGAAAATGAATGGATGGATGAAATAAATTCAGAATATTTATCATGGGTCTTCTTCTTTGTACTTTAAGTTAGAAGAGTTTCTTGAAGTGGATCATATTAGTACATTGTTTGATTTCTTTGCTTGATCCTTTCCATAATTTAATTCCACATACTGACGTTGTGCATCTCACTGAAGCAGTTAAAGTGTGGGTCCAAAAGTCCAGAAAGGAACTCTTATCTAACAATAAACTGCAGCGTAAAACTCGCAACTTTTTGAGACGGTAGTCCACTTGATACAAGCGTGAGCTCTTATTGTCTTATAAACTGGTATGTCACCACCTGGATCAAAAGGGTAAGACAGAAAGTGTTTTTTTTGCGTCAAATACAAGCGGTTCCGGACATTTCCACAGGCCTGGGGAGTGTGCATTAACACTGTGGTGAAAGGGGAGGCGTGGAAGCATGCAGGCCAGCCTTTGACTAACGACAGTCATGCCTGTAGCCATAAGGCTAAAACGACTATTATGAACTTGGAGACACTTTTTCCCTTGTTTGGTAACACTTCCCCTTCCTGGTGATATACATAAACCACCCAAGAGGGCGAAAACAAACGGTATAAAGTAGACAGAAAATTAGAGATGTCCGATAATGGCTTTTTTGCCAATATCTGATATTCCGATATTGTCCAACTCTTAATTATCGATTCCGATATCAACCGGTACCGATATCTACAGTCGTGGAATTAACACATTATTATGCCTAATTTTGTTGTGATGCCCCGCTGGATGCATTAAACAATGTAACAAGGTTTTCCAAAATAAATCAACTCAAGTTATGGAAAAAAATGCCAACATGGCACTGCCATATTTATTATTGAAGTCACAAAGTGCATTATCTTTTTTAACATGCCTCAAAACAGCAGCTTGGAATTTGGGACATGCTCTCCCTGACAGAGCATGAGGAGGTTGGGGGGGAGGGGTGGGGTAGTGGGGGTGTATATTGTAGCGTCCCGGAAGAGTTAGTGCTGCAAGGGGTTCTGGGTATTTGTTCTATTGTGTTTATGTTGTGTTACGGTGCGGATGTTCTCCTTTGTCATTCTTGTTTGGTGTGGGTTCAGTGTGGCGCATATTTGTAACAGTGTTAAAGTTGTTTATACGGCCATCCTCAGTGTGACCTGTATGGCTGTTGACTAAGTATGCATTGCATTCACTTGTGTGTGTGAAAAGCCGTAGATATTACGTGATTGGGCCGGCCCGCAAAGGCAATGCCTTAAAGACACGCCCCCAATATTGTTGTCTGGGTGGAAATCAGGACAAATTCGGGAGAATGGTTGCCCCGGGAGATTTTCGGAAGGGGCACTGAAATTCAGGAGTCTCCCGGGAAAATCGGTTTGTGAACAAATGCGTGAGCAAATTGTCCAACAGTTTAAGAACAACATTTCTCAACAAGCTATTGCAAAGAATTTAGGGATTTCACGAACTACGGTTCGTAATATCATCAAAAGGCTCAGAGAATCTGGAGAAATCACTGCACGCAAGTGACAAAGCCCGTGACCTTCGATCCCTCAGGCGGTACTGCATCAAAAAGTGACATCAGTGTGGAAAGGATATCACCACATGGGCTCAGGAACACTTCAGAAAGCCACTGTCAGTAACTACAGTTTGTCGCTACATCTGTAAGTGCAAGTTAAAACTCTGTTATGCAAAGCGAAAACCGTTTATCAACAACACCCAGAAACGCTGCCGGCTTTGCTGGGCCCGAGCATAACTAAAATGGACTGATGCAAAGTAGAAAAGTGTTCTGTTGTCTGACAAGTCCACATTTGAAATTGTTTTTGGAAACTGTGGACGTCGTGTCCTCCGGACCAAAGAGGAAAAGAACCATCCGGACTGTTTTAGGCGCAAAGTTCAAAAGCCAGCATCTGTGATGGTATGGGGGTGTATTAGTGCCCAAGGCATGGGTAACTTACACATCTGTGAAGGCACCATTAATGCTGAAAGGTACATACAGGTTTTGGAGCAACATATGTTGCCATCCAAGCAACGTCTTTTTCATGGACGCCCCTGCTTATTTCAGCAAGACAATGCCAAGCCACATTCTGCACCTGTTACAACAACGTGGCTTCATAGTAAAAGAGTGCAGGTACTAGACTGGCCTGCCTGTAGTCCAGACCTGTCTCCCATTCAAAATGTGTGGCCCATTATGAAGCCTAAAATACCACAACAGAAACCCCGGACTGTTGATCGACTTAAGCTGTACATCAAGCAAGAATGGCTCGGCTGGTAGAGTGGCCGTGCCAGCAACTTGAGGGTTCCAGGTTCGATCCCCGCTTCCGCCATCCTAGTCACTGCCGTTGTGTCCTTTGGCAAGACACTTTACCCACCTGCTCCCAGTACCACCCACACTGGTTTAAATGTAACTTAGATATTGGGTTTCACTATGTAAAGCGCTTTGACTCACTAGAGAAAAGCGCTATATAAATATAATTCACTTCACTTCAAGAATGGGAAGGAATTCCACCTAAAAAGCTTTAAAAATTGGTCTCCTCCGTTCCCAAACGTTAACTGAGTGTTGTTAAAAGGAAAGGCCATGTAACACAGTGGTAAAAATGCCCCTGTGCCAACTTTTTTGCAATGTGTTGTTGCCAATAAATTCCTAAGTTAATGATTATTTTAAAATAAAATTAGTTTCTCAGTTCAAACATTAAATATCTTGTCTTTGCAGTCTATTCAGTTGAATATAAGTTGAAAAGGATTTGCAAGTCATTGTATTCTGTTTTTATTTACCATTTACACAACGTGCCAACTTCACTGGTTATGGGTTTTGTACATGTTCGGCCTTTTTTTTTTTAAACTTTGCATTCACATGCGGCATGGCCAGTTATGCAAAGTAGATGAGTAAATGTAATTGATGACTCCTCATAAAGATTATTTGTTTTGTGTTAAACAGTGTTTTTTTTATTGCCTACCACGCATACAGTTAGTTTCCTGCCATCAAATATTTTGGCTGAACAAATGAGGTCATGTTAAACACCTTCACATCACCAGAGGAGACAGAAGATTGGGAAGACAAGCCAAAATTTAGGAGCGTGCATGGGCACATCTGTGGGCGCATAGCCCACTGGGAGATGAGTCAGAGGCCATTATCTAGCAGGTGTTCGTCTCAAGAGACGTGCCTTTCTTGACAGACCTCAGACTTTTGTTTACATCGGCCCTTTAATAACACACATTGTGTTATGTTTAGGAGTCAACTGAAACAAATGTAAGGGTTTGCAAGGCAGCGTATTGTCACTTGGAAGTCAAGTGACACGCCATTGAAGCGAGGACACCTTGACCTCCCCCAAGGCTTACACAGGATGCTAGATAGTGGTAGACTCCAGCTGTGCTCAGGAAAAACAGACAAGAGGACAAATCACAAGCTATTTGTAAATAATAATTTTGATTGTAAGTTGTGTGTTGTACTACGCTCCAGTTCTGTATGGGGCAGTAAAACGCATAACAAAGCGGTGGAGCTGTCATTACACTGACAGAGAAGAAAGAAATGTTGGCTCAATGTTTGACATTTTTACATTCATTTATTTTAATTTACCTTTTTTTTCGGAGTATAAGTCGCACCTGCCGAAAATGCATAATAAAGAAGGAAAAAAACATATATAAGTCGCACTGGAGCCCGGCCAAACTTTGAAAAAAACTGCGACTTATAGTCTGAAAAATACGATACATTCTTTTTTTTTTTGCCTTATAAGCTACATTTCAAAAAGACACGAAGCAAGAACAAAACCCCAAAACCAGTGAAGTTGGCACGTTGTGTAAACCGTAAATAAAAACAGAATACAATTATTTTCAAATCCTTTCCAACCTATATTCAATTAAATGGACTGCAAAGACAAGATACTTTAACGTTCGAACTGGAATGCTTTGTTATTTTTTGCAAATATGAGCTCATTTGGAGTTTGATGCCTGCAACATGTTTCAAGAAAGCTGGCACAAGTGGCAAAAAAGACTGAGAACGTTGAGGAATGCTCGTCAAACACTTATTTGGAACATCCCACAGGTGAACAGGCTAATTGGGAACAGGTGGGTGCCATGATTGGGTATAAAAGCAGCTTCCATGAAATGCTCAGTCATTCACAAACAAGGATGGGGCAAGGGTCACCACTTTGTGAACAAATGCGTGAGCAAATTTCCCAACAGTTTAAGAACAACATTTCTCAACGAGTTATTGCAAGGAATGTAGGGATTTCACCATCTACGGTCCGTAATATCATCAAAAGGTTCAGAGAATCTGGAGAAATCACTGCACGTAAACGATGACATTACGCACCTTGGATCCCTCAGGCGGTACTGCATCAAAAAGTGACATCAGTGTGTAAAGGATATCCCCACATGGGCTCAGGAACACTTCAGAAAACCACTGTCAGTAATTACAGTTTGTCACTACATCTGTAAGTGCAAGTTAAAACTCTACTATGCAAAGCGAAAGCAATTTATCAACAACACCCAGAAACGCCGTTGGCTTCGCTGGGCCCGAGCTCATATAAGAGGAACTGATGCAAAGTGGAAAAGTGTTCTGTGGTCTGACGAGTCCACACTTCAAATTGTTTTTGAAAACTGTGGACGTTGTGTCCTTTGGACCAAAGAGGAAAAGAACCATCCGGATTGTTATAGGCACAAAGTTGAAAAGCCAGCATCTGTGATAATATGGGGGTGTATTAGTACCCAAGGCATGGGTAACTTACACATCTGTGAAGGCACCATTAATGCTGAAAGGAACATACAGGTTTTGGAGCAACATATGTTGCCATCTAAGCAACGTTATCATGGGCGCCCCTGCTTATTTCAGCAAGACAATGCCAAACCAAGTGTTACAACAGCGTGGCTTCATAGTAAAAGAGTGCGGGTACTACACTGGCCTGCCTGTAGTCCAGACCTGTCTCCCATTAAAAATGTGTGTCACATTATGAAGCCTAAAATACCACAACGGAGACCCCCGGACTGTTGAACAAACTTAAGCTGTACATCAAGCAAGAATGGGAAATAATTCCACCTGAAAACCTTCAAAAATTGGTCTCCTCAGTTACCAAACTGTTACTGAATGTTGTTAAAAGGAAAGGCCATGTAACACAGTGGTAAAAATGCCCCTGTGCCAACTTGCTGCCATTAAATTCTAAGTTAATGATTTTTGCCCCCAAAAAAGTAAGTTTCTCAGTTCGAACATTAAATATCTTGTTTTTGCAGTCTATTCAATTGAATATAAGTTGAAAAGGATTTGCAAGTCATTGTATTCTGTTTTTATTTACGAATTACACAACGTGCCTAATTCACTGGTTTTGTCAAATCAAGGCGTGTCATTGGTGTCGTGCGCTTGGTTTGGCAGAGCTGCTGCAATAATTACGTCCTGACTAAAATGGCAATAAAGCGTTTGTACAAATCTTTCTTCCTGCGGCTCACAATCTAAAATCAATGGGTGTAGAATCCAGGTTAGTACAGCCATGCTTTTGTTTTGAAGCTAATTTTGCACTGAAGAGGAAGTTTGATGTGCACAATTGAATGCTGTGTAACTAGACAGTGGTCATGTTGTGGGTTATTGATTAAGAAGTTCAACCGGAAGATTTCTATGAAATCAAAACCAACTCTTTTTTTTTTTTACTTATTGGTACCTGTTTTTGTGTATTTAGGATCTGCAGAAGTCCAGATAATGTGAAATCAAACCATGGCAGTGTTGCAGGGATATTTATAAAACAATCTTGCCTTCCTTCATACTTCCCCTGAACGTGCCGTTTGGAATTTGCACAACTTCTGACGTTTTTCCAACATGTAAACTCGGTGGATATCTCCATAAATGGTAGAGGTTTACCTGAAGAGCTTTGCGCGAGTCCGCCATTGTAGTCCGAAGTCAATAAGCTCTTTCTTTTTCTCTATCCTCTTGTTGTGGGGCAGACTGGCTTGTACATGCACATGCATCCTCCGCTGTTGCCATTTCTAATGCAAAGTGGCGTATAGTTGTAACTTATATCTGTCAGTAGACTCCATATGGAAGCGCTAAAAACTGCAACTTGGATGACGAGGAGAAGACGCAGTCAAAGTGGAGCCACGTAAATAGGACCTCCTTTGTTATAGTACATGGGACAATGCACATGAATGTTAATGCGCCAGATTGTAGCCAGAGGCAAATTTTTCATGCTCTTTTTATTTTTTTTTGCTGTTTTTATATGCCACACGTAGAAAGCCGGTCCGTGAAAAAAAAAAATACATTTGTTAAACCGGTCCCTGGTGGAAAAAAGGTTGGGGAACCCTGCTGTAGATGACGTCAAAGCAAGAAGGGGTGGCTTATCCAGTCTGTCAATGGAAAGAAGGCATAGTACAGTTAATTATCTACCAATTAGTCACAAACAAATTGATATTATGCGGAAATGACTGCCAGATTAGTTTTCAGGAGCAAAAAATACATACGGAGAAGTTAATTATTTAAGCACTATGGGTCCTTTAGTTTTACTCCTTTTATTCTTAACCTAATGCACTGAGCATATAGTCAATTGTCAACATGGCTTCCATTGTGAGCAACTTATTTAATGGTGAATATGTGTTCCCCATACTAAAGTGTTACCTTTAACTTTCGCATGTCCCACTAAACACACCAATAAGCTTGTTAATAGATTTATATTACAACTCCTTTGTTATAGTACATGGGACAATGCACATTAATGTTAATGCGCCAGATTGTAGCCAAAGGCAAATTTTTCATGCTCTTTTTTTTTTTCTTATCGTTTTCTGTTTTTATCTGCCACACGTAAAAAGCGGTCAGTGAAAAAAATAACACATTTGTTAAAATGTGTTTTTCTGGTGGAAAAAAGGTTGGGGAATTCTGCTGCAGATGGCGTCACAGCAAGGTGGCTTATACAGCCTGCCAATGGAAAGAAGGCATAGTACAGTTAATTATCTACCAATTAGTCAAAAACATATTGATATTATGCGGAAATGACTGCCAGATTAGTTTTCAGGAGCAAAAAATACATACGGAGAAGTTAATTATCTAAGCACGATGGGTCCTTTAGTTTTACTCCTTTTATCCTTAACCGAATGCACTGAACTAGAGATGTCCGATAATGGCTTTTTGCCGATATCCGATATTGTCCAACTCTTTAATTACCGATACCGATATCAACCGATACCGATATCAACCGATATATACAGTCGTGGAATTAACACATTATTATGCCTAATTTGGACAACCAGGTATGGTGAAGATAAGGTACTTTAAAAAAAAAAAATAAATAATAATAATATAAATAAATTAAAAACATTTTCTTGAATAAAAAATAAAGTAAAACAATATAAAAACAGTTACATAGAAACTAGTAATTATTGAAAATTAGTCAAATTAACTGTTAAAGTTTAGTACTATTAGTGGACCAGC
The DNA here is from genome assembly GCF_033978685.3 of Nerophis lumbriciformis. Classification (NCBI taxonomy): domain Eukaryota; kingdom Metazoa; phylum Chordata; class Actinopteri; order Syngnathiformes; family Syngnathidae; genus Nerophis; species Nerophis lumbriciformis. Next base: position 30,235,947 of record NC_084574.2, read on the forward strand.
AGAATAATGTGTGCTTACGGACTGTATCCCTTGCAGACTGTATTGATCTATATCATACTTGCCAACCTTGAGTGGGCGTGGTTGGGGTGGGACGGGGGCGTGGCTAAAAGGGGAGGAGTATATTTACAGCTAGAATTCACCAAGTCAAGTATTTCTTATATATATATATATATGAAATACTTGACTTGACTTGAATTCTAGCTATATATATATATATATATATAAAATAAATACTTGAATTTCAGTGTTCACTTATTTACACATATACACACACATAACACTCATCTACTCATTGTTGAGTTAAGGGTTGAATTGTCCATCCTTGTTCTATTCTCTGTCACTATTTTTCTAACCATGCTGAACAGTCTCTGATGATGCATTGCTGTGTGGCACGCACAAAAGTGCTTTCATAAAATGCACTAGATGGCAGTATTGTCCTGTTTAAGAGTGTCACAATATTGCTGTTTACGGCAGACGAACTGCTTTACGGTATACAAAAACGTGACTGCTGTTATTGTGTGTTGTTGCCGCGCTGGGAGGACGTTAATGAAACTGCCTAACAGTAAACCCACATAAGAAACCAAGAACTCGCCCTCCATCATTCTACAGTTATAACGTGATTGGGGCAGGTACGCTGAGGACCTGAGTCCGCCTGAATTTCGGGAGATTTTCGGGAGAAAATTTGTCCCGAGAGGTTTTCGGGAGAGGCGCTGAATTTCGGGAGTCTCCCGGAAAATCCGGGAGGGTTGGCAACTATGATCTATATTGATATATACCGTATTTTCCGCACTATAAGGCGCACCGGATTATTAGCCGCACCTTCTATGAATTACATATTTCATAATTTTGTCCACCAATAAGCCGCCCCGGACTATAAGCCGCGCCTACGCTGCGCTAAAGTGAATGTCAAAAAAACGCTGCGCTAAAGTGAATGTCAAAAAAACAGTCAGATAGTTCAGTCAAACTTTAATAATATATTGAAAACCAGCGTTCTAACAACTCTGTCCCAAAATGTACGCAAATGTGCAATCACAAACATAGTAAAATTCAAAATGGTGTAGAGCAATAAATAGCAACATAATGTTGCTCGAACGTTAATGTCACAACACACAAAATAAACATAGCGCTCACCTTCTGAAGTTATTCTTCATTCGTAAATCCTTCGAATTCTTCGTCTTCGGTGTCCGAATTGAAAAGTTGCGCAAGCGTGGGATCCAAAAATGGCCGGCTCCGCCTCGTCGAAGTCATCGGATTCAGTGTCGCTGTTGTTGTGCAGCAGTTCTGTGAATCCTGCCTTCCGGAAAGCTCGGACCACAGTTGTGACCGAAACTATCTGCCCAGGCATTTACGATCCACTGGCAGATGTTGGCGTATGTCGACCGGCGCTATCTGCCCGTCTTAGTGAAGGTGTGTTCGCCTTCGGAGCTGTGTGAAAAAAGCCACCCGGCCTCTTCGCGTAAACTTCCCTTAACCACTCGCTCATCTTTTCTTCATCCATCCATCCCTTCGAGTTAGCTTTTATGATGACGCCGGCTGGAAAGGTCTCTTTTGGCAAGGTCTTCCTTTTGAATATCACCATGGGTGGAAGTTAGCATGGCAAGCTAGAACCACAGTGAAGGATGACTTCTCATTCCCTGTGGTGCGAATATTCACCGTACGTGCTCCCGTTCCACAGTGCGGTTCACAGGAATATCAGTTGCTGTGAAATACGGTAGTAATCCGTGTGCGGATGGAGAGATTGCGTCTTTTTATGAACCGGATCCTTGTCGCGTAGTAGGAGCCATTTTGTGGTCTTTACAGATGTAAACAGGAAATGAAACGTACGGTGATATCCGCGCGTTTTTTCTTCTTCTTCCGGGGGCGGGTGAAGCGCTTCCTGTTCTATGGGGGCGGGTGCTTTCCTTGGCGGTTGCTTGCGTAGAAGAAGAAGCGCTTCCTGTTCTACCGGGAAAAAAGATGGCGGCTGTTTACCGAAGTTGCGAGACCGAAACTTTATGAAAATGAATCGTAATAAAGCGCACCGGGTTATAAGGCGCACTGTCAGCTTTTGAGAAAAATTGTGGTTTTTAGGTGCGCCTTATAGTGCGGAAAATACGGTAATGTAGGAACCAGAATATTAATAACAGAAAGAAACAACCCTTTTGTGTGAATGAGTGTAAATGGGGGAGGGAGGTTTTTTGGGTTGGTGCACAAATTGTAAGTGTGTCATACCGATAATAAAAAAAAAACGATACCGATAATTTCCGATATTACATATTACAAGGCTGTGACCTACGACCACAACGCCAACAAGATATCGAGTGGTCCCGTGCCTCAAGCTGACGTTCCCATACAGAGAATAACCAACAAATTCAAAGCAAACATACAAATTAGCTCCAAAATGAGCATTTATCGGCATCTCTACACTGAACATATAGTCAGTTGTCACCATGGCTTCCATTGTGCTTCCTTCATGTATCTTTGAAGCCGTCTCGCCCACAGTTATTTACACACCCTCACCTCAATCTCCCCTGCCTGAGGCGAAGGGAGGCCAGCCTCCCATATCCCAGCAGGCTGGAGGCGCGCCAGAAGGGGATTGGCTTCCCGCTTGTGTCAGGGAGGAACCAGCGGGACAGGATATCCAAATAAGGGCTATCCCGTATCACTTTGGACCCATGACTCAGCAGAAGGCTGTATTGATACATAGGACTAAGGAGAGCAATTGATAGATATAAAAATCTACAAACCTGTTAAAATATAGTTTTTCAATTGACCTTTTTTTTTTAAATTATTCCCCTCCGGGCAAAAAAAAAAAAAGGGCTCGTCGTGTTTACAGCGGTGGTTCCTGGCAACGTGCGTCATTACACGTTTTGACATCCTGGAGGCGGAGCTACACGGACCCCGGCGACCAATCAGCGCCTCGGATCATGTGGTGCTCGTCCGAGCGTATAAAAAGAGAGAAAGCGCCGGGCAGCTTTTTATTAGCCAGGACAAAAAAAGGCACGATCGGACAGATTTAAGACATTAAAAGCTCAGCGACACGCGAGTGGAATGAAAACACCCGAGTTAGTTACCGGACTCCGCTTTGATTCCAACTAAAGGTACAAATCGACGACTTGGTATAGTAGAGTTCCACTATTTTGGAAGTTTTGCTGTTTTCATTTCTCATAACACAGCGGGACTTGCTGTGAAAAGTCGGGACACCTTCACGAACTAATTGTCTGATTTGAAAAGCAAATATGTCCACACTAACGGAACAGCCTTTTTATGACGACTCCTTTCTCTCTGCTTATGGCCATCCAGGAGCAGCGCTGCCAGACTACAAGTTGCTCAAGCAGAACATGAACTTGAACTTCTCCGATCCTTACCGGAGCTCCAACTTCAAGTCTCAGCAGCACCTGCGCGCCGACGCCGAGTTCTATTGCGCGGCGGCGGCGGCGGCGGCAGCGGCGGACTCGTCCGGCTCTCTCAAGCTCGCTTCCCCGGACTTGGAGCGACTCATCATCCAGAACAGCAACGGGCTCATCACCACCACGCCGACGCCCAGCCAGTACGTGTACAACCGGGGCATCACCGAGGAGCAGGAGGGCTTCGCCGACGGCTTCGTGAAGGCGCTGGACGACCTGCACAAGATGAACCAGATGGCACCGCCGAACGTGTCCATCGGAACCGGGGGCGTCGCCTGCGCGGCCCCCGGCTCCGTGTTCGGGGCGTCCATGCAGCCGGAACCGCTGGAGTACACCAACTTAAGCAGCTGCTCGACCAACCCCGGCTTGTCGTCGGCGGTCAGCTACCCGTCCACTACCATCAGCTACCTGCCGCACCACCCGGTGTACCAGCACCACCAGCACCACCACCACCACCACCACCAGCAGCAGCTCCCGGCGGGCTCGGCGCACCCCTTCCACGCCGGGCTCCACGCCCCGCGCTTCGGCGGCCTGAAAGAGGAGCCCCAGACGGTGCCGGACATGCACAGCAGCGACAACAGCTCCCCGCCCATGTCCCCCATCGACCTGGAGAACCAGGAGCGCATCAAGGCGGAGCGCAAGCGGCTCAGGAACCGCCTGGCGGCGTCCAAGTGTCGGCGGCGCAAGCTGGAGCGCATCGCGCGCCTGGAGGACCGAGTGAAAATACTGAAAACGGACAACGCCGGCCTGTCCAACACGGCAGTGCTGCTGCGGGAGCAGGTGGCGCAGCTGAAACAGAAAGTGATGACGCATGTGAGCAGCGGCTGTCACCTCATGTTGTCTCCCAAAGTCAAGTCTTACTGAGGACGCGAACACTGGACTGGAACTGCACTGACGGCACAAAGAACTGGGATTGTTTGTGGCTGAAGTACGAAAAAAAAAAAAAACATTTTGGGAATTTTTGGAACTGGACTTGAACTGTTTACATTTTGTACATTGTCTTGTAACTTATTTCGGTTTGTCAGGTTGAGCCTGGCATTTTTTTTTTTATTTGTACAGTATATATATATATATATTTAAGTAAAAGAAAAGTCATAAATAAGAAATGTGATTTCTTTTCACACTGCCTGGGTTTGTCACTTTATCATCTTCCCTGTCAGCAGTTTAAAGTTTCTTGACATTCAAAACAGCAGATAGCATTCTTTCCTATTGACGTACGAGCACTCCTTATAAGGTGCGCTTCTCACAAACGTCACAACGCCTAATAGATTTCCGGGAACTCCCTCCTACAATGCTGGTCAGAGGCCGCACCACCGTGCGTGTGCGTGTGTGTGGGGGTTCTTGTATTTCTACCCTTCTTGAGACATCAACAAGGAAAAGTACCTTCCATATGAGGACCGGTGAACGAGTTAGAACCCAAAATCATGGTCCCAATACAGAAAACCATTGCATCTAATAGAGAGCCAAATACTAAAGTCCGTGAACATTGCTCCAAAGTCAGGATTTTTGTTGTTGTTGATTTAACGTGCATGTGGTTAGAGCAGTGGTTCTTAACCTGGGTTCGGTGGAGCCTCCGCCGCGTAGGTCAAGACACACCCGACTCATCGTGTAAATAAAAACTTCTCCCTATCGGCGTATTATGGATACGGCAAGGGCAGAAGTCACACTGATTTGCAGGTGTGTAATTTGTTGTGAGTACATGCACTGTGTTGGTTTTGTTCTTTGAACAAGGTGTTCATGCACGGTTCATTTTGTGCACCAGTAAAAAAATAAAAAAACAATAAACTTTGTCTAGAATTTGAAAAAAAATATAAAAATGTATTTTTAACTGAAGAAGGGTTCGGTGAATGCGCATATAAAACAGGTGGGGTTGGGTACCTCCAACAAGGTTAAGAACCACTGGGTTAGAGTGTCCGCCCTGAGATCGGTAGGTCGTGAGTTCAAACCTCGGCCGAGTCGTACCAAAGACTATAAAAATGGGACCCATTGCCTTTTCTGCTTGGCACTCAGCATTAAGGGTTGAAATTGGGGGTTACATCACAAAAAATGATTCCCGAGCGCGGCCACTGCTGCTGCTCACTGCTCCCCTCACCTCCCAGGGGGTGATCAAGGGTGATGGGTCAAATGCAGAGAATAATTTTGCCACACTTAGTGTGTGTGTGACAATCATTGGTACTTTAACTTTAATACAAAAGTAAACATTGACAGGCGCAAAGGCAGCAATATATGATAAAACAAGACGGCAACTAAAGAAAAACTTCCCTATTCATCCCTGAAAAAAACCCGCCGGGTGAACAACTGATTTTACGACTTCCAGCGCTGACGTAAGACAACCCGCTTCCCATATGTGACCATAGGATGAACAAATACACTACGGTACTAAGACTATAGTGGCCATTAACAGTTAGCTTCTACAGCTGGGTTGCCCAAAGTGCAGCACCGGGGCCATCTGTGGTCTGTAACTCGTTTGTCATCGGCCTTAAGCGCATTACAAAAAAAAACAATAGATTTCACCCTATTAGTGGTGGAATCTATCAAAGTTATGGTGGTCCCAAAAAGGATTTCTCAAATTGATTGTGTGTCGATTTTAAAAGTGCTCCCCCTCTGGCCAACATATGTAATAACAAGTGTTTGTAAGATATTGAAATGCACCCCCTTTGGTCAAAATTAATATAAATAAATAAATATGTACAATAGAGACATACTCTAACAACTTGAAGTAAATATCCATCCATCAATTTTCTACCGCTTATTCCCTTCGGGGTTGCGGTGGGTGCTGGAGCCTATCTCAGCTACAATCGGGCGGAAGGCGGGGTACACCCTGGACAAGTCGCCACCTCATCGCAGATGAAGATTAAAAACCAATTACAAACAAAAACTTCTACAAAAAAATATTAAATAAAAGCTTACCGTTTTTATATTTGCATAGTATGTATGTATTATTAATGTTGTAAATACAAATCTTCGTATATCTAGAAAGGGTGGTCCTAAAGAGGTAGGAATTTTTCGGAGGTCTTAAGAAGGTCACAAATACAAGAATGTGTGTGTGTGTGTGTGTGTGTGTATGTGTGTCAATGAGCGCTGGGAATTCCCCAATTCTCCCAAACGGTAAACATAAAAGTTCCAGAGAAACAAGCTGATTGTTGTCAACAGAAGCTGGGTTAGGAATTTACTGAAATAAGTGTGACATGACGTGAATTAACAAGTGGGTGTCAAAGTGCCAAAAAAACACTTGTTTGAGACCATCTGATAGTCAAAGTGTCGGAACAAGTTAAGACCAGCATAGATAATAAGTTATGTATTTATAATAAAAATAAAAAACACTTGCAAAGCATATTGTTAGTATCATTTTCCTCAAAATTGTATCCATCCATCCATTTTCTACCGCTTATCCCTTTCGGGGTGGCGGGGGGGTGCTGGAGCCTATTTCAGCTGCATTCGGGCAGAACACCATGGACAAGTCGCCACCTCATCGCAGGGCCAACACAGATAGACAGACAACATTCACACTCACATTCACACACTAGAGTCAATTTAGTGTTGCCAATCAACATATCATTTTATGAATTCTTAAGCTGTATTTTCAGAATATATCATGATTATATTATGCTCAGTGGCCTTGTGGTCAAGTCATACTAAAGACTATAAAAATGGGACCCATTACCTCCCATCAAGGTATTGGAATTGGGGGTTAATTCACCAAAATGATTTCCGAGCACGGCCACCGCTGCTGCTCACTGCTCCCCTCACCTCCCAAGGGGTGGAACAATGGGATGGGTCAAATGCAGAGGGTAAGTTTGCCACACCTAGTGTGTGTGTGACTATCAGTGGTACTTTAACACTTTAGGACCACACTTTAGGGCAGGGATGGACAAACTATGGCCCGCTGGTCTTTTGAATCTGACCCACAAAATTGGGCAAAGATCCGTTTTGAGAATTGCCACAACAAAACTGACACTAGATTTTGACGCACCGGCAAAAAAAGGATGATCAACAACAATGTGCCCACTGAAAGAATGTGTTTACCCTGTAATACCATTTTTTCGTTTCTTTGAGGTCCTGATAGGATATTGTTGAAAATGGATGTTTGGGAAGTCTACTCTTAGTTCCAACAGATATATGCTTTGAAATGCATCTGTCAAATTTCAAAAGACAATGTAGGCCCTGAACCCCAAAAAAAGTTTGCCCACCTCTGCTTTAGGGTCAACTTAAGCCTGATTTATATTGTATTGACATTCTAAGAAATACTCAGCAATCTGTCTTTCATTAGTATGCTGCCTTTCCAAGTGTAAACCTATAATGCCAAACCGGATTAAATAAACTTGACGGTCTTCAGACATGCTAATTGTGCAAACAGGTGATGTACTTCAAAGTAACTTTGCGAGAAAGAAATGAAATGTTTGGCAGGAAAGTTGATAAAAGTTGTTGTTTGGACTCAGAAAAATGTTAAACAAGTGGCACCATCTAGTGGTGATCAAACGGTATGACATTAAAAGCACCACAAAGTGCTTTAGATTGGAATGGGACATTTGATGAATTTAGTCTTTTCTGAATTATAAATGCTGAATGGATACTTATGTTAAACATTGCCAAAGGTCAAATCATAAAGTTCATGTATTTTGACGTGAGCTCGCAGTTTTGGATGCCTTTGTTCACAGGCTACGACGTGACCTCGGAGCGAGGTGGACACACTTATTTACATAAAGTCAAGCTCTTAGCCAGACAGGGAGTAGCTACCCCCTCTCGGTATTAGGCTTTAAGGGGAAAAAAAGTAAAAAAAAAAAAAGTATGATAAGGTATTATTTTCATATAATCGTAGCATGCGCATAAGACCGCCGTGCAACATGCAGTGACATAAATACTACTAAAAGCAGCTTTTAAAAAACTGAAGAGTCTGGATTAATCGGACAGTGTGCAGGTGTACCTATCGCTGTGACCGGGTGAATCTGCTAAATAGGATTATTTTCGACCAGGTCTGTAAAAATTTAGCTGAGATTGGCTCCAGCACCCCCCGCAACAACAAAAAAGGACAAGGGTAGAAAATGGATGTCTGTAAGGAAAAAAATAGCGGTGATAACTTTTTTTTTTACAAAGATACATTTTCGTAAGATAAATGATACTTTTGGTGTGGTTTTATTTGCACTCTGGGAACAATTCCAGAAACGAACATCTTGCAGACAGACTAAAAAAACAGGCTTTTGTAGTGACCGGAACCAAATTTAAACCAAAGCATGTACAATACATTATCTCGACCACAAGGAAGTGTTTAATGTAGATTAACATCATCATAGGTCCTCTTTAATGAAGACAAAAAGGAGCACACTTCACCTTCCTTACTGCTTTAATGAATGATATTAGAAGCAGCCAGGAATATTAATACTTTTCTGGAAAATGAATAAATGAATGTTTCAGTGCTTGAGACTTGTCCCCCCAGTTGTGTACTGGATGTACAAATACAACAAAAAGTATTTAACTGGGGATGGACAACAGACAATATGGAAAGCGGTGTACAACTACTCCACAGAAGCGCCTTCCGTGTGAGGGCAAGTGCACATTTTTACTGCTTGGAGAAGAAATTTTTACTCTTTTCAACGTCAGGAATGATGGTGTCGCTGCCTGGTTTCCAGCCTGCAGGGCACACTGTGAAAGAGAACAAAGTACCCGTTCACGTATCAGTTATTGACAGAGCAGTATAGACATGTACAAAGTACAAATGTCAACTGCCCTGTGGGATTATCTGATCATTCAATGTGTGTTTAAAGTAAAATCAACTTGCCAGCTCAAGGATGGTTTTAAGTAATTTTCAGTACATTTCATATCCTACAGTGCAAATTATCTAACCTATCCACAATAGTTAAGGTTTGAATGACGAAAAAATGTAGTAAAAGACCAGGAGCTACATATGACAAGCTTCCAAGTGACCAATGATAAATAAAACCTCCTGAATATACAAATACTATTTTGTAAAGCTCATCTGGATTTTTAGTGGAATGTATTATCTTTCTGCTGTTATTCAGGTATTTATCTTAAAAATCTATTTGGCTCACCTTCACCATGTTTGTCTGTGTGCTGGAAGGCCTGGACCAGACGCAGGGTTTCATCCACGGAGCGACCCACAGGCAAGTCATTGATGGTGATCTGCCTTAGAATGCCTTTGCCGTCAATCACGAACAGACCCCTGAGGGGAGAAAAGCAAGATTTTTTTGTCCCCAAAAATAAAGCTTCTTATGTTTGCCATTTTGTGGAAGACACAACGGTACTATTGGCAGCACATTAATGCGATATTGCGACATACCTGTCTGTTATATTTCTGTTTGTATCGCAATTTTACGTCTGGGCTAATGTAACTGCAGAAACTATGCTACTTTGAGGGAACATTTTAACGTCACTTTAAAAGGGGAACTGCACTTTTTTCCCCACCCTATCATTCACAATCCCTATGTAAGACATCATTTTTTTGAAGCATTCTAACTTGTAATATACGGCAAGTACAAGGTTGGTTAACCGCCAACAATACTCCATTTACATGTCGTGACCGGAAAATTAACTAAGTATTAGCGATGTAATATGCACTAACGCTGACAGACTATTTTTAGGGGCACCGTGATAACAGAGAGCTAACTAGCTTATGCTGCTATACTGACATACTGAGCTGCTGCATCGCCTCCAAGTTGGTAAAAGTTAATTCTAGAGTATAAATCACACCTCTCACTTGTATAGTAGAAGGTTCTGGCCGTAAACCGTAAAAGTGGTTAGCTTTGACATCTAACCTAGACCCGGGGATGGCGAGAAAGACGAAAGAAAACACTCGTTTGTGCCCACTTTATATAGATACTTTATTTTTTATCTCCAGGTGAATTATAATTAATTAATTATTGAAACAGGAAGATATGAACATCCCACTGAGAGCAGACATTGTACAGTGAGTGTTTTATTGTTCGTAGTTTGTATATCTTGTTCAGCAATTAACAATACTGCTGCTTGATTGTTTCACTAAAGCTGCATCATTTTAGCACACAGCTTCTAAAACTTGTTGCTCATCCTCTTTATAGCAAAGCTAAAAAATCTAAGTTTCTGGATCAGAATTTGTCCCAAAGTAATCTTTGTTGTCTCTCACCAAGTATGTTGTGAGTAGTGTTGTTGAAATATTACATATTAATATGCCAGTTACTACATTACATATATACTTACAGCCTGTATATAAAACAAAGGTTTTGGGGTGTTTTAGAGCACACAGCCTGTATATAAAACGATGAAGGTTTTTGGGTGTTTTTAGAGCACTTTATAGGTAGAATGGAACAATTCCCATTAGCTCCACTTAGAGCTGACTTTTGCCAGCGTTGAGAATGCATATAAAAAACATGTGTTCTTGTCTTACATTAGGTTTGTGAATGATAGAAGAAAGTTCCCTTTAAAATAATTTCACAACTAAAGCATGGATGTCAAGGTTGCACAGAGACCCCCAATGGAAGCTAAAGCAACAAACCCAAAGTGCAATTTGTTTCAAAAAGAAAGAACTGGAACTCCTTGTTTTGGATTTATAAACGAATGGTGGGCTAATCTGCTAAACAATGAGTTGTTGCTAGCGACTTGAACATGTCTATTATTTCCTATCACTTGAAGGCACAGCATGAAAGACAGTACAAAAACAGTGTTAAAATGTGACAAAGTACCAAGGTTAACTCAAAACCACAAAGAGATAAAAAGAAAAACACCAAACGAGCCTATCTGAGTCCTTTTCCAAGGACACTGTCTATGACAAGCAGTCTGAGAAATTGTCAAAAACAGCTGTTAATAAAAATACTGTCATTTGTAATTGATTGTATTGTAATTTTTATACATATAAAATATACGCTTTACAAATATGAGAAAATATATGCAAAATTGTCATTAATTGTATGCATATATGTACCGTATATGATTTTAGGAAAAATATATATTATAGGTCATATTTGTCCATATCGCATGGATTCACGCAACATTGTAAAAAACAAGGAAATCCCAAGAGGGCTGGGCTATTACGGCAAAAATCAACACTAATAATTGTACATCGATTTCTGTTAATGCAAAAACCTCCCACACTCAACTACTCTAATTTTTGGTCGATGTCATCCTTATGGTAACCAAAGTGTGTCCAAACAACTGCTGCAAAATTTTGGAGTTTTTCTTCATGACTTCTGCATAACAGAAAAAAACACATGGTGTCGTCAAAGAGCATACAGCTTTGGCATCTGCTTGTGTTCTGATACCTGTATGAGACACCGTCATCCTCCTTCAGCACGCCGTAGTCTCTGGAGATGCTCTTTGTCAGGTCTGCCACCAGGGGGATTTTCATCTTACCCAGACCTCCCTGTTTCCGAGGCGTATTGATCCTTTAATTTAAAAAAAAATACAATACAGAAAAATGGCTTATACCGATTGGAACATTTTCACTTTGACTTCAAAAAATGAAACAATGTGATAAACACATTGTCAGAAGGTTGTGATAAGACATTCGATTACAGAATGTGTTTCAAATAAACTACATCAATTGCAAGTAGTATGTGCGATCTGGCCTAAATTCTAAATCAAGATATTTACTGCAGTATTCTGTGATAATGTTATAGGCTACTATCCATCCATCCATTTTCTACCGCTTATTCCCTTTGGGGTCGCGGGGGGCGCTGGAGCCTATCTACTTTTGGTATATAAATGATAAATCCCTTTCAAAACGTGTTACAAAGGCACCTAATTTCGCTGCTGACATATGTAGAAACATATTGCGCTATTTTCAGTTGTATTATTCTCTTAAAAATAATATATGTGTTGATTTACTGTAAATATCTGCTTAATTTCTGATCTAACTACACTTCTGTTAAAATAGAACTCGCACTCATTCTGTTTGGATACTTTACATTAGTTTTGGGCGATACTACATTTTTGGGTATCGAGCCAATACCAAGTACTGGTAGTTACAGTGGCAGTATTGGTCATACCAATGTTCATACTTAAAATTTTCAGGATAATATTTTTGATCACAAGTGTAATCCAACCAAAACACAGAATGGCGGTGTAACGATATCGATATTTAAATGATATCCCCTATCCTGTTTAATACAAACAAAGTGCATCATCAAGTTAAGAGTGCAAATACCTGCAGAATAACAAAATCTACTATTGGCTTTTATTTCCTCAGTTTGTAAACCACAAAAGTGACAAAAAAAACAGTAAAGATAATTTAAAAAATATACACTTCGTTTTGTTACGGTCAATATTTGTATCAATCTACCCACAAGCTCTAGCTTAACAGTTAGTTATGCTTTTTTAAGCATATTTAGTTATTTCTTGTCCTAGTAATAATGGCAACAAATAAACTGTTTACAAGTATCATTGAGGGGAGGATTAGTGATTTAGAAGCTGCACTGTCGAGGGACATCAGCCGCTAGCTAACGTGCAAGGACCGCTACATTGCGTTGAGGACGCGGTTGTTCGCACGAGGCGGTCAGATTTGCGAGACACATCTAAAATGGGTCATAACATGCATTATTACTATAGGACGATAGCATTAAAACCTTTATCGTCTCCAAATTTTACATTTTTTATAATGTACATTGTCTATATTTTGCAACCCTATTTGCGAGTCACAAATCTTCTAGAAATTGGACTTTGACAGACTGTTAGCCTATCAGAGCTGACCGCTTATCTTGCGCAAGCAGAAGGGACAGAAGATAACCAAGTCAACGAGGTGGGTGCTTCTTCATCGTAGCCACACACACACACACACACACACACACACACACACACACACACACACACACACACACACACACACACACACACACACACACACACACACACACACACACACACACACACACACACACACACACACGCTTATTTATGAGTTAAGTTGTCTATTAGGTTGTTGAAGCATCTAAATATATATAAATAGGTTTCACTTATGCATCTCAAAGCAAATGTGAGTTCTCGGACCAGCCAAAATAAGGCAAAATATTAATGGTTGACAAAAAATGTTTGCTATCAGACAACACCATAAAGATGTTATAAAACTTTCTCACAGAGATCATGACATAAAAACAAGCATCGCTGTTTTCAACAAGCAGTGCATGCTGTTGTGGGCACCTCCCCCATCTTAAAGTGCTTACAGGCAGCTCGGTCTAGATTGTAACAAAGCAGAATGTGTTCATTTGTAGTATAAAACGTATGTGTTGTGCTTTTCAACCTTTTTTTTTTACAATTAAAAATAAATGTATTTTGGTTTATTATGCAAATTAGGCTATGGCATCATTATATCAGTGCTCCCCCCAACCCATCACAGCCACAAATAGATCGCAGTCCTGCAGAAAACAGTGAAATAATTATACCAAACCGTTTTATCAAGTGTTTTTCCAAGACATTTTGCATCCTACAGTGGAATAAAACCGCAAACTATTGTATTCAGCAAATATCACAGGGCTCTTACCAGGCCAAGTGACTGAAGTGAGAGTCGACGGAGCAGCCGATCACCTCGCAGTCGATTTTTCGGAACTCCTCAGCTCTGTCGCTAAATGCCACGATCTCAGTGGGGCAGACAAAAGTGAAGTCCAGAGGGTAGAAAAAGAAGATCACATACTTCCCTACAAAGAAAAATTACACAGTAAAGCAGTGTTGGCGTAAACGCATTTTCTGTGTCTTTTAACACATTGAAAACAAAAAGGACCCGCAATTCCGGAAGCCCACGTGTCCCCTAGACCAGTGGTCCCCAACCTTTATGTAACTGTGGACCGGTCAACGCTTGAAAATTTGTCCCACGGACCGGTATGGGGTGGTATTTTTATTTTATTTTATAAAACTATATATTTTATACTTTACTCATCTCAACATATGAAACATAACTTACTTCACCAATTATTATTTATTTGTTTATTAATTAATTTATTTTAATTATTACTTATGGAGTATATTGTGAATAATTTGAGAACAGGAAGTGAACAAAAGTTTTAGCAACTGCTATGTAAAGGAAAAGGGGTAGGATTAAATACGCTCTACTTCTTCCTACTCCTTTTTGAACATGTTGAATAGAGGAACTAGAAATTGTGATGCATCATGTTGTATGCATGCATGTTCGAAAAACTCAAACGCAACAATATGTAAACATAGTAAAAACTGGTGTGTACATTGTTACCTTTGTAGTCAGACAGCTGGATGTCCTTAAACTGTCCATTCACTACAGCTGTTGCTTTAAAACCTGGGGCAGGCTTGCCGATCTGAGCATTTCCAGCTGACATTATGGTGGTGGTAGATGACTGCAAGAGACAGACACTCAATGAGGCCATTTTCCTCCATTACCCCCACTACCTCACAATAACTCCTGCTTTCTGAGGCCTTTTAAATACTGCTTTGCAGCTGTTTGACAATCAATGCACTGCTTCAATTAGCTAAACCACGATGGAGTCACATGCAAGTCATGTTCAGCCTGTAGGGAACAAAAGCCTATTAAGGAACTTACATAACTCGATTAAAAAAAAAACACACACATAGAAGAGTGGTCTTAAAAAGAAAAATACTTGCATACTAAGGATTAATAATCTGCTGTTGTTGCATTTAGGCTATGTCTACACTAAGCTGGATAACCCCTTAAACGAATAATTATTTAGCCTAAGCCCCGTTTCAGCCACACTAAACCAGCGTTTAAGGTTCCCTTCCTCGGACAAATTTTTACACGGGTAAGTGCGCCATGTTTCTCATTCTTCTATATGTACAGACGCTTGTGGAAATCACGCATGAATACCTTAAGAGAAAGCGATTGCAGCTATTTGGGATACAACACTTCTCAGACGGCAAGAGAACTTTCGAATGTCAAGGTCAGTTGTGATTCTACTTACCGAAAACCTTTGTCCATTTGTCAAAGGAGAGTCAACGAAAATGTGGGCTCCCGTGGATGTGATAAAAAAAGGTAGCGTGTGCTTTGTATTACCTGGCCGACGAGGGAAGACTACAGAAAACGGCGAATGCATTTGGACCGGCAAAGCAGACTGTATCAGTTATTGTCCGCCATGTATGTCGCGGACTCAACGTCTAGGTCCAGAGTATATAAAGCCACCAAAAACGAATGGACAATGAAGGTGAAGGCAAAAGAGTGAGGAGTGTCCTCGCCAGATACATAGATCCCTAGATTGATTGTTGTCAAATTGTTTACTTTCGTGTCCAATAAAGATTTGATTAATTTATGATGCTCAGGTGTGATTCAGTACAATAGGGCCCGACAGCACACTGGATTCCAGTTAATTGAAATACCATTGTTCAGATAAATTCAATTTAAGAACTTGCACACAAAGCAACACTGGAGGTGATTATGACATGGGCATTTTCTGCGCATGCGTATTAGGTCGCATTGCGCCGGCTGTAGGAGGGAGGGGGTGGGGGGTGGTCTTAAACGACCATTCTGTGTGTGTGTGGACAAGGATAAGGTTAGGTGGGATTTACCCTGGATAACCTTAGCCGGCTTAGTCGCAAACAAAAAGGGTGCACACATTTTCATTTTAGTGGCGAAAGGTGCTAAATATTCAACCTAAGGTCTGGTTTTAACATGTTTTATAGTTGTTGTTGAAGCTGGGTAGTAAACAATTAGAATACATTAGCAGCAGCTGCGGCACCACAAAGAAAGCGTCTTGTCAATAAGCAGCGCAAAGACAAAGAAAGAAGCAAAGAGATAGCATTAGCATTAGCACTGCCTACTTTAGCTTCGTGTTAGCTTATTTAACATCGCTCAACCACATTTCACTTTTTCTTCGTTCCAAATCACACGTTCATAACAAAACCGTCCGAAAACAGTGACACAATCATAATTTGCGATAGAAAAGTGAATCAAATGTTTCGTTCTCACCTGTCTGTAAAACCGGAGAGAAGTTGACAGAAAGACGCAAAGCTGCACCGCGGTGTGAATTTGTGAAATGTTTGCTCAGGAGACTCACTGCGGCTGCGCGAAAACAGAAGTAGGCGGGGCAGCTGGGCGAAAGGAGGAAGTACAGTATTACTTCAAATTAAGAGTTACTCACGCTGCCTATTTTCGCTTAATTGTTATGTATTATTCAATACATGTTCAATGTGTGTGTTAATTACAGTTAATTATGTTTTACACGTTTACGTTGTACTTCAGTGAGTATGGAATGTGTCGAAACTAGCCTGTGGCTTTACTTTGAAGGGAAAAACACAGCCCCGTGCTGCTACTTCCGTTTAGCATGTCTCACTGATGTTGCCGCTAGTAGGGGTAGTCGTTATTTGTTTACAGGTAAATTAACTTATTTTCTACCAGATATCTATTATTTTTTTCTTTTTAGCGGGGTGGGTGTGTTACGGCATAATCCGTTACCTCCAAACTGTTTGTTTACAACTGCAGTTGATGTGACCTTAGCATGCTATAGCAAAACAAAGGGTGGATGAGAGTGAACATTTGGATCAGAACCGATTTGTAGCACGTTGACTGTAATCTGTCGATCTACAAATCTGTTTATTGGTTTATGTCTTCCTTATTTGTGCCTCCATTGCATAATTATTGCGGAGCTTTATTTACCATTGCACAATGTAAAGCAACCACATAAAGCGCCAGTTCATTTTTAATTGTAATAACTATATAATTAATAATAATAAATGTTTTTTTTAATGCACTATAGGGAAATTCGACTCTTCTTATCCAACTCGAAGAAGGAATTAAACAACACATTTATGAGGTAAGGATCAACTACATCATATTTCGTTATAGTTTGTATTTATAATACATTTTTACATTTTATAAACAGCTGCCGTGTTGCCAATATATACTATATCCCAATTATGAAGTCTTGACTTGTCCAAATCTTGTTTTCTTTTACCGGTATTCTTTAAAAACATATAATTGAACGAAAAAGCTAAAATAACAGCCATCCATCCATCCATCCATCCATTTTCTACCGCTTATTCCCTTCGGGGTCCCGGGGGGCGCTGGAGCCTATCTCAGCTACAATCGGGTGGAAGGCGGGGTTTTACCCTGGACAAGTCGCCACCTCATCGCAGCTAAAATAACAGCAAATAACAAAAACATGTATTGTTGTTGTGTACAGGAGGGGGAGACGGCATAGACAGCAGGAATGTAGTTTAGCTGTATGTTTTATATATATATGTATATATATATAAGTATATATACTATATATAAATAACAAATAATAATGTAAATCAACAAGGGAATGGAGTGTGAACTAATCCAAATATGTATGGTGTGTGACTATGTGTTGTAATTAACTGCTGAGTGTTACTGTGAGTGTTGAGCGAGAGAGCGGAAGTCCAATGGGAAGGTCCGTGAAACAAACAGGTAGTCGGGGGCTATAGCGAGGCGTAGATGGTCTGTGTCCAGGCGGGAGGTCGAGATCCAAGAGGCAGTCAGGGAAGCAGAGGCAATGCAGGGGAGACGAGACGCACAGTTCGTAACGTTGGAACGGTAGGAGGATGCTGGATCGACAAGAAAACACGAGACAATTAGAGTGTCCGCCCCGAGATCGGTATGTCGTGAGTTCAAACCCCGGCCGAGTCATACCAAAGACTATAAAAATGGGACCCATTACCTCCCTGCTTGACACTCAGCATCAAGGGTTGGAATTGGGGGTTAGATCACCAAAAATTATTCCCGGGCGCGGCCACCGCTGCTGCTCACTGCACCCCTCATCTCCCAGGGGGTGATCAAGGGTGATGGGTCAAATGCAGAGAATAATTTCGCCACACCTTGTGTGTGACAATCATGGGTACTTTAACTTTTAACTTTTTAACAATCAACACGGAGGGGAGAGAAACACAAAGAGAGCGTTTGCATAGAGCTAGACTGGTTTGGCTTTCTGTGCAGGACAGGCCGCTACGTTCTGGCCCGGGATAGCAGGTTGTGCAGGCTTATGAAGGCGGGTCTGATGATTAGCTTCAAGTGTGCTGATTGCCGGTGATTGATTGCACCACCGGCGCAGCCTCTGCCGGAGTGGCGCCTTGGAGGTGCAATCAGCAGAGCGCACAGATGAGTGCGCATTGGAGTGCGCCCTGGCCGTGACAATCGTAATGATAAAAAAATGGGATGTTTACTATCAATTCTCCACTGACCTCTCCCTGTTGCAATTTGTCAGGGGTCTAGGGTCGGCTTGCCCAAAAAAACACATTCGTATCATTACTGCTTTACTCCGGTTTATAAATATACACAATAGTTACATATGAAAATACACTTTCTGGCGGATATTTTCCAAGAAAAAGCAACCAATCATGCTAGGCACCCAGCAAGTTTCCACACGTTGACTTCCTAAAGTTGTGACAACAGTAGGTTAGGAAGGGGAGTCTTCATCGTTTAGGGTGATAGCCATTTTAAAAAGTGCAAGCACACATTTCTCATCATTCTAAAAATTATTATGCCATTTGTAAATATGTGATGTATGCAGGGCCGCCCCAGGCTACACTGTGGCGCTACGCAGAATTTTATTTGGAAGCCCTCTCTCTCCATTACAAAATTTTCACACAAACGATTTTATGACCTTTTAAAATAAACTATTTCACTAGGTATGTGCCGATCAATCAGTATCCGCCGATTTTCGTGAAAAAGTATGTGATCGCCATTGCTGATTAATGCCAAAAAAGCGGCGAGCAGCTAATTATGTGCCTCCATACACAGTGGAGCGGCTCCAATAAACTAATAATAATCACCTAAATTGCACCAAGCAAACTGCATTTCTTAGTATCTTAAATGGTCTGTTCGCAACTTGCTCACAGTATAGTTTTTTCAAAACAAAATGTAACTAGATCACCACCGGCAAGATTCTGTCACCATTAGTTGTGTAACAGAACACATTTGTTTTAAATTTGTTTATATTTTTCACAATTACTCATTTAAATTTATGTTATTAAAATGTTTGCCGGCCCGAATAAAATGATTGTTTTTTTACGGAGGTCCTCACCCTGTCGTCAAAACATACGCGCAGGAACGCCAAACAGTTTGGAGTCATGTTGTTGTTATAATAGACAATGCATTCAATGATAGCTAGCACTAATTATCGAAATCGCAACTTTGAGCCGACAACCCCCAAAGCTGATGCGCATATACGTGTTACCTAATGGACGTCTTTATATCCTAGAAGCCGTAGAGGGTGGGGTATACTGCGTAAAATACAATAGAAAGTTAGTGACCTCTATGCATCTTTGTTAACATTGCAAACAGCCCATTTAATTATCATCAAGTAGCATTATCACTGGAGAACGAGGTTACACACTAAAAGCAAGCCAGGAGCAGGCATGCTAATAGTTAAGCTAACTGCTAAGCTAGTTTGAAACAACACCAAGGAAAAAGTGCTTAGTAAACTTTAACAAGTATAGATGTACCCACATTACAGCTAAAAGTAAGGAGATTTTAACAATAATTTAAGTAGATTAATAGCGCCTAGAGAGAGGATAATGTAACAAGTGTCAGCATTGTCACAGTCAGTACTCAACACGTAAAAGGATGGCTGATTAATCCATTAATTGGTGATGTCGATACCACAGGTAGTATCAGTATATGATCGATACTAGAATGATTAGATTGGTATTTTTATTTCCTCAAAATACATTTTCTGTTGTTTTTGTTAATGTTTACAAACTCATTGAGTAATTCCTTGGACACAAGATGACTTTTAAGGGCTAAACCCAAATTTTATTTTATTTTAATTTATTTTAAATAAGTAGCAGATTGTATTTTGGGCTTTTGTGTAGTTACCGTGTGCTTTTGACTTTGTTTTGCCCAAACAATTGTAATCAAACAGAATAAGAAACTAGTTTAAATAATGTGTTGATATTGTTTAACTGTCAATGGGACTCAATTTACAGTGAATACATGTGATCGGTATTGGTATCGGCCGATCTCACTCATGCATGACCTTATCAAAATCGGCACCGTAAAACCTTGATCGGAACATCCCTAGAATTCACGGGAAAGTAATTGTTCAACAATTTTTTTTGGGGTGGGGAGCAAAATAACATGTTTAAGATCATTAAATGGGTTGTACTTGTATAGCGCTTTTCTACCTTCGAGGTACTCAAAGCGCTTTGACACTACTTCCACATTTACCCATTCACACACACATTCACACACTGATGGAGGGAGCTGCCATGCAAGGCGCTAACCAGCACCCATCAGGAGCAAGGGTGAAGTGTCTTACTCAGGACACAACGGACATGACGAGGTTGGTACTAGGTGGGGATTGAACCAGGGACCCTCGGGTCGCGCACGGCCACTCTTCCACTGCGCCATGCCGCCCCCCATTAAAACTTTAATTTATAAACCTTTGTAAATCAACCTAGAATGGAATTCAAACCCAGTACATTTGCCGTACATTACAAGCACTGATGCTGTGCGCCACGGAAGCCGGTTAATTATGAGGGGAAATTTACCATTATAGTCCTGTCACTGACTTATTGTGACACTGATATTGGGGAAATAACACACACAACAACCACTACATAGGAATGTCAGAACACATACAGGCAATCTTTTCAGGTCAAGACTCAAATGTGTACCTGCACCTCAAAGAGAAAGAGCACTCTTTCGAGGACAAAAATATACACAGTTACGGAGAAGACAACTGGTTTAAATTGGGAGTGAGGGAAGCCATCTAACTCAAGGTTGAAAAAGCAGCCCTGAACCGAGGTGTCTGTGACACCAACTATCCTCCACATATATGGTGGTCCTTCCAACTCTTCCTAAGAGATGCAGTCATTTAAATATAACAGGACATAACCACTTTTGGTTTCAGTTGCCCCCTTGACTATTGATACAACTAAATGGAATGCTGACAATGGTGATTCCATTCTAACGTCTTTTATGACAAAGTTGGCTCTTCTTTGCATCTCAACAGTTGTCGTTTTGCACAACAATAGCAAAACCATTCTTGTTGGGGCGTGCCCCCTCCTGTAGAGGGTAAATACTTTGAATCTGGCACCAAGCACTCAGTCTTGTTCTATCATATTGAACTGTCCAGTTGTGATTGCTTCAATGCGCCGAGTATGCCGTTTTTGTTTTCAAATATTCTTGTTCCTTTAAGTCTCTGAGATGATTTGCAGCACAGTCTTTCTTTTATATGGATCACAGAATCATCACAAGCTTGCTTTGGAACTTTCAGCAGGAAGCATCATGAAGGTCATGCTTCCTGACCTTCATGAAGCATGAAGGTCAGGAAGCTTGTGATGATTCTGTGATCCATATCACAGAATCATCACATAATTTTGCGGTGCACAGACCGATGGACTTTCTCCATCGGTCTGTGCACCGCAAAATTATCCTCCATCTCTTAATTTGCAGGCTATATCTAATCTAACAGTTGAGTTATTTTACCTCAACTGTTGTGATGTAATTGCAATCTTTTATTGTATATTTCTGCATCCTCAGCTTGGTTGCTCCTCTACGTAAACAAGAAAAGAGAGAGTGCGCGAGAGATCCTCATCAGGCTCCAACGGATTGTAAACCAGCGGTATAATCATGGCAACCCCAAAAGAGATGGCTCAACAACGATCTCCGGTCAGACCATCAGCGGCTTTGGTTCTCGCCACATCTCCGTCAGCTGTAAGACGACCTGAGGGCAGTCATTTGTCTTCTTCGGCACACCAAACAATAACACCAAAGCCAATGTGGGCGCCTCTTGAAACCGATGCTCCCATCACGCTAGGTAAGAGACCCTCTGAGTGATTAAGTACAGTGGTACCTCGAGATACAAGTTTAATTGGTTCTGTGGCGCAGCTCGTACCTTGAAAAGCTTGTATTGCAAACAGTGTCGCCCATTGAAAATAATTTAAATTAATTTGAATGGTGCTTGACGCCGGCTCACCCTGACACCACAATTTTAACAGGTAACATGCCTCTTAGAAAGAAATAAAAACTTTTACATAAGAAATATCGTTTGAAAACAATACAGTGCAATGTACTACAAACAACTGCAGTAGGTGTAGGAAGTAAAGTAATAATAATTTACAACCTTTACCTTGGAGAGTGGACTTTTATGGTATCTCCTACAAGTTTTTTCTCAGTCAAACACACAATCATCAGCTTTTGCACATTTTCATGGATAAATGTCGTTTAGATAGTATTTAAACATCCTTGGCTTCTTTAGTATGGTAGAGATTAGGAGAAGTGCTATACTCAGTCCTGTTTTTAACTATTTGTTTCTCCAATCCAATGAATATCATCAGACTCTCCCTCTTAGCACAGTCCTTCACACTTTTTTCGTTCCCAGAGTTAGAAAAACCAAGTTAAAACTATATATGTTAATGCTAGCGAGTCCGCCGACCCTGGATCTTTCCATTCCATGCATTAGATTCACTACATAGCGGTGTGGATGCTGGTAACCTGATTCTTGCTTGCAACCTGAAGCATAACAAGGAAGGGACATGATGGGGTGACGTTTCCGTAAAGCGTGTATTGAGGCTTGCGTCATGTATGGGAGAAGCCGGAAATGATGACGTGTGAAGCCTGGGTGCCAGGCCATACCATGTACCGTATTTTCCGCACTATAAGGCGCACCGGATTATTAGCCGCACCTTCAATGAATGGCATATTTCATAACTTTGTCCACCAATAAGCCGCCCCGGACTATAAGCCGCGCCTAAGCTGCGCTAAAGGGAATGTCAAAAAAACAGTCAGATAGGTCAGTCAAACTTTAATAATATATTAAAAACCAGCGTTCTAACAACTCTGTTCACTCCCAAAATGTACGCAAATGTGCAATCACAAACATAGTAAAATTCAAAATAGTGCAGAGCAATAGCAACATAATGTTGCTCGAACGTTAATGTCACAACACACAAAATAAACATAGCGCTCACTTTCTGAAGTTATTCTTCATTCGTAAATCCTTCGTCTTCGGTGTCCGAAGTGAAAAGTTGGGCAAATTTACGATCCACTGGCAGATGTTGGCGTCGTCTGGCGCTGCCTCCTCGTCTTAGTGAAGGTGTGTTCGCCTTCTGTCTTCCATTGTTCCCACGCAGTTAGCAGTCTAGCTTCGAATGCCCTGTTGACACCAATATCTAGCGGCTGGAGGTCTTTTGTCAATCCACCCGGAATGACGGCGAGTATTGAATTAAGCGCGTAAGCGTGTCTCTCAATGTGCTGTTATGAGCTAGCAAATATAACAACTACACTACCCAGCATGCAACGATAGTTACGAGCATGCGCGGTAGCCCTGAGAAGTTCCCACGCAGTTAGCAGTCTAGCTTCGAATGCCCTGTTGACACCAATATCTAGCGGCTGGAGGTCTTTTGTCAATCCACCCGGAATGACGGCGAGTATTGAATTAAGCGCGTAAGCGTGTCTCTCAATGTGCTGTTATGAGCTAGCAAATATAACAACTACACTACCCAGCATGCAACGATAGTTACGAGCATGCGCGGTAGCCCTGAGAAGCGTTGTTGTATGCTGGGAGTTCGAATGTGGTTATGAGCACGCTGTGAGAAAACGTTGAGAACTCAGTTAACACGCCTCGTCTGCATTATTTATAATTAGACAGACAACACACTTAATAGGAGCCATTTTGGGGTCTTTACATAAACACACAAATGGAAATGAAACGTCACATATCCCAGCATGCACCGCGCGCTTCTTCTACGGGGAAAAAAGATGGCGGCTGTTTACCGTAGTTGCGAGACCTAAACTTTATGAAAATGAATCTTAATATTTATCCATATATAAAGCGCACCGGGTTATAAGGCGCACTGTCAGCTTTTGAGAAATTTAGTGGTTTTTAGGTGCGCCTTATAGCGCGGAAAATACGGTAACCGCTTTGGGATGATGCGGTTGTACCACTTGACTGTTTTGGGACGCAGTTGAGATTTTGCCAGAAAATTTGACAACCCATAAAAACCGCCCAAGCTCCATTGAAAATGTGGGCTTTTGAGAGTTGTTGTCAGTTCGGAATGTGGATAGAGAATAAAAACAGTTTTTGAAATGCCAATAAATTCAAAGAATAATGGTGCATGATATTAAATACGATGGCAAACTTAATCCAAGCCGTTCACCGCTTTGTTAGCAATATTAAAGAGCCAAGTTACATTTGACTTTTCAATAAGACTTTGGAAGCGTAATGGTTTGCACTCTTACATTCGATGCCACATGACACGTTGTGACACTTCACCCTTGTTCATGTTGGGTCGTGGTTAGCGCCTTGCATGGCAGTTTCCACCATCTGTGTTTGAATGTGTTTGTGTGAATGGGTGAATGTGACGTTAAATGTAAAGCGTATTTGGTGTCATTTCAGGTATAGGAAAGCGCTACATAAATACAGACCATTTACCATAATGTGTAATACTTTGCAACGTCAGTTCTCGAATGCGTTTACCACTGTTTTCATTATGTTCAACAAGGTCAAACATGCTGTACTTATTTTTTTTTTTTTTTTACCAGCAACCAGAATTCCAATAGCTGGAGGATGGAGAGGTTTTGTCAAGGAAAAAAAAAAGAATCGCTTAATACCAAAAGTAAAAATGAACTAAATCTCCCTTGTTCTGTACATCATTGTCGAAGTTACATTAAATGGTCATCTTCCTCTTCATGCCATATACTTCAAGTTGACAGAAAAACATAATTCAACCTGCCATATCATATGATACTACCATGTTGTCTATAATACATCCATCCATCCATTTTCTACCGCTTATTCCCTTTGGGGTCGCGGGGGGCGCTGGAGCCTATCTCAGCAACAATCGGGCGGAAGGCGGGGTACACCCTGGACAAGTCGCCACCTCATCGCAGGGCCAACACAGATAGACAGACAACATTCACACTCACATCCACACAATATATTTTATTATACATGTGTTAATTTAACTAGCAAAACCATTCGGTCAAATATTTATTTGGATTTATTGTAATTTTCAAGAGCCATAACAGACGCAACAATTCAATGCATCACACATTATGCGGTTAAGATACAGCTGTTTTTAATCATACATTTGGCCAGCAGGTGGTTTCTTGCCCCAAAGCATGCGTGAAGCTTTGAGAGATTCTCCAACCAATGGCTCAAGTGATTCAAAAGTTTCATGAGGCTTCATCTGACCATCACTACATAACAGCTATCTGGGATACAACTCGTATCCTGAAAAACTCGTAAATCGGTATCGGCAGCATAAAACCCTGGTCGCAACATCCCTAATAAGTTATACGGATAATGAACGACACAAGATACTTTTGACTGATCTTTTTTCCCCAATTTTGCAGCGTCACAAAACAACGATGAAGTCCACGTCTGCAAGCTTTGTAGCTGCTGGTATGA
The DNA here is from genome assembly GCF_033978685.3 of Nerophis lumbriciformis. Lineage (NCBI taxonomy): Eukaryota > Metazoa > Chordata > Actinopteri > Syngnathiformes > Syngnathidae > Nerophis > Nerophis lumbriciformis. Next base: position 30,261,604 of record NC_084574.2, read on the forward strand.
AACGAAGAAAGGTTTGTCCAGCCATGCCCGCTTCCATCTACGGCAGATCGGAATCCCTGAAAGTGAGATCAAGGGCAGCCCTATTGACTTTCTGTACCAGATCATGAATGAGGACAAGCTCAAGTCCGTCAGCAAGGATCGACAGGAGCCCCGTCCTCCAAACAGTCTACTTGGGACTCCCATTAAACGTCCCTCAGAAGTGTCCACTTCACCCACGTCTCCTCCTTGTAAGCGACCAAAGCCCTCAGAGATGTGCACCTGTACTCTCTGCGGGGAGAAATGTAAAAACCGAAGAGGTCTGGCCAGCCATGCACGCTCTCACCTGCGTCAGATGGGGGTGCTTGACCTGCTGGGGAAGGCAGAGTCAGCTATCGACACTGTCCAGGATCTGGTGAACAGCGGCGTGTTGGAAACCATGCGCCCCCCTAAAGTGAAAAGTACGTCCAGCTCCAATGCGATTCCTTCTTCAGCACCAACGTCCCCACTACCTTCACCGCCTCGATCTCCAGTCACAGGGCAAGCTAGACCCTCCTTTTTCCAGAGCCCTGCAAAGTCTCCCCAAATTCCAGGGAATCGGGCTCCAAAGGCTAAGAAGGGCTTTCGTCTGGCAGTGGACCCCCTCCTCAAAAAGCCCAAGCCGGAGCCTTTTGAGGTTGATGTTTCTGCACTGATTGGATCTAGCTGTAGCAGCAGCATCACCCCCACTCTGACCTCATCACCTCCTGTAGCTTCTTCACTGTCTCTCAGTGCAGGTAACGTTTTTAGCACTTGTTTTGCTCGAGTTTCACTTGTTTTGTTGCATCAATTTCTCCTTCTTATCGCTCAGCATCTGCAACAGATGAACAATCGCCACCAACAGTCCTTTGCGACTATTGCGGTCAGCTCTTTGAGACCCGCAAAGCCCTCTCGTGCCATGCCCGCGCCCACCTGCGTCAGCTTGGTCTCACCTGGTCAATCAAGACGTCGCCGATTGATATCCTCTATGATGTTATGATGCAGGGTGAAAACAACGATAAGGGCTTTTTTCCCGGTGAGGCTGTATTGTTGAAGAAAGCCTCCTTCAGCCCTCAGCGTTCTAAAAGGACATCGGAGACAACCTCAAATTCCTGCTCCTCACCTCTGGATTACTCCATGAAAGAGAAGACTCCAAGTGGCAAGAGTGAGGCTTTGATCATAGGTAAGGCATCAGTGATTGGACCAATAATTGATACACCAATACACATGCATGCACTGTAGAGTATTTACATTTTCATTATAGAAAGCAATAGAAAAAGTCTTCATTAATCTCAAAAGTAAAAATAAAGACATGTTATTAAATTAATGTGATAGCTCCTCTGCACACGATAAAACAGCAGATAAGAAATTATAAAGCCATAAATGAAGCTCTGTCTTGCAAATAAGATGAATAACATATTTAATTAAAAAGACAATTTATAGACTTGTTCTATATGAAAAAGTATTAATAATTAATTATTTCTGTTGTGAGGGGAAAGCAGATGAGGCACAGCCTTATGTGCCATAAAAAAATCTAAATAAAACTAGCATAAAATAAATATTAATATTTGTGCATTAAATTGTGTTATATATTTATTTTCTGCATGTACCTTTAAATAAATAAATAATACTATTTGCACATTTCCTGATCAAATACAAGACAGGATCCTGAAAGGAGGTTACAGCGAGCCGCACTCTACCCTCTGATTGTACATTCTTTTAAGTGGTTTCTTTATTTTTATGCTCCGTTAAATAAATGCATGACTCTGAATGCATTTTATATCCAAGCTCAAATAGTTTTCAGTGTGAGAAACAAAAAATATAACGCAACTAAGAAGTACAGCATTTGAAACTCTTGTTATAATAAAAAAAAAAAATCATATATATATATATATATATATATATTATATATAATATATTATATTATTTATTATTATTTATTATTGTCTATTGTGAGCGAACTGTGGTGCTGAATTTCCCCCAGGGATCAATAAAGTACTTTCTATTCTATTCTATTCTATATATATATTCATACATGAGGTTTTTAATGTAGTGGAACCTAAAAGAAACACGATCCTATCCAGGACACTAGGATTTCAAAATAATAATTAATATGAATGAATGAATTAATTAATTAATAATCCCCACATCTGCGGTCCCCTCCAAGGTTTCTCATTGTTATCCCATTGGGTTGAGTTTTTTCTTGCCCTGATGTGGGATCTGAGCCGAGGATGTCATTGTGGCTTGTGCAGCCCTTTGAGACACTTGTGATTTAGGGCTATATAAGTCAACATTGATTGATTCAATTATTTTCCCAAAATGGAAATGTAATTAATATTTTCCAGAGTCAAACATTAAGCTTTATTTACTTTACAAGCACATTTTTGATTCATATTTTAACCTTGTTAACTCTCATACATGGGTATTAACCTGTGAAGCACTTAATAAAGTTACTAACACTCTGACTATTGATGAATGAGATAGGGTGTGATAAGAGTAACTAACCTCAGTATTTGTATAGATTGAGGTTATCGCGTAATAAACTTGACTCTTGTGTCCATGTCAGACAAATCCTGCGAGGTTTGCGGCTTCGTTTTTGAAAACCGCACAGCGCTGGCCAGTCACGCACGGGCCCATCTTCGTCAGCTGGGCATTAGTGAATGGAAGGCGGAAGGGGCGACCTCGCCGATCGAACACCTGAGCGAGGTGATGCAGAAGCACCCTGCCAAGGTGGCTGCTCTCAGAAAGCGCTATCGAGAGGGAGACCTGAGCATCAAGAAGGTGACTTATGTACTGCTGTTAACTCGTTTTACTATAATGGAGCAATATTTATGTTCCGATACCTATCATCGATGAGTAAGATAGTCTGATACCGATCACATGTATTAACTGTATATTTTTAAATGTATTTATGGTGAGTGCTATTGCCAGTTTAGCACTATCAACACAATATTTGAAGTAGTTCCTTATTATGTTTTATTACATACATGACCAAAACAAAGTCAGTAGTACACAACAAGTAATTCAAAGGAAAATGTACTTACTATTACTCATTTAAATCATTTTCAGGGGTGTCCAAACTTATATAAGGGATATATAATAAAACAATATTATACTTGGTTATTAAGAGAATGTGAAAAGTTAAAGGTCATACCTTGTTTACATGGTCCTTAAAGTTTTTTAATCAATCAGAAATATCAAGCAGCTAAAATGCGTCCAACATATATAAGTGTGGAAAGAGTGTTTTACATTTTCCCCATAATGGATGCTTTTTTTTTTTTAAATGTTGATTGGATGTTTTTTATAATATCTACAAAGTTCAATGAGCAGGTTTTTATGTGTGACCATGTTTGTTGAAGTTGTGTGCTGGTTGATTTTTTTTTTTTTCTGCACCATTCCTAGGGAATGTTGTTTGGATTGGTTCATATACGTAATTGCTGTGCTGTTGTGTCTTGCAAGTTTAATTAATGGTTGAGGTAATTTCGTTGGCCACCAGAAGGCAACAAAATAGCTGCTATCAGGCGGCTGGCTATTAAAGATGCTGCTTCTAGGCCTCCTGTGTCCAGAGAACATTTTGCTGGGTTTGTAAACATTAACAAAAACGACAACACATTTTTTAAAGAAAATAAAAATATCTAATTACTCTTCTATCCATTATATACTGATACTACCTATTGTATCGACACCACCAATGTATGGATCGATCCACCCTCCTCTTACCTGTCGTATACTGACTGTGACATTGCGGACATACCAACAGTTGTTGTTACACTATCCTCTCTATCACTCTACTTGTTAATCTGCTTACTTTCTGCTGTAATGTGGTTCCAGCTAGACTTTTAAAACTTTACTAAGAACTTATTTCTTGGTGTTGTTCCAAGCGTTAAGCTTAGCTGTTATCATGCCTGCTCCTGGCTTGCTCCCAGTGTGTAATATGTTTAGCCTTGTCCTCTGGTGATACTGGTAATTAAGAAACTAGAAAACATTTGTTTTATGATGGAATGGAGGTGATTATTATTCATCTAAGGGAGCAGCTCCACACTTTACATGAAGATACATAATTAGGTGCTGGCTGCTTGTTAGCCAGGGGACCGAAAAGATGTTAAGATTGGCGGCTGGTCCATCTGCACATCCCTTATATTTATATTTTTAATTATAAAATACACTATACAGACAAAAGTATTTGGACAACTTCCATTCCTCTGAGAAGACCCTGGATAATGCCTGTGGAAAATTGTCTCCATTCATCCAGAAGAATATTGGATTAGATTTTTTCATTTTATTGTTGAACCAACATCCACACCAGAGCTTCAAGATCCAAGCCTTGTTTTGTGCACTGGTGTCAAACTGGATCACAAAAGACCCTTCCCTAAACTGTTACAACAAATTGCTTGATGTAAAGCTTAAGTTGTTTAACAGTCCGGGGTCACCGTTGTCATATTTGATGTTTCATAATCTGCCACACATTTTCAACGAGAGACAGGTCTGGACTACAGGCAGGCCAGTCTTGTACATGCACTCTTTTACTACGAAGCCACGCTGTTGTAACACGTGCAGAATGGGGCTTGGCATTGTCTTGCTGAAATAAGCAGGGGCGTCCATGAAAAAGACATTGCTTGGATGGCAACAGATGTTTCTCCAAAACCTGTATGTACATTTCAGCATTAATGATGCCTTCACAGATGTGTAAGTTACCCAGGCCTTGGGCACTAATACTCCCCCATACCATCACAGATGCTGGCTTTTCAACTTTGCGCCTATAACAGTCTGGATGGTTATTTTCCTCTTTGGTCCGGAGGACACGACGACCACAGTTTCCAAAAACTATTTGAAATGTGGACTCGTCAGACCACAGAACACTTTTCCACTTTCCATCAGTCCATCTTAGATTAGCTCGGGCCCAGCAAAGCCGGCGGCGTTTCCGGGTGTTGTTGATAAATGGCTTTCGCTTTGCATAGTAGAGTTTTAACTTGCACTTACAGATGTAGCGACAAACTGTAGTTACTGACAGTCACAACAAATTGTCCAAAACAATTCAAATTCAGAGGCAACTTAATCCTTATACAGTAGTAAAAATCAGTCTAAACTTTGCATGCATTCTCTTCCCAGAAAGGGTCTTCATTTTCCTATATGTCGTCAGACTCTGAGTCTTTGCCTGCTCCCAACATGAAGATTTCAGGACATTCATTGGGCAAAGAGGACCAGGGCGTTTCTCCTGGTTCATCCAAAAAGCCACTAGGCCACACCCACCCTGAAGCACCACGTGGAAGCACTGGTGTGCGCTCTCCAAGAGGTGTGCAATGAAACAGCAAGATGACATGTCTATTTGTCGTTAATTCCTTTCTCTTATACTGTAAGCGTCTTTATAACTTCTGTTTTTGTTTTATTAACAGAACGTACGGTCCCGAAACAACCTCCACCTGCAGAAGAAGAAAATCAAGGCACCAACTCCCAGCAACTATCAAAATCCGGCAACATCCCGGCACTGCTGCCTAAACCTCCTCTAACTCCTTTGGTCAAACTAGTCGGAAAAGTTTATTCCCTCAAGTGCAGGTTAGTGTGGAAAACACAAACATGCTTTGCTAAATCTACATACAGTAGCTTTATACACTGTACGTATAACTTAAAGGGGAACCTATGGTGATTTGAATTCCTTGTGGTCCAGATAATATGTATTGGATATGCTTTGGTGTACATTTTGCTCCACTGTCACTTTTATAACTAGTTTTTTAATTCTGTCTGCAAGAGGTTTATTTCTGAAGGCATTCCCAGATTGCAAATGAAACCACGCCTATCTTTTGAAAATGTACACCGTTTAAATATCTATCTTGAAGTCGTCAATGCTTTTTAAAAAATGTATTCTCTTGAAAAGCGTGTTTATATCCTTTTTGTGTTGAGCTGATTCAAAATACATAATGTTTAAAACCCTTAATTAAAGCAAATTATTTGTCTAGTCATGGTATTAAAAACTTTAAAATGATCCGACTAGGATACACTTATTAATGATAAAAAAAATAGGTATATCTTTCTGCGATTAATCGCGATTAATTTTGAGTTAACTATGAACAAAATGCGATTAACCGGGATAAATACATACATATATACACATATACACATACTATATATATATACACACACATACTACATATATATATATACACATGTACACATAATATATATATATATATATATATATATATATACATACACACATACCCGGTACTACATATATATACACACACACACACATACTATATATATATATATATATATATATACATATACACATACACACACACACACATATACACATAGTGTATATATATATATGTATATATATGTATATATACACGCACACATACATATATGTATTTATATACATTTATACATATATATGTACACACACACTGTATATAAAGATATATAATGTTTATATATTTCTATATATACAATAATTCTTACTTAAGGAATTTAATTTACCACGGTCAGACTCTGAACAATTAACGATAAACAGGGGTTTACTGTACGTCAAAATATGTAACCACATTGTTAAAGATAATTAAAAACCCACTTAATAGTGTTCACAAAAAATAGTTTTTCCTATATATTCTATCAATGAAACCATGTTGCAGTTTAAGTCTTCTGCCTCCAGGTGGCCACACAGTGCCTCATTTTCCACTGCACTGTTCTGACCACACTTCTTTGTGTTTGAACTTTTTTTTGGACAGATTTTGTGAAAAAGTGTTTCACGGGCCACTGTCTGTCCAAGAGCAGTGGATCACACACCTGCAGGAACACATTCTCTCTCTGGGCTACAAAGGCAAAGAGTCTCCTCCTGCAGCTCCAGTCGCTTCTGCTGCTCTTATGCATCCAGTCGCTGTATAGTTTCAACAACTCTCCCAAAAGAGAAGTATGGATAGATCAATATGTGCTTTTTTTGCTAACTTTATTTCAACAAAATATAACTGCCCTTCACGGTTCTATTTAAAGGGGACCTATTTTGCAAAACCAACATTTCCTACCTATTGGTACCTGTTTTTGTGTAATTGAGATCTGCATTGGTCCCGGAAAATTAAAATCAGGCCGTGGAGGCCTTGCTGAGATATTTATAAAATAATCTTCATACTTCCGCTAAACGAGCTGTTTGGAATTTGCACAACTTGCGACGTTTTTCCTAGGTATGGTAGAAATTTACCAGAATAATTCCCCATTTTAAAAATATGTTTAAAATATATGTTTTTGTAGTCTGCCCGACAACGAGCCCAAAGTATGAGCCGAGGAACGAAAATGCTGAATTGTATTTGTTGTATTAACCAACATGTCACTCCACACACCTCCAGCTTCATTTGAAGAACTAAAAATTGCCTGGCTAACTGTTTCGTTTTGCGGCGATGTGCCTGCAACTTGGAAGAAGTATTTTTTCGTGTGTGCCGACCACTTCGAAGATTCCTGCTTCACAAACATACGGCAATATAAAGATGGATTTATTAACAGTAGATTGGCATTGTTTGAAGGATACGTTAGCAATAATAGCTTGATTTGTAGTGTAGTTTGTAGCTTAACCTTCTAATTTAGAACCACAGCCCCACCAACCTGCGAGAATATAAAGAATGATTTTCCTACGACATACTTTTAAGAATAAGATTAATGGGGCGACAGATCTAGTATGAACCATTGAGATGCGTTAATTTCTAACCTTTCTTCCGATGTTTCTTCATCGGTTCCTTTTTGCTCCGGGTCTGACTCTGGATCGTACGTATTATTGGATGTTAAAATGAATCGTTAAAGGGGAACATTATCACAATTTCAGAAGGGTTAAAACCATTAAAAATCAGTTCCCAGAGGCTTATTTTATTTTTCGAAGTTTTTTTCAAAATTTTACCCATCACGCAATATCCCTAAAAAAAGCTTCAAAGTGCCTGATTTTAACCATCGTTATATACACCCGTCCATTTTCCTGTGACGTCACATAGTGATGCCAAAACAAACAAACATGGCGGATAGAACAGCAAGGTATAGCGACATTAGCTCGGATTCAGACTCGGATTTCAGCGGCTTAAGCGAAATTGAAGAAGAAACAGAAGCTATTGAGCCATATCGATTTGAACCGTATGCAAGCGAAACCGACGAAAACGACACGACAGCCAGCGACACGGGAGAAAGCGAGGACGAATTCGGCGATCGCCTTCTAACCAACGATTGGTATGTGTTTGTTTTTAAGTGTTGTAATGTTTTTAAGCTAAATTATTGGTAAACAAAGTTTATGTGTAATAATTTACGTAAAACCGCGAGTAATGAATAAAGTTTTCATCAATTAATATATTCTGTAGACATACCCTCATCCGCTCTCTTTTCCTGAAAGCTGATCTGTCCAGTTTTGGAGTTGATGTCAGCAGGCCAGAGAAGCTAAGGTCGATATTCTTCTCTTGATCATCTTTGGTGGCATAAGGGACGGTAGAAGCGGTGTGAGCCAAGACATCCGGGGGGTTTAGCTCGCTCGTCTGCGGGAACAAACTGCCGCCATTGCTTGCCGTGCTACTGAGGCCCTTTGTCCCTGAATAGCTCACACACTCCGGCAGATTCAATGGGGGTCTGGCGGCAGATTTCTTTGACTTTGTCGTTGGAAATGCATCTGCTTTGAGTGTCGCAGGATATCCACACATTCTTGCCATCTCTGTCGTAGCATAGCTTTCGTCGGTAAAGTGTGCGGAACAAACGACTGACCATTTTCGTCGGCTTTCCCCACACCCTCGTATTTTGAACACATTTCGTACAATTTCTTGCCACTTTCGCATCTTTGGGCCACTGGTGCAACTTGAATCCGTCCCTGTTCGTGTTGTTACACCCTCCGACAACACACCGACGAGGCATGATGTCTCCAAGGTACGGAAAATGTGTTTGAGAAAATGGCGGATTGCTTCCCGATGTGACGTCATCGCTCCGAGAGCGAATAATAGAAAGGCGTTTAATTCGCCAAAATTCACCCATTTAGAGTTCGGAAATCGGTTAAAAAAATATATGGTCTTTTTTCTGCAACATCAAGGTATATATTAACGCTTACATAGGTCTGGTGATAATGTTCCCCTTTAATGTTTCAGCTTAAAAGTTAAATATACTTAGAATAAGAGATTTTTCAGTATTTTGCTTGTGGGAAGCTTCTCTCTCAAACTACAAATATGGCCGCCGAGGCGGAGACGAAGGTTCAGTCAGCGGGAGGGGGTGAGGTGGGGCAGCTAAAAAGTGGCTGGAAGATATGTCTTGACAGTAAAAGGTATGCAATACTATGACCAAATTACCATCATTACATGTTATGTAGACCACTGTACCCCAACTACCGGTGCGTGACGCATTTGCTACCGGGCCGCACAGAAACAATAATTAATTTATAAACTACCGCATTTTCTCTGACTTAACTTCCGCCTGTCAAACTCATTTTAGATCGGGGGCCACATGGAGAAAAATCTACTCCCACGTGGGCCGGACTGGTAAAATCACGGCACGATAACTTAAAAATAAAGACAACTTCAGATTGTTTTGGGTTTTTTTGGTAAAAAATTAATGTCGTTTTTTTACACTTACATGTTGCGGTCAATAGTATTCTATCTTTATTTGTCGTTATTTATACTTTCTGAATAAATTATGTGATATTTTTTATCAGTCAAGTCATTGGTGTTAATTTTATCTATCAAAAAAATAATAATATCAAAATCAAATTACAGAATGTTATTTATGTAGTTTGCTAATTTTCCTTGACTGATGCACTAACAACATGTGGTTTATTTGTTTTACATATGTAGCATCATCTACAAAGATACAAAGAATTGCTATTGCGACATCTAGTGGACACATTTAGAACAGTAGGTTCTTTTATTAAAAAATTTCGGCTCATTTTTATACCGTATTTTCCGCACTATAAAGCGCACCAGATTATAAGACACACCTTCAATGAATGGCATATTTCAAAACTTTGTTCATATATAAGGCGCACCGGATTATAAGGCGCACCTATGCATCCATTAGATGGAGCTGCGCTAAAGGGAATGTCAACAAAACAGTCAGATAGGTCAGTCAAACTTTATTAATAGATTACAAACCAGCGTTCTGACAACTCTGTTCACTCCCAAAATGAATAAACAGCTGTTTTATTATTTCCCCCGAGGTAAAGTCAGTGACGTGGTGTTTTGTTTATCTTTTAACAACAGCAAGGTATAACATGTAGTGCAACATTTATATCACATAGTGGAGGGGAACTTTTCCCTGATTCAATAAACACGTAAAAAACAGTCTGATACTGTTACGGTAAATCAAACGTTAGTGCAATCACAATATAGTAACACTCCAAATAGTGCAAACAATAACAATATATTAATAACTCAACGTTGCTCAAACGTTAATGTCACACAAAATAAACATGTGAAGCTCACTTTATGAAGTTATTCCTCATCCACGAATCCCTCGAATTATTCTTCTTCAGTGTCCGAATTAAACAGTTGGGCTAATACGGCATCCAACATGCCCGTCGAAGTCGTAATTAATCGAGTCAGTGTCGCTGCTGAAAATGGGGAAAATGAAGTCAGCGGCTGCTTACCGTAGTTGCGATTGATTGATTGATTGAAACTTTTACCTGTTGGAGGCTCAATATTGGTACATATATAAAGCGCACCGGATTATAAGGCGCACTGTCAGCTTTTGACAAAATTGGAGGTTTTTAGGTGCGCCTTAAAGTGCGGAAAATACGGTATTTCATGGCCACTGTAAGATTACACACAGTTTGAACAGTAACACTGTGTTAGGATATAGGAAAATAAAACGTTGTACTTTAATCAAGTGATTCTTTGGCGTACCACAAGATGGAGCCTGTACCACAGTTTCTGATTTAGACCAAAAGAAAGTGTTTTGAAAATAGAAAAAAAAAACCTTCATACTAGGTCCCCTTTAAATTAATAGCCCAAAGTTTTGCTGCTTGATTTTAAGCAATTTTATGAGGGACCAAACCTTGCACCAGAAACATTTTTAAAGAGTTTACTGTGACAAATGTTCAAAAGAGTCTTTTACTTAAACATTGTCCTGCCAAACTGGACTTTCTGTACTTAAGATAGTCTGCACGTACAGAATGAATGTTTTTCTCTACTCTTTTTATTATATTTGCTCATTTTCACTACATGTAAATTAAATCTGTCTCGTGTACACGGTGTGATTTTATTCAATCTGCTCCTTTTGGTTTCAAATATTCTTGCATGCGTTCTATCATTAATAATAATTAAAAAAAAGATTATGCATGTACTGGTGCATCTTGATAAATTAAAATATTTATTGATTGACATTTATGAGTTTAAGTCATTCACTTTACAATATTGAACTTTTTTATTATTTTTTTTACAGTTTTTCAAACAATATGAAACCCTGAATCGTTTTTTTTTATTACAAATATTTCACAAAAAAGATTGCCGTTACTTAAGAGTAATATGTCGCAAGTAAAAGTAAAAAGACGTCATCCAAATGATTACTTGAGTATGGGTAAGTATTTAGTAAAAAAAAAAAATACTCAAGGACTGAATAACCGGTGAGTAACTTCTGGTTTACGTAGTAACTATTTTTTCAATAATACTACTTGTCTAACAACCATAGTTGGAGTGTGTGTGAGAGAGAGAGAGAGAGAGACATAGGCCGAGAGATGCACAATTTACAGTCACTTATGACAAAATGTGAGCATACGCGCCGCTAAAATATTAAACATCTCCAACTTACCGCAACGTGTTTTCTCTAGTTGGAAGTGGAATTCTTGTAGGCTGAAATGTGAAAATTTTTACTGACACAGATGACAGCGCATGATATAAATGTTCTTTTTCAATGTTTGTAAGTACACATTGAAGAGCCTCATCACGTCTGACCACAAGTCGCACACCGTCAAGATTTTTTTTTTTAACAGTGTGGGGCCGACAGCGTGGTCATGTGACTGCCAGGCTCCGTTTGTCTGGTGGAACGGAGTTAAACGTCACTGGTGCTTATGTTGGATTGGTGAAACCGATTCATCTGACAGTGTCTGCTGAAAGACGTTTCCCTAACGAGCTATACAAAGGTGTCTTTGCAAGCATTAATCAATATAAGTTCATCATGTCTTCATTAAATATTAGTAAAATATTATTGTGTGCAGACAAATAGTTTGAAAAAAAGTAAAAGATAAATTCGAACTTCGGCTGTCATCCCAGCCTTTCTCAGAGCGGTCGCTGCTTCCTTGTGTGACGTTATGTTTCTAAAAGTCCACTGGCGTGTTTTGGACTTCCACACCTTTTATCATCTATTGCCGGCCTGGGCATTATTTTGACTCAGGGGCCAAATTTAGAGAGAAAAATGTGTCTGGGGGCCAGTATATCTATTTTTAGGAAAACTAGCACAAAACCTCACAATAATGTCTGATTGAATGCTAAAACGGAATTGAATTAAAAAAATGTTTTATTGAATGAAACACCCAGAATGTACATGAAAAAAAAAGTGGGATTTACAATATTAACTATGAACGATAAAACACTGAATATTGACAACATATGAAGGTCACACCCCCTCTCCATCGACATATTGTGGGCGGCATGGCGTAGTGGGTAGAGCAACCGTGCCAGAAACCTGAGCGTTGCAGGTTCGCTCCCCGCCTCTTACCATCCAAAAATCGCTGCCGTTGTGTCCTTGGGCGGGACCCTTTGCCCCCGGTGCCACTCACACCGGTGAACTGAATGATGAATGATAGGTGGTGGTCGGAGGGGCCATTGGCGCAAATTGCAGCCGCGCTTCAGTCAGTCTACCCCAGGGCAGCTGTGGCTATGAAAGTAGCTTACCACCACCAGGTGTGAATGATTGATGGGTTCTACATGTAAAGCGACTTTGGGTACTTAGAAAAGCGCTATATAAATCCCAGTTATTATTATAAATATATTTTACAAACAAGCGAAACGCAACAAAAATGCAACAAACACAGCAAAATAAAAAAATAAAAAACCCCACCTACAATCTGATGTATGTGATATATCACTAAGCTTTAGAACTTTTGTTGTGAAAATCTTCTGTCTCTGTCCCTGACACCCGCATTTCAGGCTGGCCGCTCTGGAAACAAACCCTGCCCACACTGCTTGGTGCCTCGTCTGAGCTGCTGTGACTTAGATGACCATAATAACTAATTAGATTACCATAGTAACTAATTAGATTACCACAGTAACTAATTAGTTTACCATAGTAACTAGTATATCATGCAAAAGCGCAGATTCCAACCATTGAAATTCTTTGTATAGTTCAAGACTTACGTTAGTTTGAAAACATCACTGCACATCATAATGGCAGCTACAGTTTCTATCTTAAAGATCTAAAAAGATGATTTGGGAATGTCTGGCGGGCCAGATTGAAAAGCTTAACGGGCCACATGCGGCCTCCGGGCCCTAATTTGCCCAGATCTGATCTGTTGGTCTGCAAACAGGAATATTTTACTACCGTAATAGCAATAAGATGATGTTTCTATATGGGGGACGTGATTGAAACTGGAGTCATCGGGGTGCTACGTAGTTATCGAGTCATCGGTGAAACTGGCCACAGCGTTGGCCCTGCGACACGCCGCCTTGCCCAAAATGTGTAGCTTTCCTTTTAAAAAAGGTCATGATCGGTCGACAAGTTCACATATATAAACTTTGTTACTTTTACTTTTAATTTTGTCAAGTTTGATGTCCTCTTGGTGCGGCACCAGATCCCAGGACCTCACAAACTGTAGTTTAGCATTTTTTTTAGGTGTAAATGGTTGCAAATGAGATCTTTGTTTCGTTCACTTTCATGTATTCCTTTTATAAGCGTCTTCAATTAACTTTGGAAAATACACCTATAATTGCAGATATTACTGACCCTTAATGAACAGTCAGTATACACTACTATATATTATCATCTATTATCTCCTTAAAAAAAATACAATGCCACAGATTGGACTGATTGTCAACGATGGGGAATAAATCAAATTTGACAATGAAAATCCTTAGTGGAAGACAGCCCTATAAAGATGATATTTATGTAGCGATCAGAATGAAACTCAATGTAACAGTAAAAGTAGTGATTTTCCTTCACAAAAAATATTCAAATAAAAGTAAAAAGTATCTTGTATTAAAACTGCTTTGACAAGTAGAAGTTATCTAACAAGTAAACGAGTAAATGCAGCGTGTTACTACTCACCGCTGTCTGGTAATGTTTTACCTTTCGCAGCTGGTCCTGAGCCACATTAAATCACATATCTGGAACATTTTACCAGATTAATGCATTAACCAAAAAAAGGGTTTAATAAAACAAATTGTTCAGACATGGATTTTTACTGAAATTATCATGATCTGTTTAAACCCAGAGCATTAATTAAGATAGTGACAAGATTAATAAATACAAAATCATCTTTTATAGGTTACTTTCTACAAACCCCAAACCTAGTGAAGTTAGCACATTGTGTAAATGGTAAATAAAAACAGAATACAATGATTTGCAAATCCTTTTCAACCTATATTCAATTGAATAGACTGCAAAGACAAGATACTTAACGTTAGAACGGGAAAACTTTATGTTTTACAAATATTAGCTAATTTGGAATTTGATCTCAACAACACGTTTCAAAAAAGCTGGCACAATTGGCGAAAGAGACTGAGAAAAGTTGAGGAACACACCTGCCGCCTCTCTTTCTGCTGAGCGCACCTCGGGACACGCCCACGGGCGTTCCCCTCCGGCTGCGGTCGTGCCTCCGCGCGGCTGCAAACGCTCTGCAATCAACACACCTGATGAGAGACCTGCCTACATAAGCCAGCGCGTGCCAGAACGTAGCTGCTCGTACACGTACAGTAAGCCTTATTACGTCTCCAGCTCTCCTTGCATGTGTTTCCTCGCTCTTTGTGTTCTTCCCCCGTCGTGCGCATTGTGTCCTGTGTTGTGTCGTCATCCATCTTCCAGTCTTCCTTCCCCGTTTTCGAGCTGTGTGTCTCGTCTTCCCGGATCCCCTCTGGACTCTCTGCTGCCTCTCCGGATCTAGACCTCACGCCTGCCCTCTGACCACGACGCCTCGCTCCAGCCCTCGACCTTCCGCCTGTCTCTGGACTTCCGAGCCTGCCTGGACTTCCGCCTTGATTTCAATACGCACCTTCAACATCCCCTGGTAACAACCTTCATATACTTACCACAGATAGTCACACCATATTCATTTGGATTGCGTATACACTCCACACACATTTGTGTTTTGAAATAAACACACTGCTGTCATGTCTGTGTAATCATGTTTTGTTTTAGTCATGTTTTGTTTTGTTTAGTTATTGGACTCTTTAGTTCATCTGTCACGACTGGGACTGTGGCGTGGTTTGTTCTCCAGAGGTGCAAAAGATTTGGACCATACGTGGCGTGAAGGGGAGTACATGATTTATTTAAACACTATAACTACTAAAAAAGGAAGCAAACAAAAGGTGCGCACAAGGGCGGAACTACAAAACTTGTCTATAAACACAAAACTTGCACAAAGGCAGAAACTATGAACAATTAAACAAAACTTGCAAACTATGGCATGAATAAAGAAAACTTACTTGGACATGGCATGAAGTGCGCAGAGGTTAACCGAGTGTGACAGGGGTATGAAGAGCATAAATGCGGGATGTCGCCAGGAAGACAAACTGAAAACAATGAACTTAAATACTATAGACATGATTAACGAAAACAGGTGTGTGACTCAAAACGTGAAACAGGTGCGTGACATGACAGGTGAAAACTAATGGGTTGCTATGGTGACAATCAAGAGTGCACAATGAGTCTAAACGTGAAACAGGTGAAACTAATGGGTAACTATGGAAACAAGACAAGGGAGTGAAAAGCCAGAAACTAAAGAGTCCAATAACTAAACAAAACAAAACATGACTAAAACAAAACATGATTACACAGACATGACATCTGCCAGCTAACGACGCCACTGCCTCCGTCCCGTCTCCTTCTCCCGCTGTACCGTTACAAAGATAGAGAAAAAGAAGAACGCCGTCGGCGCGGACACGCACAATTTTTCAGGATTTATGCAGATCCCAAATACAGATCAGCAGGTACCAGAAGGTAAAAAAATTTGCTTTTGCATAATATTGCAAAACAAAACGCCAGATAATATGTCTTACCTTGTACACACACCATAATAATACTCGTATGTTTAATGTGCCAACAATCCTTCAAGTGGTGCGGCTTCATAGCTTACCAAAGTCATACTAAATAAAACATTTTGATAGATTTTTTAACGCTGTGTGTAATGTTCTATATTTTCAATGGAACATATAAAATGTTCGTGTTTACTTGAGACATATTGCCATCGCAGTGGCAATATACACTTATCTCTTATGTTTGACTGTCATCTACTGGTCACAGTAATCATTATACCATGTACCAAATAAAAAAGCTTTGAGGTGGGTAAGCTCAACCAAATGTATTCCTTTACTATAGGTCAGGGGTGTCAAACGTATGACCCGCAAGCCGGATCAGGCCTGCGAACAGGTTTTATCCGGCCCGCGGGATGAGTTTGCTAAGTATAATGAATGAAAAAAACAGCTGTTCAAAATATGTCCACTAGATGTCGCAATAGCAATTCTTTGTATTTTTGTAGATGATGTTACTTATGTAAAAAAATAAATAAACCACATGATGTTAAGTTAAAAAGTTAAAGAACCAATGATTGTCACACACACACTAGGTGTGGTGAAATTATTCTCTGCATTTGACCCATCACCCTTGATCACCCACTGGCAGGTGAGGGGAACAGTGAGCAGCAGCGGTGGCCGCGCCCGGGAATCCTTTTTGGTGATTTAACCCCCACTTCCAACCCTTGATGCTGTGTGCCAAGCAGGGAGGTAATGGGTCCCATTTTTTAATAGTCTTTGGTATGACTCGGCCGGGGTTTGAACTCACAAATTACCGATCTCAGGGCGGACACTCTAACCACTAGTTAGTGCACCAGTAGAGGAAAATGAGCAAACTACATAAATAACATCCTGTAATTTGATTTTGATATTATTGTTTTATCTTGACAGATTGAAAATGAACACCAATGAGTTGACTGAACATTATCACATAATTTATTCAGAAAGGACAAATAAAGGTAGATTACTATTAACCGCAACATGTAAGTGTAAAAAAAAACAAAAAACAACAACATTGTGATTTGTACATTTTCAGAATGTGGTTGTTCTATTTTTAAACAAAGAAAACAATCTGAAGTTGTCTTTATTTTTAAGTTATCGTGCTGTGATGTTACCAGCCCGGCCCACTTGGGAGTAGATTTTTGTTGTCCATGTGGTCCCCCATCTAAAATGAATTTGACACCCCTGCATTAGGCGCAACGGGTTATAAGGCGCACTGTTGGGTTTTGAGGGGGGGGGAAAGGATTTTAAGTGCGCCTTATAGTCCGGAAAATACATAATACATGTTGACTTGTTACGTGCAGATATAGTGGATCCAAATAAATGCAGGAACGATAGCTATAGCAAAAAGGTCTTCCTCTTTATTCTTGAGGGTAAACTCACAAAGGCGGCAAACAAAAAGCGACAGCGGCAAAAACTAACACACCATGAGAATACGACAAAGGAAAAACCAAAATACAAAAATAAGGATGCTAGGCAAAGCTCGGTAATACTGGGCAGACCTGGGAAAGACAAGGACTCTCTCCAGGGATACCAAGGACAATGAGTCTGTGCTACAAAGCTCCGGCACCCGAATGCTGCACCAGCACGGTTAAGTAAATAAAATAAATAAATAAATGGGTTGTACTTGTATAGCGCTTTTCTACCTTCAAGGTACTCAAAGCGCTTTGACAGTATTTCCACATTCAGCCATTTACACACACATTCACCCATTTACACACACATTCACACACTGATGGCGGGAGCTGCCATGCAAGGCGCTAACCAGCAGCCATCAGGAGCAAGGGGTGAAGTGTCTTGCCCAAGGACACAACGGACGTGACTAGGATGGTAGAAGGTGGGGATTGAACCCCAGTAACCAGCAACCCTGCGATTGCTGGCACGGCCACTCTACCAACTTCGCCACGCCGTCCCCATGAACCATGAACCATGTACCATGTACCCATTTGGTAGAATGGCTCATCTACGATAATTTTAAGCTTCTGACACAAGATTTTGTAATTTCCCATCTGGAAAAAAACATGCAAGTGATATGACTCCATCAGTTGCAGGAGTGGCATTGTAAATGTACACTTTGCTGTATAAGTGTCGTTTAGTCCAACACAAACAAAAACTGTGCTGTGGTCCACCATTGTTGTACTGCTCTGTATTAAAAAAACATGAAAATATTAAACATCTCCAACTTACCGCAACGTGTTTTCTTTAGTTGGAAGCGGAATTCTTGTAGGCTGAAATGTGAACATTTTTACTGACACAGATGACAGCGCATGATATAATTCTATATAAATATTTTTGTATGTTTGTAAGTAAACATTGAAAAGCCTTGTTTCGTCTGACCACGAGTCGCACACCGTCATGTTTTTTTTTTTTTTTTTTTGCAGTGTGGGGCCGACAGTGTGGTCATGTGACTGCCAGGCTCCGTTTGTTTGGTGAAACTGGTGCTTATGTTGGAGACGTCTCCCTAACGAGCCATACAAAGGTGTCTTTGTAAGCATTAATCAATATAAGTTCATCATGTTTTAATTAAATATTAGTAAAATATTATTGTGTGCAGACAAATAGTTAAAAAAAAAGTAAAAGATAAATCCGAGCTTCGGCTGTCACCCCAGCCTTTCTCAGAGCGGTCGCTGCTTCCTGGTGTGATGTCACGTTTCTAAAATTCCACTGGCGTGTTTTGGACTTCCACACCGTTTATCATCTATTGTCGACCTGGGCAATTAAAAAACATGAAAATGTAGCTCAGAAAAAGAGAACATGCATTTTCATGAAATGTTACATTTGCATATTATCCTCACTGACAAGACTGTGTTGCATGTCGGTTATGTAAAAGACCACTCATAAAAAAAAAGACTGTTTAGAGAGATTTTCTTCGATCCTATAGCTTTCCGGTGTTATCTTCTAGCTGCTATCCACATGCTTACAGGAGTATTTCATCCACGCTTTATTAGTGCAAAACAAATCTGTGCTGCAGAGAGATGTCACAAATTGGCTGCCTTTTACCCAAAAAATAACCTCCCAAAACAGACTGTAGCTGAAACATCAGCGTAGTATAAGACATTAACCCTGATTTGTTTGTTGGGTTCATTTGGTTCACCTTCCAAATGCCATGCAGTATGGACATTGTATCCATAAGGCAGGGTTGATAAATGGACTCAAAAGTGCAGCACAGGCTTTTTTCATGCATTCCACTCCACTATTGACCGTACGCTCCAATAACTGAAGTGCGGAGGGGGAATTTAATAAAATAAATCATTTATACTACCCATTTTTATTTAGGAGGAGGCCATGTAGGAAATTACAGTTGATGTCATATATTTGTCAGGAGCACTGGAGCCCATTATAGGTCCTATTTACTACACGAGAGATAACAAGTGGCGTGCTTGTTCCCTCACGGATGTATTTCACTTGTAAGGGAGATTTATTCACAACAAGACGGCCGTGTCTTGCATATTGATTTTTGCCAATAGAAACACACAGAAATATCGTATTTTCTGGACCATAAGGCGCACTGCCGATGAATGGTCTATTTTCGAGCTTATTTAGAATTAAAAAATAACTTAAAGAAGTCATATTATTGCTATTTTTTCTAAATGGAAAACACTTCCTTGTGATCTACATAACATGTAATGGTGGTTCTTTGGTCAAAATGTTGCATAGATTATGTTTTACAGATCATCTTCAAGCCGCTTTCTGACAGTTGCTTTAGGATGCATCGTTTTGTGGGCGGTCTTATTTACGTGTCTCACCGTCAGCAGCGTCTTCTCCCCGTCATCTTTGTTGTAGCGGTGTAGCGTGCAAGGACGGGAGTGGAAGAAGTGTCAAAAGATGGAGCTAACTGTTTTAATGACATCCAGACTTTACTTAAATCAATAATGGAGCAGCATCTCCTCCTCCGCCGGAAATGTGTCCCGTGAAAAAACGTCCGACCGGAACTCTCTAATAACTAAAGTTCCTTGGGTGAATAATGTAAACTCACTACACCGGTATGTTTTTAGTGCTTTAATGGCAGATATAAGTAAGAACTTTACATTACTTTATATTAGAAATGACAACAGCGGAGGATGAATGTCCCATAACAAGAAGATAGAGAAATGTACTTATTTAATTTCATTAAAAAATTAATTTATTACAGGCTGTAGCATAACAAAATGTGGAAAAAGTTAAGCTCTGTAAATACTTTGTGAATGCGCTGTGTATCATCTATATTGCTCAACCGTCCCAGCAGGCACAAGACATCGATACAATGTTGGTTATACATACATGTTTTTTTAAAACTGACTTTTTAATCAACGTTGCAAAATACTTGTAAACTGAGACAACGTTGATGTCTCATGTTGGCTCCACGTTATTGACTTGACTTTATTAATTCATGCTTGCAGTGGAGCCAGGGCCCCACTGAAAAAAACAGCTGAACTTTACAATGACTATCAAACAAACAAAAATTTTAAAATGAAAAGAACAGACAGTATTTTATATAAAAAAAACGTTTTCAGGGCAATATATATATATCTCCATCCATCCATTTTCTACCGCTTATTCCCTTCGGGGTCGCGGGGGGCGCTGGAGCCTATCTCAGCTACAATCGAGCGGAAGGCGGCGTACACCCTGGTTAAGTCGCCACCTCATCGCTAATTTTTATATATATATATATACAGCCCGGCCCCCGGCCAAATTATTTTAACCCAATGCGGCCCCTGAGTCAAAAAGTTTGGGGACCCATGATATATATATATATATATATATATATAATAAATCATAGAGTTTAACTACGCCCCCTTGTGGTCTGTGCCGTCTACTCCTCCCATACGTAACACCATCTTAATAATCGTTATTTTTCATTAGATGGATTGTCTGTTTACTGTTGTTTATATTTTAAACACAGCAACTTCCCCCCCCCACAGAACCAGTGAAGATTAGATTGACTCGCTAAAGTCGTCCAAGTAAACCACTGTGCTGTGGGGGGTTGATGCCTCCGCCAGCTCTCCTCAACACTGCAGCGAGGGGTCGTTCGAAAGTCAGCAGTTGGCTGATTGCAGCAGCACTCAACTTGTCAGAAAGGTCCAGACTCAACAGATTAGGCTGCGTTGGGGGAATCAAATTTGACAAACGTTCAGAAATGTGTTCCAGCATGTTAGTTGTTTTTCACCATTGAACAAAAAACAAAAAAACAAAAGATGATTTATCACTTAAAACAAAATGTGTGTTTGGTAGGTTATTTCCCAGTTATAACAATGCTTGTTGACAAAGCCTGTTTCTTTCTCTTTTAACTGATGTCCTCTTTGTAAAAAAAAACATGCATTTGTGAGATGAGCAGCACAATTGAATTGTGTTGCTTTGTGCCACATCTTGCTGTTGCCATTGACTTGATTTGTCAGTAACATGTGGAGGGGAGTGTTGTGTTCAAATTCTGCCTCAAAAGTTGGATCGAATTTTGGAGAAAACAGGAGGATTGCATTGCTGATTGTTGCACTGGTAGCATAAAACCCGGCTGGAAAAACAAGACTTGTCATCGCCGAAGGCAATATATCAGGACTATTGAACTGGCTGCCCGGGGTCAAATTCGGCTGGGGAATGACACCATACCGACCCCCGCAGTTCAGGTCAAAACTTGGCAAACAGACATTTTTCCAACAAATTCCTAAAAACCCGATAGTGATCCGGTTGTATAGAGGAACTTAGACCGTAAACACATGGACAGATCCTTGCATTGACATTTTAACTTTGCGAGCAAACATAGAACACTAGGATCCAAACTTGTGATTTACATAACTAAGGCGTTCCTCAAGGCACTCCTTTAAGTCCTCTCCCTTTTTGAAGTGTGGTTAATTATATCATGTATAATTATCTTATAGGATTGGAAGTAGCATGTTTTTGTATTTGGCCACATCCACACATTTTCTACCGCTTGTCCCCTTTGGGGGTCGCGGGGGGTGCTGGAGCCAATCTCAGCTGCATTCGGGCGGAAGGCAGGGTACACCCTGGACAAGTCGCCACCTCATAACAGGGCCAACACAGATAGACAGACAACATTCACACTCACATTCACACACTAGGGCCAATTTAGTGTTGCCAATCAACCTATCCCCACAGTATTTTAAAAGTATTCTCCAACTAAGGTCAAAGTGCAAAGGCCCATAACTGGCACTTAAGAGAGTGGCCACAGGAGATTGGTAATCTCATAAGAATGTAGGTGTCAGGAGGAAGATTTAAGACATTAGCAACACCTGGTAGAAGGTCCACAGATAGGTAACCTCCGAACCCTATCCTCTGTCCCTGACTTAAACTAATTATAGGAATAATGACAAGGAAAGATAGACAGGCCAGACTGTCCGGCATCAAGATTAGACCCACAAGGAGAGGGGCTCTATTAGAAATGATATTTAAAGGCCTACTGAAATGCGATTTTCTTTTTTAAACGGGCATAGCAGGTCCATTCTATGTGTCATACTTGATCATTTCGCATATTGCCATATTTTTGCTGAAAAGATTTAGTAGAGAACATCGACGATAAAGTTCGCAACTTTTGGTCGCTGATAAAAAAGCCTTGCCTGTACCGGAAGTAGCAGACGAGTAGCGTGACGTCACAGGTTGTGGAGCTCCTCATATCTGCACATTGTTTACAATCATGGCCACCAGCAGCGAGAGCGATTTGGACCGAGAAAGCGACGATTTCCCCCTTAATTTGAGCGAGGATGAAAGATTTGTGGATGAGGAAAGTGAGAGTGAAGGACTAGAGGGCAGTGGGAGCGATTCAGATAGGGAAGATGCTGTGAGAGGCGGGTGGGACCTGATATTCAGCTGGGAATGACTAAAACAGTAAATAAACACAAGACATATACATACTCTATTAGCCACAACACAATCAGGCTTATATTTAATATACCACAAATTAATCCCGCATAACAAACACCTCCCCCCTCCCGTCCATATAACCCGCCAATATAACTCAAACACCTGCACAACACACTCAATCCCACAGCCCAAAGTACCGTTCACCTCCCCAAGGTTCATACAGCACATGTATTTTCCCCAAAGTTGCGTACGTGACATGCACATAGCGGCACACACGTACGGGCAAGCGATCAAATGTTTGGAAGCCGCAGCTGCATGCGTACTCACGGTACCGCGTCTGCGCATCCAACTCAAAGTCCTCCTGGTAAGAGTCTCTGTTGTCCCAGTTCTCCACAGGCCAATGGTAAAGCTTGACTGTCATCTTTCGGGAATGTAAACAATGAAACACCGGCCGTGTTTGTGTTGCTGAAGTCGGCCACAATACACAGCTTCCCACCAACAGCTTTCTTCTTTGCTGTTTCCATTGTTCATTGAACAAATTGCAAAAGATTCACCAACCCAGATGTCCAGAATAAAGTGGAATTGTGCGATGAAAACAGACGACTTAATGGCTGGCCACCATGCTGTCCCAAAATGTCCTCCACAATCCTTGACGTCACGCGCTGACGTCATCATACCGAGACGTTTTCAGCAGGATATTTCGCGCAAAATTTAAAATTGCACTTTTGTATGCTAACCCGGCCGTATTGGCATGTGTTGCAATGTTAAGATTTCATCATTGATATATAAACTATCAGACTGCGTGGTCGGTAGTAGTGGGTTTCAGTAGGCCTTTAAACACAATTGTTTCAACACGACAGCAGAATGAAGAGATTCGACACACTTCTTCTACTAGAGCTGCAGCTCTAGTCGCTGAAACAAAATAAAGCTTTTTGTTCGACGCACCCATCACACAACCATCAAATACACAACAATTGTAGTCACGTTTTTCCTCATGTGATTTATGCAACTAAGGTGTTGTAGTTTGTTTACTTCAGATGCAGTCAGTAGTCATTTGTTCAACTTCTTTAGTTAAATTGGTTATAAATGGTAAATGGCAGAGGTGGGACCAAGTCATTGCTTTGCAAGTCACAAGTAAGTCTCAAGTCTTTACCCTCAAGTCTCGAGTCAAGTCCCGAGTCAAGACAGGGCAAGTCCGAGTCAAGTCCAAAGTCAAGACTGGAAAGTCTCAAGTCAAGTCCCAAGTCCTGCATTTTGAGTTTCGAGTCCTTTCAAGTCATTTAACCACAGACTAATATATTTACACAGATTGTGTATGCTTTTAAAACGCTGTATTTATTTATTAAAACAAGTGCATTTGAAATTGCAGGGAAAAAGATAGTGCTGACATTGCACTTCAAAATAGCACTATTAACCAGTCATTTTAAACATGTAACTCATTCCTTTACAGAATAAACACATTTGAAAAAAACAAGTGCAACTGTACTTATTTGCACAAAAGTGTTAACATTGTATTTCCATGGCATATTGCATTGTAACTAGTTCCACAGCAGTTTCTATCCTGTTCTTACCTTATCTCATTGATCTCATCTCATACTGTATGTGTGTTTATGTGTGCGTACACATGAAAAACATAACAAATATATGAACATAACAATGAACAGAGTTGTACTTTTTAGATGTCAGGACCCTATGCAATATGTACACATATTCTTAATATAGTATACATTTTAACTGACCTTTATTTGACTATGTTTGTCTTTTTGTAAGTGGCTAAAATACGCGGTGCTGCTGACTGCCGTCTAACGTTACGTTGCTGTGTGTGATACATTGACTAACGTTACGTTACTGTGTGTGATACATTGACTAACGTTACGTTACTGTGTGTGATACATTGACTAACGTAACGTTATGTATAGGTACCTCATGAAACCCTGCTTAAAAAAAATCACTTGACAAAAAGTATGAATAAGGTAGCAAACTGCAGTGGACGCAACAGATTGCCGTGTTTGCAATGACGTTATAACCATAGACATCTTATAAGTAGACGCAGCATTGGTTGCTGTGACGTGAGCAATTTGGCCGCCATCTTGAAGTGGTGATGAGGAGCCGGCGAGCAGCCTAAACTGACAGTTGAAAGGTAGAAAACAAAGATGCCGGGCTGGTGTTCAGCGTTTTCCTGCTCAAATGAGCGGACTGTTGAAAATAGGAATCGGGGGATTACTTTTCACAAGTGAGATTTAACATTAACGTACTATTGGTTGTATTTTATGAAAATAATATTACCACAGAGTTGAGAAGGATCAAAGATCTTCAATATTTGTATGTGAAAATCACAAAGAAATCTTCTGGGGGAGGATGACGCCCCTACAGGGGTTTGGTTTACAAACTTTCAGCCCCACCTAAAACAAAATTCACCAGCCACTACTGATTATGATGCATTCTCATTTTAGGCAAAGTATAAGACAATACTTTCTTAACAGTATAATTGTAACCAGGAATCAGTCTTCAAGTAACAATATTCAAATACTAACATTGTTGGGTTAAACAGAATTTGGTTTTATTCTGAATCCAGTGAAACAGATTGGTGGTTTTAGCTGATATGAAGACTTTCAGGTGTTTATATATGTTTAAGTATTTGGCAGACGCTTTTATCCAAAGCGACTTACATAAAATAATACATATAAAACAATCACTGCAAACATTATCATTTAAGGGAAGAATGTAATAGAAAATATCAATACAAAGTGTCAAGACAGAATCAACTCTCTGCTGCTGAAGCAACAGAGATACAGTCTATAGGTCCCTAAGATATATAGATATCTAATGTATTCATACATTGTTTATGTAGGATACACGCATATGTATATATAACCTAATCATATTGTTTCTTCAACTTAAAAATAGTTTACCGTTTTTTTCCCCCTTCTCTGGGATTATATTCCCAGTTTTGATCTCGGACGTCTGGTCACTTAAGCGTATAAGAATATTATATTACTGTTAAGCAAACTATGAATAATAAAACACGCCAAAACATGTGTCTGTTATCATAGCTACACGTATGACAAAAAAGGGGGTGAAAATCAGTGGTATTCAGTGAGGTAAAATGAATTAAATGCGCTGACAGTTCATTGCTCCTGCCAAATTAATTGCACTGAGTGGAGCGGATCACCACTCCAAGATGGCGGCCACGCGCCTCGTCTGCGCCAGTAGGCAGTAGCGCTCTATGCTGCGTCTACTTATAAGATGTCTATGGTTATAACGTTAGCAGTGAGTTTGCAGCCTCACTGATTTAACTACACAGCAAATAAAAGTCACGTTACTTAGCCAATAAACGTTATCTTACATTCAAAACTTACCCTTCTTTGTGCAACTTCAAATGTCGAACGAAGTTTGAAGTTGTTGCGTCTCCGTCTGTAATATTCGAACTGCGTGATTTGCATACGGCAATTCGTTTTTTGTTGACCAAGTCGTAGTTTTTATACCCGAACGAAACCAACTTTAACATAATTGTTTATCACTGGCACGTTCTTGGACAACTCTTGTTCATTGGTTGTCCTGCAATTTGATTGGATGAATGCTGTGTGATGAAAACAACGTAAATCTAATTTGATTGGCTGTTGTACTGACAGCACACCAGCTGACAGGAACAACACGCTGATAGACAGACGAAGAAAATGAAAAATACGGAGCGCTCCCAAATAACTTTTTAAGCTTTGGATTTTGGGGAAAGTGGCAAGTCATGTCAAGTCATGTCAAGTCAAAATGCTCAAGTCCAAGTGAAGTCACAAGTCATTGATGTTAAAGTCTAAGTCGAGTTGCAAGTCTCTTTACATTTTGTCAAGTCGAGTCTAAAGTCATCAAATTCATGACTCGAGTCTGACTCGAGTCCAAGTCATGTGACTCGAGTCCACACCTCTGGTAAATGGGTTATACTTGTATAACGCTTTTCTACCTTCGAGGTACTGAAAGCGCTTTGACACTATTTCCACATTCACCCATTCACACACACATTCACACACTGATGGCGGGAGCTGCCCAGACTCCTGACTTCAACCCAAATGAACACATTAGGTGTGCTTTTGTTGCTAGAATTTGATTTAAAAAAAACTTGGATTTGTATTTTATTGATACATTGATTTGTTTATTGGGTTTAAATCAAAAAAATATATAACATCCAGAGTGGAGTGCCGAGAATTTAAAATACGCAGACCTTGTTTCCGCAAGACTGCTCCAAAAAGCGCACATCGGAGCAGTGGTGTGTGAGAGTGTGGTGGAAAACCCGCAAGAAAAGTCAACAATGGCTCAAAGGAAAACAACGACAAGGGGGAAAGAGAGCAATGGACCCAAAGAAAACCGGAGATGCTGTCAAAAGTTTTGCAATCATTTTGTCAAACAGAGCAATAGCACTACATCAATGATGCAACATGTTACCAGAAAGCATCATGGATATTTAAGAGCAGCCAAAAAGCAGTAACACGGTAAAGGTCTATTTTGGCAGCTAACAACATCTTACATGTTTGACTTGCCTAACCAATGTTTTATTCAAACGTTTTATTTTATTTTAAAGTTAACCAGTTGTTTGTCGAAAATTCTAACGCCACTTCTCCAATCAATACCTTTCATAATGTGCATGTGTTAAAAGCAGGGGTGTCAAACGTACGGCCCGTAAAAAAAACCCCGTAAAACAAACAGGTTTTATCCGGCCCTCGGGATGAGTTTGCTAAGTGTAAAAATGAATGAATGAAAGAAACCGCTGTTCTAAATGTGTCCACTAGATGTCGCAATAGAAATTCTTTGTATTTTTGTAGATGATGCTACATATGTAAAACAAATAAACCACAATAATGTTATTGCACTAGTCGAGGAAAATGAGCAAACTACATAAACAACATCCTGTAATTTGATTTTGATATAATTTTTTTTATCTTGATAGATTGAAAATGAACACCAATCAGTTGACTGATGAACATTATCACATAATTTATTCAGAAAGTATAAATATCGACAAATAAAAGGTAGAATACTATTAACCGCAACATGTAAGTGTAAAAAAAAAAGCAACATTATGATTTGTACATTTTCAGAATGTGCTTGTTGTATTTTTAAACAAAGAAACATTCTGAAGTTGTCTTTATTTTTAAGTTATCGTGCAGTGATTTTACCAGTTGGGAGTAGATTTTTCTCCATGTGGCCCCTGATCTAAAATGAGTTTGACATCCTTGTGTTAAAGGGGAACATTATCACCAGACCTATGTAAGCGTCAATATATACCTTGATGTTGCAGAAAAGAGACCTTTTTTTTTTTTTAACTGATTTTCGAACTCTAAATGGGTGAATTTTGGCGAATTAAACGCCTTTCTATTATTCGCTCTCGGAGCGATGACGTCACATCGGGAAGCAATCCGCCATTTTCTCAAACACATTACAAACACCGAGTCAAATCAGCTCTGTTATTTTCCGTTTTTTCGACTGTTTTCCGTACCTTGGAGACATCATGCCTCGTCGGTGTGTTGTCGGAGGGTGTAACAACACGAACAGGGACGGATTCAAGTTGCACCAGTGGCCCAAAGATGCAAAAGTGGCAAGAAATTGGACGTTTGTTCCGCACACTTTACCGACGAAAGCTATGCTACGACAGAGATGGCAAGAATGTGTGGATATCCTGCGCCACTCAAAGCAGATGCATTTCCAACTGGACTGGACAGATCAGCTTTCAGGAAAAGAGAGCAGATGAGGGTATGTCTACAGAATATATTAATTGACGAAAACTGGGCTGTCTGCACTCTCAAAGTGCATGTTGTTGCCAAATGTATTTCATATGCTGTAAACCTCGTTCATAGTTGTTAGTTTCCTTTAATGCCAAACAAACACATACCAATCGTTGGTTAGAAGGCGATCGCCGAATTCGTCCTCGCTTTCTCCCGTGTCGCTGGCTGTCGTGTCGTTTTCGTCGGTTTCGCTTGCATACGGTTCAAACCGATATGGCTCAATAGCTTCAATTTCTTCTTCAATTTCGTTTTCGCTACCTGCCTCCACACTACAACCATCCGTTTCAATACATGCGTAATCTGTTGAATCGCTTAAGCCGCTGAAATCCGAGTCTGAATCCGAGCTAATGTCGCTATATCTTGCTGTTCTAACCGCCATGTTTGTTTGTATTGGCATCACTGTGTGACGTCACAGGAATATGGACGGGTGTATATAACGATGGTTAAAATCAGGCACTTTGAAGCTTTTTTTTAGGGATATTGCGTGTTGAGTAAAATTTTGAAAAAAACTTCGAAAAATAAAATAAGCCACTGGGAACTGATTTTTAATGGTTTCAACCCTTCTGAAATTGTGATAATGTTCCCCTTTAAAGTGTCGAATACAATGTCACTCCATTTACAATATCGGATACATACATTAAAGTTACAGAGGTTGTGAATGTTAAACCTCTTTTAATACCACTGATTATTAGAGAGCATTTTTGCTTAGTTTGGTTCTACAGTCTTTTTTAACTTTTCAACTTGATTGAAGCATTTTTTTTTTTTTTCCAATAATAGCCATCCCACAGCAGTGTGTGAATAGGCCGATGACCAGCAAGAGGGAAAGGTGTGTACAATTTTGTCACAGGCAACAATCTCAATCATCCAATCTACCAAAGAAGAATTACAATTAGTGATGATTTGGCACATTTTACATGAGCACAATGCACATACTCACTACTATGCGTGATCCTTATAAGTGAAGCATCACCAAAAAAAATGGAAATAAACGGACTTTTCTTTGCTATAAAATTGAACAGTTAAAAAAATAAACGAAACGCATATTTTTGAATGATTTGTTTTATATTCCGATAATGTTAACGGATGTGAATAATGCACACCTTGCGTCATACATTGAGCAGAAATTGTACGTCATTAGCAGGAACGTTTAAAAGTGTCACATAAACATTACGACTCATCCACAGATGCACGGCAGACAAGTCAAGTTCCAAATATGGAAGCAAAATACAAGGCAGCCATGAGAAGGTCAAAAACCGCCTTAGATGATTTTTTTTTTTGTTTTCACCCAGAGATGTTTTTGCAGCTTCATCCTGCAGCAAACAGAACATTGCAGCTGGTGGACTCCTCTTTATCTCACGGAGAGAAGAAGCAGGTTTTGGCTCATGAACAGACATTGACCCGCCTTGTTTCATTACAGATTGTTTGTGGATGTGACGCCATGCTGCGTGGATCCTTCAGAAACAAAACAAAAAAAAGTACAAAAACAACAGCTCTGAAGTCAAATAAGCCATGAAAGCTTCTGAAATTGTGATTATGTTCCCCTTTAAGAAAAATGTCTTTCATAAATAAATAAATATAAATTATATATATGAATGAGGTAGATCCCTTCGACTTGGTCAATTGAAAAGTAGCTCGCCTGCCGAAAAAGTGTGGGCACTAGAGATGCGCGGATAGGCAATTTATTTCATCCGCAACCGCGTCAGAAAGTCGTCAACCATCCGCCATCCACCCGATGTAACGTTTGATCAGAACTGCACCCGCCCGCCATCCGCCCGTTGTTATATATCTAATATTAATTTAAAAAAAAAAAAAAAGGGTGAAAACTACGCGAATTGCACCTTGTGCAGACAAGATTTTTCGATCGGACACGGAGGAATTAGCGATGTAAAAGACCACGTTGGGACAAAAAAACACAAGTCTAATGCCGTTGCTAGCGATACAAGTGGAAAACTTTCAACGTTTTTCGTCGCCCAAACAGATTCTTTGGATGTGATAAATGCCGAAGTTTTATTTACGGAGGCAATAATTGAGCATGGACTTCCAATCGCACTGGCTGATCACATGGGACAGTTAATAATGTAATGCAACCTTTAAAAATCATTACGCGGTGATCGCGATCCCAAAAATAAACTTTTCTTGCATGATAATGTCCAGAAAAATTTGCTTTATATTACTATAGAGTCCTTTTAACGAATGAGTTTGATGGTTTATCACAAACCTTAAATGAAATTCCATGTCCACCGTCCTGCTCTCTATATCAACCAGGGTGAGCCCCACCCCTTTCGTGAGCGCACTGCGAAAGCGGACGAGGCGGGGTGTCGGTGCGGTGGGCGCGGTAGTGACCCTGGACGTGCGTCGGGCCCTTCTCGCGGATCGCCTCAGCTACGGCTCCCGGTGGGGCCCTCTTGGGGGAAGGGGCCTCGGTCCCGGACCCCGGCGAGGCGTCCCTTCTCCGCTCCGTAAAAGTGTCCATCTCTTTTCTTTTTTTTTCTTCTGTTGTGGCATATGCAGCAGGTGCCTGCTCGTTTTTCGTATGTGGGTAACAACATTTAACTATGTATATATATTTCCCAATTGGTTTAACTGCCACCCGCAACAAAAATAAAAAAATAAAAAAAATATCTAATTAATCCGCCCGACCCGACCCGCGAGCGGATAAAATCTTATTGTTTTTAATTTCATCCGCCCGATCCGCGGATAATCCGCTGACTCCGCGGTTGTGTCCGCAAACCGCGCATCTCTAGTGGGCACCCTTGCTGTAGACCTTGACCATATATGGCACGATATTTATGGCACACACACACACACACACACACACACACACACACACACGCACACACACACACACACACACACACACACACACACACACACACACACACAACAAAAAACAAGGAATAGAGCACACTTTGACCATCACAAAGATATTATGATTGATGCCCTACTTTGAGATCAGTGCCAACATGAGCCGTTTCTGAAGCCTCCTTCAATAGAGGGCGGACACAAATGACCTTTTCGCCAACCATACATCTTGTTTCCTTCTCCAGCATTATTGGCAGATTGGTTTTTCTGTATAAGGGTGAAAAACAGATCGCACCGTCTTTAATGCCTAGAATAAAGTATGAAACAGCCATTATGCTGCTGGTCTCAGGGCGTTGGATGGATTGTAACTGAACTGTACATCAAAACTTACAGTAGATAGAACAGCTTCAGTCTGAGAGAACGGTGCAGGACTATACATCTTCTAATGCTATTATCTTATCTTCCATCCATCTATTTTCTACTGCTTGTCCCCAGCTGGGATAGGATAGAATAGGCTCCTATCCTATCCAATCCCTAGGATAGGCTCCATTTCTATGTAAAGTGCAAACTATAGAAACACATTAAACACACAAATATCAGACCGATTACTTTAAATATATAAAACACAATATACCATCCTGAAAACCAGCGTTTTTGGCAGTTCACATTTGTACATGAATATATAGATTTTGGGGACAAAATAGTCCTGTTGTGCAAAACACAAATGTCCTCTGACGCTGACTCTCGGGTGGATTATGATACTGTGTCCACAACAATGCGATACAAGGTGTCTACTGATGAAAAAAGACCAGATCCGTCTGACTCATGTAAATATCTGTGCAGTGTCTATGATGCATCTTTAGCTGCTATCCTTCAAATCTCTCATGGGCTTTTTTTAGATGATTGTGGCAGTCCGCCCACTCCCTGTGTGACTGTTGTCTCCTCTGCATCCCCAGAAGGTCAGAAATAGCATCAAGGGATTTTTAACCTTACCTTATTCTTCAATGAGCACTGCGCCTGCAATATAATAGTCAATGGTTATTTCTTCATTTTTATGTAAAACCTCCAAAGATGTAACCCAAGCCAACATAACAACACTGCAGATCTCACATGGGATGCTTTGAAACATAGTGTGCAGCCAGGTTTTTCCATTCCCTCCCTCTCTCCCCTCTCCACTGGGATCTGATTCCTGGGTCCAGGCATCATTGAAGTCCAAGGAGAGACGAAGCCTAGAAATAATCTGGCGTGACGGAGAGGCGCAATGCAGTGCTGCAATGCTGTTCTTTCTTTGACCGCAATGGACGGACATTAGGAAACATGAGCACGCCAACCTTACAGGTCGTCATGTTGAAATGAATTTGACTAATCTACGACATTTTTTTCACCACGCTTTCATGGCGATGTAAACACACGAAGACACACACTTGTAGTGTATGGGAAACTGTATTACTCTAACACAGTGGTTCTTAAAGGGGAACATTATCACAATTTCAGAAGGGTTAAAACCATTAAAAATCAGTTCCCAGTGGCTTGTTTTATTTTTCGAAGTTTTTTTCAAAATTTCAAAATATCCCTAAAAAAAGCTTCTAAGTGCATGATTTTAACCATCGTTATATACACCCGTCCATTTTCCTGTGACGTCACATAGTGATGCCAACACAAACAAACAGGGCGGGTAGAACAGCAAGGTACAGCGACATTAGCTCGGATTCAGACTCGGATTTCAGCGGCTTAAGCGATTCAACAGATTACGCATGTATTGAAACGGATGGTTGTAGTGTGGAGGCAGGTAGCGAAAAGGAATTTGAAGAAGAAACTGAAGCTATTGAGCCATATCGGTTTGAACCGTATGCAAGCGAAACCGACGAAAACGACACGACAGCCAGCGACACGGGAGAAAGCGAGGACGAATTCGGCGATCGCCTTCTAACCAACGATTGGTATGTGTTTGTTTGGCATTAAAGGAAACTAACAACTATGAACTAGGTTTACAGCATATGAAATACATTTGGCAACAACATGCACTTTGAGAGCCCAATTTTCATCAATTAATATATTCTGTAGACATACCCTCATCCGTTCTCTTTTCCTGGGGGTCTGGCGGCAGATTTCTTTGACTTTATCGTTGGAAATGCATATGCTTTGAGTGTCGCAGGATATCCACACATTCTTGCCATCTCTGTCGTAGCATAGCTTTCGTCGGTAAAGTGTGCGGAACAAACGTCCAATTTCTTGCCACTTTCGCATCTTTGGGTCACTGGTGCAACTTGAATCCGTCCCTGTTCGTGTTGTTACACCCTCCGACAACACACCGACAAGGCATGATGTCTCCAAGGTACGGAAAACAGTCGAAAAAACGGAAAATAACAGAGCTGATTTGACTCGGTGTTTGTAATGTGTTTGAGAAAATGGGGGATTGCTTCCCGATGTGACGTCACGTTGTGACGTCATCGCTCCGAGAGCGAATAATAGAAAGGCGTTTAATTCGCCAAAATTCACCCATTTAGAGTTCGGAAATCGGTTAAAAAATATATGGTCTTTTTTCTGCAACATCAAGGTATATATTGACGCTTACATAGGTCTGGTGATAATGTTCCCCTTTAACCTTGTTGGAGGTACCGAACCCCACCAGTTTCATATATGCATTCACCGAACCCTTCTTTTTTTTTTCAAATTCAAGACAAAGTTGTGTTTTTTTTACTGGTGCACAAAATGAACCGTGCATGAACATCACCTTGTTCAAAGAACAAAACCAACACAGTGCATAAACTCACAACAAATTACACACCTGCAAATCAGTTTGACTTCTGCTGTTGCCATATCCATAATATGCCGATGGGGAGAAGTTTTTATGTACAAGATGAGTCGGGTGTGTCTCGACCTCCGCGGCGGAGGCTCCACCGAACCCCTGAGGCCGACTCACCGAACCCCTAGGGTTCGATCGAACCCAGGTTAAGAACCACTGCTCTAACACTAGACATTTCACTGTATTGTTGTATCAGAAACTCGGAAACTTTGATAATATGTAAACGGCACCCAACCTTATTCAAGGCACTATGAAATAAGACCGGACGGCATGGCGCTACATAGTGGTTTGTTCGGTTAATGTGAACGTGAGTATGACTTGTTGTCACTCTTGCGATTGATGATCCATCCTCTCATCCAAGGTCAGCTGGAATACACCCCAACTTCCATGCTACCTGGAATGGATTGAATAAACAGTACAGAAAATAGAAGGATGAAAACATTTTCATGGTTTATTGATTTTTCTTTTTCCTAAGCCAGTTCATTTTTCACATGAATGCCTTATACTGCAAAGTCTCCAGTCATGGATCCATGCAAGCATTGGATGCAGCAAATACACTGTGGTGTCCGTTTCATGACTTGTTTGTTACGCAGCCAAACAAAAAGCAGAACTTTGCACAATGAACATAAATCAAGGTCATAATAATGAATGATTTTCTTCACAATGACAGATTGACATACACTATATTGCCAAAAGTATTTGGCCACCCATCCAAATGATCAGAATCAGGTGTCCTAATCACTTGGCCCGGCCACAGGTGTATAAAATCAAGCACTTAGGCATGGAGACTGATTCTACAAACATTTGTGAAAGAATGGGCCGCTCTCAGGAGCTCAGTGGTTTCCAGCGTGGAACTGTCATAGGATGCCACCTGTGCAACAAATCCAATTGTGAAATTTCCTCGCTCCTAAATATTCCAAAGTCAACTGTCGTCTTTATTATAAGAAAATGGAAGAGTTTGGGAACAACAGCAACTCAGCCACAAAGTGGTAGGCCACGTGAACTGACAGAGAGGGGTCAGCCGATGCTGAAGCGCATAGTGCAACGAGTTCTGTTGCTACAGAGCTCCAAACTTCATGAGACCTTCCAATTAGCCCACGTACAGTACGCAGAGAGCTTCATGCATCTAAGCCATTCATCACCAAGTCCAATACAAAGCATCGGATGCAGTGGTGTAAAGCACATCGCCACTGGACTGTAGAGCAGTGGAGACGCGTTCTCTGGAGTGATGAATCACGCTTTTCCATCTGGCAATCTGATGGACCAGTCTGGGTTTGGAGGTTGCCTGGAGAACAGTACATTTCGGACTGCATTGTGCCAAGTGTGAAATTTGGTGGAGGAGGAATTGTGCTGTGGGGTTGTTTTTCAGGAGTTGGGCTTGACCCCTTAGGTGGACCGACATCATATTGAACCCTATGGGTTAGGAATGGGATGGCACTTCAAGTTCATATGTGAGTCAAAGCAGGTAGCCAAATACTTTTGGCAATATAGTGTATTTAGATTACACCAGCCTATTAATAGCAGGCATGGAGTGCGTTAGGCAAACCTTCTTGTGATAATAATTATGTGTAAAGGGTGTGCGGTGAGTTAAATGTTTTTAAAAATCCATCGCTCAACCTCCTGTCCGTGGGAGAGGAGGTCAAGGTTTTTTTCTTTTCCTCTTAAGTTCTGCCAAGAGAAACAGCTTTTCGTGCACACTTCACTTCACTTCCATTCTTGCAGCTTGGAATGCTAAACTTCCCTGTGGATGGGGACTGGAAATAAAAGCAGGACTAACACCTGCTGATGCGTGGGCTATGTAGAACATGACACCTAACTACAGTCAGATGTTCAAACATGTTTTAGTCCCTGTGTGCTTTCACCATTTTAAATGACAGCAGTCACAGCACGTAGACTCTAAACTAAACTTATCTACCCGTATTAACCGGACCATAGGGCGCACTGCCGATGAATGGTCTATTTTTGAGCTTTTTTCATATATAAGGCGCACCGGATTATAGGGCGCATTAAGAAGGAGTCATATTATTGTAATTTTTTTTTCTAAATGGAAAACATTTCCTTGTGGTTCACATAACATGTAATGGTAGTTCTTTGGTCAAAATGTTGCATAGATGATGTTTTACAGATCATCTTCAAGCCGCTTTCTGACAGTCAATTCCGGAAGCGCCATTTTGTGGGCGGTCTTATTAATGTGGCTCAATTTCGGCAGCGTCTTTTCCCCGTCATATTTGTTGTAGCGGTGTAGCGTGCAAGGAGGGGAGTGGAAGAAGTGTCAAAAGATGGAGCTAACTGTTTCAATGACATTCAGACTTTACTTAAATCAATAACGGAGCATCTGGAAACAACACCAGAAACCTGTCCCGTGGAAAACCGTCTACTAACGAAAGTTCCTTGGGTGAATAATATAAACTCACTACACCGGTATGTTTTAGCGCTTTCATGGCGAGTTTACTGACAGATATAAGTAGCAACTTTACACTACTTTATATTAGAAATGGCAACAGCGGAGGATGAATGTCCCATAACAAGAAGATAGACAAAAAGTAGAAGGTTATCAACTACGGTATCGCCACGGACTACAAAGGCGGACGCACACAATTTTTCAGGATTTATGCAGATCCCAAATACAGATCAGCAGGTACCAGAAGGTAAGAAAAGTTGCTTTTGCATAATATTGTCAAACAAAACGGCAGATAGTATGTCTTACCTTATACACACACCATAATAATAATTGAATGTTGAAGCACTTCAAGCGGTGCGGCTTCACAGCTTACCAAAGTCGTACTAAAACATTTTGATAGATTTTTGAGCGCCGCGTGTAACGTTCTATATTTTCAATGGAACATAAATAATGTTTGGTTTTGTTTACTTGAGTCATATTGCCATCATAGTGCAGTCTACACATATCTCGTATGTTTGACTGCCATCTACTGGTCACACTCATCATTACAGCATGTACCAAATAAAATTGCTTCGAGGTCGGTAAGCAAAACCAGAAATATTTCGTATGTCAGGCGCACCGGGTTATAAGACGCACTGTCGAGTTTTGAGGGGGGGAAAAGGATTTAAGTGCGCCTTATAGTCGCTCCATGTGAGGATCATCATTTGTTAGAATGCCAGGACACACTAAAGCAGTTTTTGCCATACTAGAATATGACGAAGCGTATGCAGCCCTTGGCTTTACTGGAACTAAAGGGGTTCGCACATGGAGGCATATTTTGTTACGTTTTGACATGGCGTTGTGTTCTAAGGATGCGGAAGGACAGGGAGGAAGCAGTGTGCAGGTAAGACACGTCTTTTAATAGACTCAGAGAAAAATACAAAAACAGCGCACCGCAGGGAAGCGTACCCGAAGCTCAAGGCCAAACGTAGCATTGCATAACTAATAAGAACCAAGGTCATAGTGTAAAGCCAGCATAATAAACTGTAGAATTGACTGAAACAAACGTAACTGTCGTTGGCGTACAATGGACCATGTTCGCCTTTACATACAAGCGACACCTGTATATAAAGCTCTCTCTGATTAGTGATCAGGAGCACGTGGGCCTCCTGATCACTAATCAGAGGTTTCTTCAGTTGAAGCATTTTTGGTGTCCTTGTAGTATTGTTTTTGATTAAGTTTTTTTTTTTTTTTCTCACATTAAATATGGTGATTT
Organism: Nerophis lumbriciformis; assembly: GCF_033978685.3. Taxonomy (NCBI): domain Eukaryota; kingdom Metazoa; phylum Chordata; class Actinopteri; order Syngnathiformes; family Syngnathidae; genus Nerophis; species Nerophis lumbriciformis. The sequence goes on from NC_084574.2 coordinate 30,299,585, forward strand.
AAAGGGGAACATTATCACAATTTCAGAATTGTTAAAACCATTAAAAATCAGTTCCCAGTGGCTTATTATATTTTTCGAAGTTTTTTTCAAAATTTTACCCATCACGCAATATCCCTAAAAAAAGCTTCAAAGTGCCTGATTTTAACCATCGTTATATACACCCGTCCATTTTCCTGTGACGTCACATAGTGAAGCCAACACAAACAAACATGGTGGAAAGAACAGCAAGATATAGCGACATTAGCTCGGATTCAGACTCGGATTTCAGCGGCTTAAGCGATTCAACAGATTCCGCATGTATTGAAACGGATGGTTGTAGTGTGGAGGCAGGTAACGAAAACAAAATTGAAGAAGAAACTGAAGCTATTGAGCCATATCGGTTTGAACCGTATGCAAGCGAAACCGACGAAAACGACACGACAGCCAGCGACACGGGAGAAAGCGAGGACGAATTCGACGATCGCCTTCTAACCAATGATTGGTATGTGTTTGTTTGGCATTAAAGGAAACTAACAACTATGAACTAGGTTTACAGCATATGAAATACATTTGGCAACAACATGCACTTTGAGAGTGCAGACAGCCCAGTTTTCATCAATTAATATATTCTGTAGACATACCCTCATCCGCTCTCTTTTCCTGGGGGTCTGGCGGCAGATTTCTTTGACTTTATCGTTGGAAATGCATCTGCTTTGAGTGTCGCAGGATATCCACACATTCTTGCCATCTCTGTCGTAGCATAGCTTTCGTCGGTAAAGTGTACGGAACAAACGTCCAATTTCTTGCCACTTTCGCATCTTTGGGCCACTGGTGCAACTTGAATCCGTCCCTGTTCGTGTTGTTACACCCTCTGACAATACAACGACGAGGCATGATGTCTCCAAGGTACGGAAAACAGTCGAAAAAACGGAAAATAACAGAGCTGATTTGACTCGGTGTTTGTAATGTGTTTGAGAAAATGGCGGATTGCTTCCCGATTGCTCCGAGGGCGAATAATAGAAAGGCGTTTAATTCGCCAAAATTCACCCATTTAGAGTTCGGAAATCGGTTAAAAAAATATATGGTCTTTTTTCTGCAACATCAAGGTATATATTGACGCTTACATAGGTCTGGTGATAATGTTCCCCTTTAAACAAGGCGGCCTGCACACGCAGTCTTAGCAAATCACACGCAACACGGCCACTAATTTTATAGATTGCACATGCTCTTTACCGCGTTGTGTTTGGATTTGAGTCCCTGTTTATGTTTGAATAGTTGCTCTGGCTCCTCAAATCTGACCTTGACTTGAACAATAACCCAAACTATAATAACGATATCTCAAAAGGTTTATAGTTCAACGTGTGACAGGCAGCACATTTACTGTGACCCGTAAAGAGCTCCCATGAAACTTCTATAGATCCGACAGACCAGGACCGAGTCCTCCATGGCGATGACAAATGCGCAAGGAGAAAGGAGACCCGTTCACTTCAAAGCCTGCATCTAGCGAAGCACAGTGTACCACCGGATGTATAATATAATATGCAATAACGATCTGCTGTGTCACCTAAAGCGGTGAGGTGTGGTGTTGCGGTGTCACCACAGGACTCTATGTTCCCGGGGTAGGACTCTGCTGAGCTCGTTTCCCGGCAGACGGAGTTTAAAGGTAGGGTGACTTATCTGTGCTCTTGCAGTGTGTGGCCTCTACTAAATCGGTCCCAGGATAAACTCATCTCTGCGGGGAAAAAGCATGAGCTGGCAGCTTCTTATCAAACCTTGTGAATCAATTAGGATAAATGAAATGCTTTCACTGGCCACAGAAGCCCATTGTGATAAATCACTTAGAGGTGCGGTATTTACACCAGCTATATTTCATCCCGGTTCCCGAGACGGACAACGACGCTGAAATGAATTAGAGAGAGCGATCAGATGCTCTCATCGTGAATCTCAGTGTCGGAGTGACACTGATAGGGCCTTCTTGCTCATGCGCTTTTTATTCATTGGTGGATCAATAATCGTCTGCAACTCCCAATTGATGTGCACAGCCACAACAGTAAATGTTACCTTTGACATCAACGCTCAGCGCCATAAAAATTCTACATTTTCCAAGCTGGTGAAGTACAAAGTGTGTATTTTGGTGGCCTGTTGCATGTCATGTACGACAGGTGGGAAGGAGACGGCACGACACAGGTGTCACACCGCGGTGAGGGATGTCTTGTCTTGGTTTTTTCTGTCTTGTGATGTGCATGTTTTAGTTTGAAAAGTAACTCTCCTCTCGTTTCAGGTCACTTGCCCTTCCTTTTGTGTCATCAGTCTGACGTCATCCCGATTCCCTAATTGTTTCCACCTGTTCCCTATTACCCTCATGTGTCTTATAAGCCCATTCCTTCCTTTGTTCTGTGCCAGATTGTTTCGTCTATTCGTGCTCTCTAGCGTCCATGTTCCTGTCCATGCCTTGTCTTGCCTTGCCTCAGTTTGTAATTAATTCCTTGATCTTGAATCCCCTTTGTTACTATTTTGAATTTTTCCTTTCTTCCTCCTCAGCAGAGCGACTTTTTGTTATTTAGTATATTCAACCGAAGTGGTGAGTTTCAGTTATTTTTTCATTCTATCCTCAATTTTTGAGTGACTCTTTTTGTTAATACTTTATTAGATTAGTGAGTGTAGAAATTTTCATAGCTATTTGTTTTTTCCTCCTGTTGGAGCGTTTTCTGTTTATACATTTTATAACATATACGGCGCCAATTATAGTTTGTCTTTGCTTTTGTGTTTTCCTCCGTTTGGAGTGATTTTTGGTTGTTGCTATTTTTTCTTGGAATCTTTTTTGCCGATTAGTTTTTGGTTAAAGATAGATATATGTAATCCTTGACTTAGGAGGTGAAATGAAGTTTTCAAAATAAAAGCCTGTCCAAATTCCCTACTCTGCATCTGAGTCCTATCCTTTTACCAAGCCTGATAACAGGAAGTATCGCTCGACAGGGTTTTATTGAGCTTGATGAGTGAGTGGAGTGTGTATGCTACTATGCGTGTGCATGCAAGACTATGTGCAGGAATCAACAAGGTTGTATTGTTTTCCTGCTCAATGCCTGCCGCCATCTCTGCATCTTGGTGTTCGTCACCAACCCACTCTGACAGTAGCACTACAGAACATAGCGAACGTGTGAAAAAATGACTTACTTGAGTCGTAATGTTTGACGCTCATAATTCCGGGTGTTTCTGAATGCAACGTCGATCGCTATAATTATCATTTGGTGCAAAATGAGGAAGTGTTGTTGTTGTGACTACTGGAAAGCATAACGCTGTGGCGCTAACGATGTTATGAGGGCTGCTGTTGCCATGATCGAGTCAGCAATCTGCTTCCGTGTGTGCTAATTCTGTCTGGAAGCTACATTTCTTACAAGATGTTACATGCACAATATCTGTGACGATCTGTCACTTCACTTCTGGTTGTGGTTCCTTGTGTGTTTGTTTCCTGTCGGCACTCTTATTTTTGTTCCCCTTCCTGCTTTGATTGATTGATTGAGAAGTTTATTGACATCTTAAAGAATTGAATCCATGTAATGCTTTAAAAAGGCAAATGGATGGCACAAAAAGCCAAAAGGCTCGTTTCCATTGTGGTCTATTAAATTGCTTAAATTGAATTAAATTAAATTGCTTGTCTCCCTGAGCGCTCGTTTCCCTCACCTGTCCCTGATTGGTAGCCTGGCACACCTGGTTGCAGTTGCCAATCAGGCAGGACCGTCTGCTGAATCCATGACTGCACCTTCTCTGTTGATTATGTTAAAATACTCTTACCTGCATGTTGTTCTCCTGTTCCCTGCATGTTGGGGTCACAACTGCTGCAGCCATGTGGGTTCCTCACAATATCAGTGCCAAGCACTTATTTGCAGTCTATTGTATTACAGTTATTTGACAATAAAAAACCTATAAAACAGCCAACGTCACAATACAAAACAATGTGATTTATACAAGAACATATGATCCTAAACAATTTACTTTTTGCATTTATTTAGCACCAAAATATGCTTATTTTCGTTCTGGTAACTAACGCATAGGTGCCCTATAGCAGTGTTTTTCAACCACTGTGCCGCGGCACACTAGTGTGCCGTGAGATACAGTCTGGTGTGCCGTGGGAGATGATCTAATTTCACTTATTTGGGTTAAAAATATTTTTTGCATACCAGTAATTATAGTCTGCAAATGATGTGTTGTTGAGTGTTTGTGCTGTCTAGAGCTCGGCAGAGTAACCGTGTAATACTCTTCCATATCAGTAGGTGGCAGCAGGTAGCTAATTGCTTCGTAAATGTGGGAAACAGCGGGAGGCAGAGTGCAGGTAAAAAGGTGTCTAATGCTTAAACCAAAAATAAACAAAAGGTGAGTGCCCTTAAGAAAAGGTATTGAAGCTTAGGGAAGCCTATGCAGAATGAAACTAAAACTGAACTGGATACAAATTAAACAAAAACAGAATGCTGGAGGACAGCAAAGACTTACTGTGGAGCAAAGACGGTGTCCTCAATGTACATCCAAACATGACATGACAATCAACAATGTCCCCACAAAGAAGGATAAAAACAACTGAAATATTCTTGACTGCTAAAACAAAGCAGGTGCGGGAAATATCGCTCAAAGGAAGACATGAAACTGCTACAGGAAAATACCAAAAAAAGAGAAAAAGCCACCAAAATAAGAGCGCAAGACAAGAAGTAAAACACTACACACAGGAAAACAGCAAACAAGTCCAAATAAGTCAGGGTGTGATGTGACAGGTGGTGACAGTACACCTACTTCGAGACAAGAGCTATAGTGATGCATGCTTGGTTACAGAGGTGGGTAGAGTAGCCAGAAATTGTACTCAAGTAAGAGTACTGTTACTTTAGAGATTTATTACTCAAGTAAAAGTAAGGAGTAGTCACCCAAATATTTACTTGAGTAAAAGTAACAAGTATGTTGTGAAAAAACTACTCTAGTACTGAGTAACTGATGAGTAACATACACACACATATCATATACACATATATATATATATATACATATATATATATATATATATATATATATACATACACATACACACATATATATATATATACACACACATATATATATATATATACACACATTTATATATATATATATATATATATATATATATATATATATATATATATACACACATACATATATATACAGTATATAATTTATATTTATTTATTTTGCCGTTTTTGTTTACATGTTAAAGGTGTTTTAATGAATATACATGCATGTTTAACACATATAGATTCCTTTCTTTCATGTTGACAAGAATATAAGTTGGTGTATTACCTGATTCTGATGACTTGCATTGATTGTAATCAGACAGTAGTGCTGGTAACGTCCACGTTTTCAAATGCAGGAGAAAAAAAGTTCCTCCTTGCTGTCTAATACCACATGAAAGTGGTTGGTTTTTGGTATCTTATTTGTCCAGCTTCCATATTCGTTTTCACACACTTTACAAGAAATACATTGGCGGCAAACTCCGTAGCTTGCTAGCTTGTTTGCGCTGGCTTTCGGAGACTCTTGTTTTGAAAGCGCAGGCGCGATGGAGCGGCACTTTTATTGTGAAGACAGGAACTGTGCAGTCAGTCTTTAGGCTTGTGACGGGATGTACGTTTGAAATAAAAAAGTGTCTTTTTTCCTTCACACTTTTGATTGATTGATTGAAACTTGTATTAGTAGATTGCACAGTACAGTACATATTCCGTACAATTGACCACTAAATGGTAACACCCCAATAAGTTTTTCAACTTGTTTAAGTCAGGTCATGTGACCGCCTGGCTCTGTTTGATTGGTCCAACGTCACCAGTGACTGCATCTGATTGGTGGAACGGAGTCAAACGTCACTAGTGACTGCATTTTATTGGTGGAACGGAGTGAAACGTCACCAGTAACGCAGGCACTTTGAAGGTCTGTCTGACAGACCAAAACAAACAAAGCGTGCATTAACAGATCGATAAAAATTAGTAGCGAGTAGCGAGCTGAATGTAGATAAAAGTAGCGGAGTAAAAGTAGCGTTTCTTCTCTATAAATATACTCAAGTAAAAGTAAAAGTAAGTTGCATTAAAACTACTCTTAGAAGTACAATTTATCCCAAAAGTTACTCAAGTAGATGTAACGGAGTAAATGTAGCGCGTTACTACCCACCTCTGCTTGGTTATGCTTTAAAGTCATATCCAACAATTGCGACAACGACTTTTTACTGTCAACTGAGTTTCGTTTTTTAATGATTTCTGCTGGTGGTGTGCCTCCGCATTTTTTCAACGCAAAAAATGTGCCTTGGCTCAGAAAAGGTTGAAAAACACCTACCTGGGATCGGCAACCCAAAATGTTGAAAGAGCCATATTGGACCAAAAAAATCCTTCTGGAGCTGCAAAAAAATAAAAGCCTTATATAAGTCTTATAATGAAGGCAACACATGGTATGAGTGTTTGTATTAGCTATTAACCATCAAAATGACCATGTGTCGCAGGCTGACGCAAATCTTCATTGATAGAAATGTTGAAATGTAATATTTATTCTACACATTTTTGCAACATTGTAAAACGGAGGCTTCCCAGAGGGTGAGATAATTCCTGGAAATGACTGCCTTAGAATGGCCAAAGTTATAGATGTGTGTATCCAAGTTAAAAGAAACGGCAGGTTGTCTTCTATAGTGGATTTATTACAATCTTTACGAGCTGGGTAACGTTTGCTGTGGTCTGGAACAACATGACACACAAACAACTATCAGACATGCAGCCAATATTTCATACAGATAATGTGTCATGAGACATGCAAATATAAATTAAATACACAGAGGACGTAAGTAAAGGAAATTAAATGAACTCAAATATACCTACAAACGAGGCATAATGATGCAATATGTACATACAGCTAGCCTAAATAGCATGTTAGCATTGATTAGCTTGCAGTCGTGCAGTGACCAAATGTGCCTGATTTAGCACTCCACACAAGTCAATAACATCAACGAAGCTCACCTTTGTGCATTCACGCACAGCATGAAACATTTGGTGGACAAAATGAGAGAAGAAGGATTTTTTTTGATTGATTGATTGATTGAGACTTTTATTAGTACAGTACATATTCCGCACAATTGACCACTAAATGGTAACACCAGAATAAGTTTTTCAAACACGTCTTACTATGGCACCGTCGGAGAAAGTTGTACATGTAAACAAACTACGGTGCATTCAAGGACTGCCGAAATTAGTAGGACAAAACGGCGCTCGCCCAGTCCTCTCATCAGTGAAGCATGTTTAATACAAACAGTGTCATTTCTAACAATTAGGAAGGTTTGTGTCACGTTTGCTCTCTTATAGAAACAATATTAAAACAAAAATGTTATTTTTTTCCATTTTCATACATTTTTGTATGAACTCGAGAGCCGCGGGTTGCAGACCCCGCTATAGGGTATGGGGGGCGACAGGGGCGTCACTAGCTTTTAAGGACAGGGGGGGCTTTGCCCCCAGGAGATGCACAGGATGCGAGCGAATGTTACGCACGAGCACAAAACTTCACAAACGGCTAACAAAGACTTAGAAATGATTCATTGTTATTATTATTATTATTTTTAAATGCACCGGACGAAATGAAATGCTCCCTGGGACGATGGCTTTTAACCATATATTTTCTTTTTCTTTTTATGTATTTATTCATTTTACATTTTATATTAAATGTCTTGGTTTTTCCTCCCTCTGAAAATCCTATTAAATGTTTAACAAGCCATCCTATAATAATAAAACAGCTATTAATGTAACAATACAATAAAACAAATATATTTAATGATGTTTTTTTCATTATTTTAACAATAGGCTTATGTATATTACTTTATATAGATTCTACAAGAAACACAAAACTTAAAAAATAAATTATTTACAATTGCACACACAAGGTTTTGTGCAGCTTCACTCATTGTAAAGGAAGATAATGCGCTACCACCTACTCAGTGGCCTAGTGGTTAGAGTGTCCGCCCTGAGATCGGTAGGTTGTGAGTTCAAACCCCGGCCGAGTCATACCAAAGACTATAAAAATGGGACCCATTACCTCCCTGCTTGGCACTCAGCATCAAGGGTTGGAATTGGGGGTTAAATCACCAAAATGATTCCCGGGCGTGGCCACCGCTGCTGCCCACTGCTCCCCTCACCTCCCAGGGGGTGATCAAGGGTGATGGGTCAAATGCAGAGAATAATCTCGCCACACCTAGTGTGTGTGTGACAATCATTGGTACTTTAACTTTTAACTTTAACTTTCGTACACCTGCAGGACCGCAAGCAAGATTGCAGAGAAAATGCGGGCTGGAATTTGAGTGATGTGGGCATTTTCTATATGAACAAGTGGAATGGATTGGATACCGACGCACGAAAGGGGCTCTCTACCTTACGCTACGAAGTGAGGGGAAACTGAGTGAATAATATCAGGTTATATGATTATTTATTTAAGCTCATATTTGGGCCACTTTATAATGAATATGTCGGCATTTATTTGTAAAAAAAAAAAAAAAAAACACCAAATTATTTAGGGGGGCTTAAGAATATTTTAGGGGGGCTTGAGCCCCCCTAAAATAGGCCTAACAACGCCAATGGAGGGCGACATCATGGTAACTGTTTTTCGTTTACTATCTTCTGGATTAACAATCTATTTCTATTTCCCTGCTATTTCACTGCACCATACCTCATGTCGACACATCCAGGATGGAGGTTTGTGTGAGATGGAATATGGGCCACTGAGACAGTGTGTGTGTTGAAGGGATGCCTGCATGGAAGGCGGCCACCGTCCGCTATTTATTACATCTCTGCAGACTTGATTAGCAGACATTGGCTCATTAATCTGTCTTCGCCGCATGCGGACCCTCTTATCACTTCCCCGTTCATTCATCCTTACAACACTGTTCATGAATCACCACATGGAGACTGCACACATCAGCGAAAAAAAAAAAAAAAAAATCTGAGCACATAGGCCATGTTTTACTATGGGCTGTTTTCATTGTGGTCATGGATTCAGTTGTCCAGACAGGAGGAGACTCTCCTTCATGGGCTTCTTTGGATGGCGTTTTTAGAAATGTAAAAATGCAGGACTACGTTGATGAGCATAACAGAATGGTGAAGTCAGCATAGAACGTGCCTTTTACCAGCACTTCTGTATGCTGTTTTGCAACTGGCATGAAGGTCGCACACTTGATGTGGTTTACTGAAAGAATGTAGCTGGAGGAGATTTTGTATTATCTTTCACTGTGGCTTGAGAACATTTCAGAAAGCAAAACACACTCCCAGATTTCCGTCTGAGCAATATTTTCAGCTCCTCATGACCACGCATGCAGACTTTGACTCAATACAGGATTTAATTTGACTCTCGACACCATATTTGGTTTATTGGATGGCACGTTCGAAAAATTGCATTGATTTGTTTGTGAGTCATTCCGTCTTTTGCTGAATTGCATCATTGGAAAGCTGCAGCATTCTTATTGTTTCCTCCTCGGGTGATCAAAGGAATGCAATAATCATCGACCGTGCAGTTAAGTTTTTGGACAAGCAAACACATCCCAGCAGGCACAAAACATTAAAACAACGTTGAGAACTTGTTGAATTAGGTCCTGACGTTGAGCAACTCAAACATAACGTTAAAACTGTCAGGCTTGTCCCTGACAGTTTGACTGTGTTTTAGTTTTTCCTCAGTTTTCTGGCAGCGCTTTTATTTTGTCTTCATTTCCTGATTGTCTCCCTGAGTGCTGCTTCCCCTCAGCTGTGGCTGATTGGCACCTGGCCACACCTGGTGTCAATCAGCCGGCTGCTATTTAAACCTGCCTTCCCCTCCAGTCAGTGCTGGATTATTGTCATTGTCGATGTCACTACTACCTGTCATAATACTTGTCGTTGTAGCTCTGTCTACTTTTGTTCATTCTGCTCATGTCATAGTTCCTTCGTGTCACAGTAAGTGTTTTTGTTTCTTGTCGACAGTTAGCCTTTGTGCTATTTTAGTTCATAGCCTAGTTTGTTCTCCGCCTTGTGCGCGCCTTTTGTTTGTACCCTTTTGTTTGTTTTTTTGCTATAGTGTTAAATTAGATCATGTTTTCTTGTACCAATCTCTGCATCTTGGGGTTCGCCACCAACATACTCTGACAAAAACAACATGCTTTTTGACGACGTTTAAAATTTGTTGGGTTCTGATGTTGATTTGACCATTGAATTTTGGTAATTTCCTAACCAATATTCTACAACACAAATACAACATTAAAACAACATACTTTTACTAACGACGTTAATTCAATGTAAGGTTGTGATGTTGATTTGACGATTGAAATCTAAAACCAATTGCTACTCCAATCTCATCCGCCTCAATAAAAAAATGATCCTAAATATTTGTTTAATACAGTAGTATCGCGAAGCCAACAAGGGACTCCCCCAGTAGATCCACCCACTCGGCTGATGACTTTATGATACTCTTTACGAAGAAAATTGAACTCATTAGAAAGGAGAATAAAGATAATGTGTCCCAGCTCTAGGGGTGTGGGAAAAATTTGATTCGATTTCAAATCGCGATTCTCACGTTGTGCGATTCAGACTCGGATCTCATTTTTTTAAAATCAATTTTTTTTATTATTATTGTATTTATTTTTTTTAAATGTATTATTATTATTTTTTTAAATTCTAATTAATCAATCCAACAAAACAATACACAGCAATACCATAACAATGCAATCCAATTCCAAAACCAAACCCGACCCAACAACACTCAGAACTGCAATAAACAGAGCAATTGAGAGGAGACACAAACACGACACAGAACAAACCAAAAGTAGTGAAACAAAAATGAATATTATCAACAAAAATATCAATATTAGTTACAATTTCAACATAGCAGTGATTAAAAATCCCTCATTGACATTATCATTAGACATTTATACAAAAATTAAAAAAAGAACAATAGTGTCACAGTGGCTTACACTTGCATCGCATCTCATAATCTTGACAACACACTGTGTCCAATATTTTCACAAAGATAAAATAAGTCATATTTTTGGTTCATTTAATAGTTCAAACAAATTTACATTATTGCAATCAGTTGATAAAACATTGTCCTTTACAATTATAAAAGCTTTTTACAAAAATCTACTACTCTGCTTTCATGTCAGCAGACTGGGGTAGATCCTGCTGAAATCCTATGTATTGAATGAATAGAGAATCGTTTTGAATCTGGGAAATATCGTTTTTGAATCGAGAATCGCGTTGAATCGAAAAAAAAAAAATCGATTTAGAATCGAATCGTGACCCCAAGAATCGATATTGAATCGAATCGTGGGACACCCAAAGATTCGCAGCCCTACCCAGCTCCAACTGGGTTCTATTAACGTAGATACGAATGTATGTACGACGGATATTTCCCTCCCAAAAAATATCTTATTTTGAAGAAATAACATTAGAGGAACTCCTGCGACCTGTAAATGGCACAAAACAAACATGTTTACTTCACCCCCTTCCTGGGAAACTTATCAAGAAGCTGTTTGTAATATTAGGACCATCAGTTCTAAATATTATTAACTTATCACTTTCCTCTGGTACTGTTCCCCTAGCATTCAGAACAGCGGTTATTCATCCTCTGCTCAAAAGACCTAACATCGATCCTGACCTCATGGTAAACTACCGGCCGGTGCCCCACCTTCCCTTTATCTCGAAAATCCTCGAAAAAATTGTTGCACCACAGCTAAATGAACACTAACAATCTCTGTGAACCCTTTCAGTCCGGTTTCAGGGCAAATCACTCTACAGAGACAGCCCTCGCAAAAATTACTAATCTATTGCTAACTATGGATGCTGATGTGTCGTGCATGTCGCTGCTCCTTGATACCGTCAATCATAACATTTCATTATAATGTGTCAAAACACGTATTGGTATGTCAGACTTACCCTTATCTTGGTTTAACTCCTGACAGGATGCAGTGCGTCTCCCATAACAATGTGACCTCGGAGTATGTTAAGGTAACGTGCGGAGTTCCACATGGTTCGATTTTTGGCTCTGCACTTTTCAGCATTTACATGCTGAAAACAATCCACACTCACATTCACACGTACGGACAATTCCAATTAAGGTCTCCAATTAACCTAACATGCATCATTTTGGGACTGTGGAAGAAAAACGAAGGAACCTGAATAAACCTACACAAGCACAGGCAGAACAAACAAACTCCAAATAGGTTTTTAGCAATGATTGCAGAATTCAAACACTTTTTTTTCAGTTAGAAATAATTAAAGACAGCAATTTGCAGCAAATTAACTTGTTTCCGTCTTTGGCAAGCGGCTTACTTCCTATCCTTTTTATGATTTTTCCATACTTTCATCCCAGACTTGACGTTTTTGGAGGCACAGAAAGACAAATTGTGGCTTTCCAGTCCTTGCAGCCAGAATCTCTTAAAAATGCCTCGGCGAGATTTACGGAGCTCACAAACCACATGTGGTTAGGTTTACTCTTTATGTCATTGTTACACTCATATGTGTGAGGATAAAAAACCTGCGGTAGTAAAAAAATATAGATCAAAAATATGTGACAGCACAATTAGTAGTGGATCAAACTGGCATCACAAATACTTAAATGTAACTGCCTCTCAGTGTTGGCAAACCAAAGAACACTTTTGGAAGCTGGCTAAAGTTACAATGCCAATGTTGAACACTTTCACGCATACACAAAAATATACTAACTTCCAACACTGAGAAAATGTGATTTTTAATCTTGTGTACTTCGCCCCCTCTGAGTTTTCCAAAGAAACTTGGCAGTCTGTGATTTTAGCACTTTGTGGTCAGTAAAAGGAAGAAAGAGTCAAGCAGGGGCCTCCAATCTTTTAGGCTCAAAAGCGACATTCACAACATCAATGGACAAAACAAATCGAAGCAACAGAAAAGTATGAATTGCTGCATATCATTATTACTCCAAACTGAATCTTCAAATCTCATTATGCATTACAGCTAACCTAATAACAAATATAGATAAACGTTTTCTTTTTATGTATATCCAGTTTTGTTTGTTCAATCATAAACTTCACTAAATTGTAACCTGTGTTGTCATGATATGCTTGGTGTTGTGTTGGTCCCGCAGAAGCAGAATAAACTCTTTATTCCAGCAAGCACAAGGGAACACACAGAAAACTATGGAGTGGTGGGAGTACCAGTGCCAGGAAAAAGGACCATAAAAATGGTTACAAAAACTTGCCTTGGGAAGGCAGGGATACTCTGAGCACAGAAATCCAATTAGCCAAGAAAAAGAGTAATTTTCAAGAAGCATAGAACAGGTTTAAATACAGGAGCTGGTCGGCATGCTGTGTGTGTTGCAGGAGACTCAAAGAAAAGAACCAGCAACTGTGAGCAATCAGTTTAAGGAGCCAGAGAGTAATTGGCGTCAGGTGTTCTCCGGACTACTGCATTCCACTAGCGTCAAGGGAACTGGGAGGAGAGAGAGAAAGAACACAAGCAGTAAAAGCAGGGAGACAAAATCAAGAATTTAAGAGGACTCCCTCAACGGAAAACACCTAGCTGCTTGCTGACATTTTTTCGGAAACCGGTGATTGAAATAGGCAAAAAGAGATGGGTCAAGGGCGAGAGAGCAAGAAATCCAGAAGTGATCTTCGGGTCCATATCCCTCGCAGTCCACAAAGGTACTGGAAACCCTTGCCCCTTTTCTTCTCATGTCAAAAAAGGCCTTTACTGTAAACACGGGATGACCATCGACCAGTCTGGGAGTGGAGGAACAAGGCCACTGGAGACCACAGGTTTCAGGAGGGAGACTTGGAAGGCAGGATGTATCCGGAGAGACTCAGGGAAGAGAAGCTGGACGGAGGAAGGATTAATGAGGCTTTCAAACAGATACAAACCAAGGTTGCAACTTTCCGGAGTCTGTGTGGAGGGGAAGATCCCTGGAAAAAAGCTACACGCTTTGTTCAGGGCTGTAATAAGCCGAGAGGATGTTATGCTCATTTGCCCCAGGCCAGGCGTGCTCGGTGAGGGTGGGCGGCGACAGACACAGACTTCAGGGATGGAAAAACCGGGGGTTGGAACCCATCGGCGGCGTGTAACAAAGAGATACCTGTAGCAGAGCTGACGAGAGTCTTGTGGGAGTATTATATCCACGGGAGGTTAAATGATCAGGTTGTATGTTTTTGATGGAAGACGCAGCGGATGGTGGCCTCCAGCCCCTGATTAGCTTGCTCCGTCTGGCCATTAGATTGTGGGTGGTAGCCTGATGACAAGCTGGCACCAGCTCTGAGAGTCTTGCAGAATGTCTTCCAGACAGCCAATGAGAACTGGGGGCCTATATCGGCAATCTCGGATGTCGGCAGTCTCCAGAGAAGATGGTAGCTAGGGTAGCACTGCAAAACCTTTGAGAAATGATCTACTATAGTAAGGACGACGGTATTGCTGTTAGAAGGGAGAAGTCCAGTGAGGAAATCCAAGGCTACATGGGACCACGGATGGGAGGGAATGGGTAAAGGCCTCAGACATCCAGCAGGTGCCTGGTGAGATGACTTGCAGACGGAGTAAGCAGCCACAAACTCTTTAGCGTTTGTCCTCATAAAAAGGCCACCAAAACCTCTGCGCCAGGGTGAATATTGTCCAGTAACCTCCGGGATGACTAGCCAACTTAGACCTGTGAGACCATTTGAGCACCTTGGAACAAAGCTTGGGAGCGACAAACAACGGGCAAGCAGAACAAGCAGCAGGTACAGGAGAGTCCTTAAGGGCCTTTTACACTTCCATCCCCACATCCGACTGGAAGATAGTCTTGGTCGAAGCATTGTTCACCATTGGTGATTGTAGCCTGGACAGGTGGTTTTTTTGTAATTCTGAGTCTCAGGACAGAATGTCAGGAAGTAGTTGAACCAGGGTAATAATATAGCCCACCTTATATGGCTGGGATTGAGCCTCTGAACGGAACGCAGGTAGGTAGGAATTCTTATGGGAGGTGAAGATGGTGAATGGAAGCTTTGAGCCTTCCAGATGGTGTCTTGACTCTTGCAGAGCTAACACAACTGCGAGGAGCTCCCAATTGCGTATGTCGGAATTTTTCTTCACAGAAGGTTCAATGGTGCAGCTGGGAGAGGATGGCACACACTCCAACCTGGACAAAAAAAGGGAGAGGCAGAATCAGGATGGGCAAGGATCGGAGCAAGATCATTTTGCTTTGTACCACGTTTCATAAGCCTATTGCACGTTTGTGCGCTTCTGCACATCTTTGTTTTTTGTGTTACCTGTGTTTTCCAGATTAAAGAAGGGGGTTTCTTTCCTGCACTTGCCTGCCGTCTGTGCATCCCATGGTCAAAACATACATCAGTTCGTGCTCGTAGATTTAGATTGGTCAGATCAGGTCCAAAGGTTGGTGCCAAAACCCCAAATATTTATACTCAAAAACCAGGAGGGTTTGACTGTGCAAGGGTGGTTTTGCCCGATCGTAGTGAGAAAAACAACTGTTCGATGCAAGCGAGCCATCCTACTGTCAAAGCCAACGACGGTCGTGTAATTTCCCCTTTTTAGCATTGTGGTGACGTGTGGCAGAACGATCGCTGTGGATCGACTACTACCAGTCCAAAATGGTCGGAATCCCCCGCGTAAGAATTCCATTCAGTTGTAAACAAACGGCACAAATAGCATTCTGTGACCAGAATGTTTCAAACTCCTGTTATTTGTTGGAGGCTAAATTGCAGAGTCTTTTAGAAATGGTTGAAAGGACTGTGTTTTATGTGGGAGACCACCTCCTCTGTTCAGGGATGATTTTTCAACTTTGACATAAATGGCTTCCCTCACTCCTCTTTCATACCATCTGTCCTCCCTGTCCAGAATCTCTACATTTTTGTTCTCAAAGCAGTGCTGTTTTGCCCTGAGGTGCAGGTAGACAGCTGAGTCTTGGCCTGAAGAGTTTGCCCGTCTATGCTTTGCCATGCGTCAGCTTAGTGGTTGTTATGTTTCCCCAATATATGAATCACTGCATTCATCATTACACTGGATAACATACACCAGATTGATTTTGTGGGTGTGGGGTGTCCGGTCTTTAGGATGCACTAGTCTCTGTCTCAGGGTGTTGCCTGGTTTGAAGTGTACTGGGATGTTGTGTTGATTAAAAAATGTTCTGAGTTTCTCAGACAGACCTGATACATATGGAATGACTATTTTTCCGTCTGTCACCTTTTTCCTCCTCATCCACTCTCTTCTTGTTATTTCTGGAACTAGATGCACTTTTCACAAACGACCTGCTGGGGTAACCACAGGTTTTGAGGGCTTCCTCAAATGCCTATACTTTTTCTCTTTGGCCTGTGGGCTGGTCGGAACATTATCAGCTCTGTGTTGTAGGGTTCTGGTAACGCCCAGTTTGTGTTCCAGTGGGTGGTGTGAGTCAAAATGTAGGTATTGATCGGTATGTGTGGGTTTTCGGTAAATCCACTGATGAAGCCTACTCGGATGAGCGGCGAAACGTCTTCCAAGACTAACCAAGCAGTCCAGCTGCGAACGATTGAACGCCTTGAGATTTACTCATCTTAATTGTGTGTTTGTGGTTTATTTGTTAATAGAATGATGAAAAACTGGTTGTCTCTCTTCTCCTCCCCATCAAGCATTATGCTCCCTGCACATGTGGGATGTTCAAGTACACTGTGCAATTTTGAGTGTAAAGCGAATTGGCTTTCCCACAGCGTGTGAATGAATGCTTTTGTTTTTATTCATTATTAAGCCACCATGCGGCCAAAGAAAAGTGCCAGTGCCAGCACTTTGATAAAGAAGGTGAAAAAAACTGTGGAATTCTCGACAGACCTCTTAGGAAAGTACAAAGGCACTACTGTATGTCTGATTTTAGTACCTTTTACTTAAAAAAGGAAGATTGGTCTGCAATAGAAATTGATATGAGGTATTGTAACTGCAATGCCTTTGTGCATACAGTGTGTCACCTCTTTCCTCTCTCGTTACTTTGAAAAATAAATATCTTAGCGACCCAGCTCTGGTCTGCAAGTATCACCTCTGCCATCCAGGACTCAGCATGTGTACTGTAAGTGTGTATTCAGCTGCATAGCCAGCTCCTTCTAGGCTATAACAAACAAGCCCCACCTGTCCTCAGTATGCAGACGAAGACCCACAACCTGAGACATCACGCCTCATTTGTGGTTTTCTTTCCTGGGTTTCTTGAGAAAAACAAGTGAAAGCGTAATGTTGATGAACTCACAGATGTTGTCAGAGGAACATCTGGAACCCCATAAGGCTGAATGACTTTGCCACGTTTTTCCCGGTGAGGTGCCAGCGTAGCAGACATCCACAAAGACACAGCTGCACCTCGAATTACGTTTTAGTTCCTTTTGCAATTTTGGTGTTTGAATGAGTTATTCCTGAGCTGGCGCACTGCTGCATGAACACAGCGTAGTGTCACATCAGTGAAACAAGCTGTAAGCAATTACCACAAAATACGTTGAATGCGCTCTCAGTTCTAATCCGTAGCTCACACAAAAGAAAACGCAAACCACCAAAAAAGGAAATCAGACTGAGACAACCTGGCTCAGAAGTTGGGTGATGGTTTTATTTGTTTCGGACATGATGAAGTTCATCTTTTTGGACCTATTAATGTTGAATACTCTTGCTAGACAATGCCAAAGTTCATGCATTTGGGTGTGAGCTTGCACGCAGTTTTTAGATGCTTCTGAACAGTGATTGATTGATTTATACTTTTATTAGTAGGTTGCACAGTGAAGTACATATTCCGTACAATTGACCACTAAATGGTAACACCCGAATAAGTTTTTCAACTTGTTTAAGTCGGGGTCCACTTAAATTGATACATGATACAGATATATACTATCATATATACTATCATCATAATACAGTCATCACACAAGATAATCATCAGGGTGTATACATTGAATTATTTACATTATTTACAAACATTGTTTTGCAGTCTTGTATTAAAGACTGCAAACAGTTATTTTCTCCATGTATATAAACGAACTGCCATCTGTATGTGAGGATGTAAGTTTCCAGATGTATGCAGACGACACGGTTATTTATACTTGGGGAAAGGATGCCAAAAAACTTACAGCAGCCATGAAGAAGGTGGCAAGATTGCTACATGAGTCAAGTCTTACATTAAACATTAAGAAAACGGCAACAATGTATTTTGTAAACACACGCAAAATGTCATCCTTTCTAAATATAACTGTTGATAAGGAAATAATACAACATGTTAGTGAATATCGTAACCTGGGTGTCATTTTAGACCCAACACTTGGCTTTAAAAAACACATCAAACAGATATGCCAGAGTCTTAAAGGGGAATCACCAGACCTATGTAAGCGTCAATATATACCTTGATGTTGCAGAAAAAAGACCATATATTTTTTTAACCGATTTCCGAACTCTAAATGGGTGAATTTTGGCGAATTAAACGCCTTTCTATTATTCGCTCTCGGAGCGATGACGTCACAACGTGACGTCACATCGGGAAGCTATCCGCCATTTTCTCAAACACATTACAAACACTGAGTCAAATCAGCTCTGTTATTTTCCGTTTTTTCGACTTTTTTCCGTACCTTGGAGACATCATGCCTCGTCGGTGTGTTGTCGGAGGCTGTAACAACATGAACAGGGACGGATTCAAGTTGCACCAGTGGCCCAAAGATGCGAAAGTGGCAAGAAATTGGACGTTTGTTCCGCACACTTTACCGACGAAAGCTATGCTACGACAGAGATGGCAAGAATGTGTGGATATCCTGCGACACTCAAAGCAGATGCATTTCCAACTGGACTGGACAGATCAGCTTTCAGGAAAAGAGAGCGGATGAGGGTATGTCTACAGAATATATTAATTGATGAAAACTGGGCTGTCTGCACTCTCAAAGTGCATGTTGTTGCCAAATGTATTTCATATGCTGTAAACCTAGTTCATAGTTGTTAGTTTCTTTTAATGCCAAACAAACACATACCAATCGTTGGTTAGAAGGCGATCGCCGAATTCGTCCTCGCTTTCTCCCGTGTCGCTGGCTGTTGTGTCGTTTTCGTCGGTTTCACTTGCATACGGTTCAAACCGATATGGCTCAATAGCTTCAGTTTCTTCTTCAATTTCGTTTTCGCTACCTGCCTCCACACTACAACCATCCGTTTCAATACATGCGTAATCTGTTGAATCGCTTAAGCCGCTGAAATCCGAGTCTGAATCCGAGCTAATGTCGCTATAAACTTGCTGTTCTATCCGCCATGTTTGTTTGTATCGGCATCACTATGTGACGTCACAGGAAAATGGACGGGTGTATATAACGATGGTTAAAATCAGGCACTTTGAAGCTTTTTTTAGGGATATTGCATGATGGGTAAAATTTTGAAAAAAACTTTGAAAAATAAAATAAGCCACTGGGAACTGATTTTTAATGGTTTTAACCCTTCTGAAATTGTGATAATGTTCCCCTTTAAGTACAACATAAAAATGTACACATGTATCAGGTATTCGTTAACACCGGAGGCAGCTCAAACTTATTTTAACGCAATGATTATGTCTTGTTTTTATTATTTCATAACATGTTGGTCCCAGGCAAGCAAAATGACACTGAGGCAATTGGAAACTTTGCACAAACAACTGCTGAAAATCCTTGACCGAAAACCACAACACCACCATCACTGTTTAGTTCTCCAAAATTATAGATTGTTAAATTTTGCTAACATTCAAAGATTTGCATCAATACGAATGGCTCATCGAATCCTAAATAACACCGCACCAGCGCCACTTAAGCACTTTGTCCAGTTTGCATCTGCTGTGATAACTGGAAACACACAAGCCTCCACCATGGGGCAGTGTAGCATACCCAGATGTAAAACATATTTTGCACAATCAGCCTTTTCATATAAAGCGATAAAGGAATGGAACGACCTCACAACAAACTTGAAAAGTCTAACAGATTACTCTTCATTCACAATTGAAGTTAAACAGTGTCTTTGGAGCAATCAAAGCTGCTCACACGGTCACTGAGGTGGACACTATGTTTTGTATTATATTTATGCATGAGAACATTTTGTTGTAAGCTGTGAGGTGTGTCTGTTAAAATCATGGTTGTTTTTACAAATGATGACAGATGTGAACAAGAGCATGTATTGTCTGTGTTATGATGTAAAGGAGGGGTGGTTGTTATGTACAAACGTATAAGTACGTGTCATTGAGAGAACATTTTATGATTTTTCATAATTTGATTACATGCTATAGTATAATTTTATTACATGATTTTTGTATCTCTTTAATTTAGGTAGCCAGGGACTGCAGATGGAAATGAGCTATTTAGCTATAATCTGGTGCAGAACATATCTGTCTTTGATCTTAATGTCTCTGTGCATTGTCCCTTCAAATAAGGACTAAACTAACTAACTAAAGTGCCAGTAGAGTGAAATAACTATTTGCCTCTATATCAAAGCTATTATCTGATTTATGACACCAAAAGACTTCCAACGTGTGCGCATACATAGATATGATCAAAATAGTTTTAATCTCACGGAGATACCCAAGCCATTTTGAGAGTTAATGAGGGAGCCAGGCACGGGATCCGTGACGTAGCATTTGGAACCACAAATCCCTTCCCCATCAACAACAATGCCAATCAATCAGACTTTGTGAAAGCCAACAACGATTACTTTGAGAAAAATTATAAACAGAACCTTATATTTTTGAGCCTGAACCCAATGAAGATAAGCGTTACATTTTAGAAGCCGAGTGCTAAACGAATGCGGCTTTATTGAGACGCTAGCATTAGCGGCATTGCTAGGTGCTAAACATACAAACTAACCATAACAAACCATTATAAAACAAACACTTACCGTACAATTTCCACTCCCACTGGGATGCCGACTGACGGAATGTCACATAATCCCGTTTAGATGAAGAATCAATAGCAATACTCACGAAGAGTTAAAAAAAAAGCTGTTGCAACCAGCGTCTTTTTTGCCATCTCGGGGAATGTCAAATTTGACCAGCTTCTCGGTCCATGGCCACATGTGTCTTTTACCAGGTGAGAGATGCGTGAATTATGATCTAGAATGATCTTTTAGCAAGTTTGAGACAAAGTGTGCCGGCTAATAGTGTGTCAACAATAGCAACGTAAACTAGCATTAGCTCACTGCTATCAATGCACCGCTAAAATAGGTTGTTTGCGCTTATAATAACAATATCATTCATATTTGGTTAATTTTTGGGTCAGGACATGTGAATGACATATTATGGTTGTTTCTGGATGTTTTTAGAGGGTTTCAATTGAGGACCATTGATCTTTTGACTCAATTGTTCGTCATGTATTTACAATTTGGAAGGCATAAAAATGCCAAGCATGTGTTCTTGTCTTCCATAAGGGTTGTGAATAATAAAGAGCACATCTTTTTCCAATGTTTTCCGTATTTCCAGTATGACTGATCTGATGAGTGCAGAAACGTTCCCATTGTGACCTCAATCTACGGAAATCGCCGAAACTATCCGGAGCGGACTATTCAAAATGGCTGACTGAATTTGTGGCATTTTATGATGTTTAGATGGTGTTTTCTCATACTTTGCGGAATGTAAATACAATTGGATATGGTTTAATGGATATAATGCAACACAAATGGGCATATAAAGTCAACTTGTTTTTTGACTCTACTGGCACTTTAACCTTCTCGTTTCATTGGTGACACGTTCATCAATTCATTGTATTTCATCTTTAGTTCACTTTCTGTATTTAAATGTTGCCATTTACTAATAGATAATATACAAAAAAAGTTCCTCATTGGATCCCGTTGAGTTTTTTCTTGCCCTGATGTGGGATCTGAGCCAAGGATGATGTTGTGGCTTGCCCTTTGAGACACTTGTGATTTAGGGCTATATAAATACATTTTGATTGATTGATTGATTGACTGATTGATTGATTGATTGAAAAAACAACAGTGTGTAACAATAGATAGATGGTATCATGAAGAAAAAAGGGGGAGATAAATAAACAATAAGTACAATAGCAAAAAAAACAGTATTGATAGTGATAATAATAATAAATACATGATAATAAATTCATAAATAAGTTCAGGCGTAAAAGAAAACGATCAGAAATATTGTAGAATGTATGAAGCAATAAGAAATACCTTATCGTTATTATTTTATTCAAGATGCTACCTCAGTAGAAGCATTTAAGTCTCATCTTAAAACTCATTTGTATACTCTAGCCTTTGAATAGCCCCCTTTTTTTTTCTTTTTTTTTTTTAGACCAGTTGATCTGCCGTTTCTTTTCTTTTCTCCTCTGCTCCCCCCTATTCCTTGTGGAGGGGGAGACACACAGGTCCGGTGGCCATGGATGGGGTGCTGGCTGTCCGGGGTCGGGACCCGGGGTGGACCGCTCGCCTGTGTATCGGTTGGGAACATCTCTGCGCTGCTGACCCGTCTCCGCTCGGGATGGTTTCCTGCTGACCCCACTGTGGACTGGACTCTTACTGTTATGCTGGATCCACTATGGACTGTACTCTCACAATATTATGTTAGACCCACTCGACATCCATTGCATTCGGTCTCCCTAGAGGGGGGGGGGGTTACCCACATATGCGGTCCTCTCCAAGGTTTCTCATAGTCATTCACATCAACGTCCCACTGGGGTGAGTTTTTCCTTGCCCTTATGTGGGCTCTGTACCGAGGATGTCGTTGTGGCTTGTGCAGCCCTTTGAGACACTTGTGATTTAGGGCTATATAAATAAACATTGATTGATTGATTGATTGATTTATTATTATTATTGTTTTATTTTACGATGAAGCCCTCTTCGTCTTCCATATACAGTACTGTACTTTACGCTTGCACTGCTCAAATGTGGTGTTTTGGTCATTTTAACTTTAATATGACAAATGTTTCTCGTGTCTGTTTTATTTGACATTCATTGTGGTCATCAGAAGAGCGGGAAAAGCCAAAAATGCCATTTTATACCTCAGACAGCATTGACTTAATTTTTTTTTTTAAATACCTTTTAGCCAACATTTTCTCCGAGTTTATTTAGATCTGGTTTCAGGACAATTTACTCAACGAGTGCATGCTTTAGTATTATTATATCTACATGAATGATATGACACTTTGTGGCTGCATGATGACACATGCAAATAAATGAGCCTTGTAGTAAATAAACACACACACACACACACACAATACGTGCAGCCCACTCATGATGAAGAGGATGAAGATGAGTGGACCTGCACAGACGCCCACGCAGTGTGAAGGCGTGCAGACTATAAAACATCGTCTCTCCTGCAAGCTTCAGTGCAGCAACACACTTGGACTGGAATACACAGCAATATACTACAACATAGTACATTATACAGTACTACTTTTTACTTACGCCACATCAACCACGCCGACATGACAACACATTTTGGATTATTGCGGGATATTTACAGGAACTTTATTTTGGTTCTTCAGCTGGAAAGTGTCTGACATCCCAACTGTCAAGTAAGTTTTATTTCATTTTTTAATAAAAATGATTATTACATAACTTTTTTTCAATATTTCTTCAAATATGAAATATGTGTCAAGTTACCCAGAAGAGCTTCGTTGATTGCTTGAGGACAATAATTTGAGCTAAGCAGTTTTTGTATAGTGAAAAAAAAAAGAGTAAGAATAAGAAAACAAAACTGTACATAAAACAACAATAACAAAAACATAGTTATGCCAACACAAAAAAATGATCAAAAAGGCAGTAAAACATTTATTTTTCTATATTTATCTTATGTATATAACTTATAAATAGTCTGTATTTTGAATTTATATTTGCTTTTTATGGTGTGCTATACCTGAACAAATGCATTTTAACAGTGTGAGTCAACTTTTCCTTTCCATTCTTCCTCTAGATGTATACTGTACATACATTTAAATGAAGTATTCGTACATGTAAAATAAAGGGCATGACATATTTATATACACTATTGATAATATTACAATCTATTATAGTATATATATATATATATATATGTGTGTATATATATATATATATGTATATATATATATATGTGTATATGTATATATATATATATATGTATATATATATATATATATGTATATATATATATATATATATATATATATATATATATATATGTGTGTGTGTGTGTGTGTATGTAGATGGATGGATGGATATGTATGTATGTGTGTGTGTGTATGTATATATATATATATATATATATATATATATATATATATATATATATATATATATATATATATATATATATATATATATATGTGTGTGTTTCTGTTTCATTTTAAAGAAAAAAACTGTATATGACTGTGTGTATATATATATAAATATATATATATATATATATATACAAACGTGTATATATACCTATATATACAAACGTGTATATGTATATATACACAAACGTATATATGTATATATACAAACGTATGTATATATGAATATGTCCAAATGTTTGGACACACAAGTTTGGACACACCCTCTCAAATCTCTTATTAAAGTTCCACCCAAAACAAAAATGACAAACAGGTAATTATTTTTTTTAACCCTTTGAAAGCCTTTTGATCAAAGTATGTCACAGTTTAATTAGCATGCATTTTTCATACAATAGTACCTCAATTTGCAAACTTAACTGGTTCTTTAACAGTGAAGCAAATTTCTCCATAAGAAACAAACAAGGGCGTGTGTCAGTGAGCTTTGGCAAATGTTTGAGTCCGGTCTCATCACAATTAAAACTAGCTGATGTTACGAAGCCTGCTTCAATGATTCTTCCATACTAGTGAGCGCCATTAATGGACTCCATGCAAATAGTCTTGATTCCAAAACGATTCCCTCCTTCGTTCCATGCTGGTCTGTTGTCTTTTGGGGAGAAAAGGCACACTTGCTGAAACGCTGAGAAGTGACTCGGTGTGACCTGCACAGAAAGTGACATGGGGGGGATGTGTCTCCCCAACATTGATGCGCCCTGCTTTTTGCCTGTAGGCAAGACACAAAATGACTGAATGAGGCATTCATAAACGGAGACATGGGTCGCACACGAAATCATTTTTGGCTCCATCTCAAATTTCGGAGATTGAAATGTTCGCAAACAGATGGTTTGGTATATCGAGGTACAAATTGAAATCAGCGACATTATCAACTCAAAAGGCCTCCAAAAGTGTTTGAATAAAAATGACATTTTTGATAATTTTGTTAACTGAAGTTAAAACGTAAAAAATTTAAACATTTTAAAGAAAAAAGGACAAAATCTAAAAAGAAAAAATAATTTGAGCAAAAACAAACAAACTAAAAAACTTAATAAAATAATTATCAAAGATTATTGAAAAATATCAAAGTGCATCCTTTGGCATTTCAGGCAAAGGTTTGGACACCCCTGACTTAACGTCCCTTACTTCCAACGTATCCTCTCCTTCTTGAGCCTCTCCTACAGGACTAAGTGTTGCAAATAGCCAAGGAAAAAGCAAAACACATAATTGAGTGGATCATTCAATGCTCACTGAATGATAATGTTGCGTAATACCATGCATGAGTGTGATTTATGTTCAGTTCAGTTCAGTTCAGTTTCAGTTTATTTCGAACATGCATATGATACAATGTAATGCATCACACATTTCCATTTGTTTAATTACAGCACGTCCGAAAAGGAGTCGGAAGAAGCAGAGTTTATTTAATCCTACCCCTTTTCATATCATACCAATTTTATCCAATTTCCTTGTTCTCCGTTTTTAACAGAACAGTGAATAAAAGAATAATAAATAAATAAATAAATATACCAAAATTCCGTGTATAAAAAAAGCTTTCGTAACAAGACATAAGTTAACCTCATAAATGAACCCGAAAATTAAATCCACATAAAAATAAATACAATTAAAATTTTCTTTTTTTTTTTTAAATATACATTTCTATATTTTTATATGTATTTTTTGAAACAGGTGTGGCAAAAAAGGCGCAGAAAGCCAAAGCAAAAGCAAATACATGCCCAGAGGTATTCCTTTATTGGGCCTCTCATTAGTAATTTTTCTAGGTATTTGGATGAAATAGAGAAGCATTCATGGTATGTTGCACCAGAAGTAGGGATCAGCCAGTCATCAATATCGGACAAGTGATCGCCTTTTTATGTCGATCACAAACGACGATCGCCCTCTGGCTGACACTGTATTTAGTTTTGACAAGCTGGCAGCTAATTATGTGTGGAGACACTCCCCTAAACTAATAATAATCACATCCATTGCAACAAATAAACTGAATTTCTTAGAATCTAGATATTATGATCATGTATCATTATCACTGGAGGACGAAGCTAAACATTTTATACACCGGCGAGAGCAAAAAACTTAAGGTAGCTCTACTAAACTTTAGTAAGTGAAGAATCAGCAGAAAGTTAGCGACCAAGTTTATCCTTTTCCATAAAGCGTCAAAAAGTCCCACCGTCACCGTAAAGCAGGGGTTCTTAAATTCAAGGGTAACATGGTTAGCATGTAAACATTTTATTTTTTTAAATATCGAGTTTACCATTAAAAGAATAACGAAGATTTTCACAGTAGTTTGCTGTGAATAATGACTACTTTTAAAGTAATTTGCTGTGAATAACAAAGATTTTTACAGTAATTTGCTGTCAATAACAAAGATTTTTACAGTAATTTGCTGTGAATAATGAAGGTTTTTACAGTAAGTTGCTGTGAATAACAAAGATCTTTACAGTAATTTGCTGTGAATAATGAATATTTTACAGTAATTTGTTGTGAATTATGAATATTTTTACAGTAATTTGCTGTGAATAATGAAGGTTTTTACAGTAATTTGCTTTGAATAATGATGATTTTTACAGTAATTTGCCGTGAATAATGAATATTTTATAGTAATTTGCTGTAAAAAATGAATATTTTTACAGTAAGTTGCTGTGAATTTACAATGCATAGTTTTACAGTAATTATCTGTGAACAATGACTATTTTACAGTAATTTGCTGTGAATAATGAAGGTTTTTACAGTAATTTGCTGTGAATGATACTAATTTTTACAGTAATTTGCTGTGAATAATGAATATATTACAGTAATTTGCTGTGAATAATGAATATATTACAGTAATTTGCTGTGAATAATGAATATTTTATAGTAATTTGCTGTAAAAAATGAATATTTTTACAGTAAGTTGCTGTGAATTTACAATGCATAGTTTTACAGTAATTATCTGTGAACAATGACTATTTTACAGTAATTTGCTGTGAATAATGAAGGTTTTTACAGTAATTTGCTGTGAATAATACTAATTTCTACAGTAATTTGCTGTGAATAATGAATATATTACAGTAATTTGCTGTGAATAACAAAGATTTTTACAGTAATTTGCTGTGAATAATGAATAGTTTTACAGTAATTTGCTGTGAATAATGAATAGTTTTACAGTAATTTGCTGTGAACAATGAATATTTTTACAGTAATTTGCTGTGAATAATGAATAGTTTTACAGTAATTTGCTGTGAATAATGAAGGCTTTTACAGTAATTTGCTGTGAATAATACTATTTTTTTTACAGTAATTTGCTGTGAATAATCAAGGTTTTTACAGTAATTTACAGTGAATTATGAATATTTTTACAGTAAGTTGCTGTGAATAACGAATATCTTTACAGTAATTTGCTGTGAATAATTAAGGTTTTTACAGTAATTTGTTGTGAACAACGAATAGTTTTAAAGTAATTTGCTGTGAATAATGAATATCTTTACAGTAATTTGCTGTGAATAATGAATCGTTTTACAGTAATTTGCTGTGAACAATGAATATTTTTACAGTAATTTGCTGTGAATAATGAATAGTTTTACAGCAATTTGCTGTGAATAATGAAGGTTTTTACAGTAATTTGCTGTGAATAATACTATTTTTTACACTAATTTGCTGTGAATAATTAAGGTTTTCACAGTAATTTGCTGTGAATAATGAATATTTTTACAGTAATTTGCTGTGAATAATTAAGGTTTTTACAGTAATTTACTGTGAATAATTAATATTTTTAGAGTAAGTTGCTGTGAATAACAAATATATTTACAGTAATATACTGTGAATAATGAATATTTTACAGTCATTTGTTGTGAATTATGAATATTTTTACAGTAATTTACTGTGAATAATGAACGTTTTTACAGTAATTTGCTGTGAATAATGAATATTTTATAGTAATTTGCTGTAAAAAAAATGAATATTTTTACAGTAAGTTGCTGTGAATTTACAATGCATAGTTTTACAGTAATTTGCTGTGAACAATTAATATTTTTACAGTAATTTGCTGTGAATAATGAATAGTTTTACAGTAATTTGCTGTGAACAATGAATATTTTTACAGTAATTAGCTGTGACTAATGAATAGTTTTACAGTCATTTGCTGTGAATAATGAATATTTGACAGTAATTTGCTGTAAAAAATGAATATTTTTACAGTAATTTGCTGTGAATAATGAATATTTGGCAGTAATTTGCTGTAAAAAAAATAATAATATTTTTACAGTAAGTTGCTGTGAACAATGAATATTTTTACAGTAATTTGCTGTGACTAATGAAGATGTGTTCAGAGTGTAATCTATATTCCATGATGTCTTCCTCCTGCAGCCGCCAAGTATGGACCACGTGAGCCTCGGAGTTCAGTCATGTTATCTTTGAGCCGCTGGAATTGTTCATCGTCGCCGCTTGTCCCTCACTTGTCCAATGTCAGCGTCGGTAAAGCGAAGGCCAGGGCGGCGCTGGAGGAGACGTCCCAGCAGGCCAACCTCACCACAGGCGGCGTCATGGTGGTGGTGTTCCCCATGACGCTGGGCATCGTCTCCAACATCGTGGCTCTCTTCATCCTGGCCAACGCCTACTCTCTGCAGCGTCGACGCTCCAAAGCCACGTTCCTCCTGTTTGCCACCTCCCTGGTGGTGACCGACTTCATCGGTCATGTGATCCCGGGCGCCCTGGTTCTGAGACTCTACCTTTCTGGTGGCGCACGCCCTGAGGACTACCGGTCCTCGGATGGCCTGTGCCAGTTCCTGGGAGGCAGCATGGTGTTCTTCGGCCTGTGTCCGCTCTTCATGGGCTGTGCCATGGCTGCAGAGCGTTGCCTGGGCGTCACCAAGCCGCTGCTGCACTCCTCCTTGGTCACGGGCACCCGCACTAAAATGTGTCTGTGTGTCATCTGGCTGGCCGCGCTGTGTGTGGCCCTGTTGCCGTGGTTACAGCTGGGCTCCTACACCTACCAGGACCCGGGCACCTGGTGCTTCATTCAAGTTCTCAGCGACATTCAGCAGGCGGACGTGGCCTTCGTGGCGCTTTTCTCTGGGCTGGGCTTGGCCGCCCTCGCCGTGGCGGTGGTGTGCAACACCGTCAGCGGACTGACCCTGGTTCTGGCTCGCCTCAGGAGGAACCCCGGGTCGCATCATTCGGCCAGGTCACATGACATAGAGATGGTGGTACAGCTGGTGGGGATCACAGTCACCTCCTGTATCTGCTGGTGCCCTCTGCTGGTGAGTACCGTGATGTACAAGAAGATGCATAAACTCTGCAACATACTAGCATTGAGAACTAGACAGCAAATAGAACAGAGTCAGACTTAACCCTTTAAAGCAGGGGTCCCCAAACTTTTTGACTCTTATTTTCATGACGCAGTGGGAGAGTGGCCGTGCGCAACCCGAGGGTCCCTGGTTCAATCCCCACCTAGTACCAACCTCGTCATGTCCGTTGTGTCCTGAGCAAGACACTTCACCCTTGCTCCTGATGGGTGCTGGTTAGCGCCTTGCATGGCAGCTCCCTCCATCAGTGTGTGAATGGGTAAATGTGGAAGTAGTGTCAAAGCGCTTTGAGTACCTTGAAGGTAGAAAAGCGCTATACAAGTACAACCCATTTATCATTTATTATTTACATTGTAGATTGTCACTGAAGGCATCACAACTATGAATGAACACACGTGGAGTTATATAATTAACAAAAAAAAAGGTGAGATAACTGAAAACATGTTTTATATTCTAGTGTCTTCAAAATAGCCACCCTTTGCTCTGATTACTGCTTTGCGCACTCTTGGCATTCTCTCGATAAGCTTCAAGAGGTAGTCACCTGAAAAGGTTTTCACTTCACATGTGTGCCTTATCAGGGTTGATTAGTGGAATTTCTTGCTTTATCAATAGGGTTGGGACCATCAGTTGTGTATGAGAAGGTATATATATATATATATATATATATATGGGCTGCAACTAACAACTAATTTGATAATCGATTAATCAGTCGATTATTACTTCGATTAATCGATTAATAATCGGATAAAAGAGACAAACTACATTTCTATCCTTTCCAGTATTTTATTGGAAAAAAAAAACAGCATACTGGCACCATACTTATTTTGATTGTTTCTCAGCTGTTTGTAAATGTTGCAGATTATAAATAAAGGTTTATAAAAAAAATAAAAAAAAAGTAGACTCTCTGCGCATGCGCATAGCATAGATCCAACGAATCGATGACTAAATTAATCGGCAACTATTTGTATAATCGATTTTTAATCGATGTAATCAATTAGTTGTTGCAGCCCTAATATATATATATATATATATATATATGTATATATATATATATATATATACATATACATATATATGTGTGTATATATGTATATATATATATATATATGTGTGTATATATGTATATATATATATATATATATATATATATATATATATATATATATATATATATATATATATATATATATATATATATATATATTCCTCGCACACTAATTAAGAGCGCGCACTTGCCGATGTCACGTTATTGATGGTAAAATGCATTTTTTTGACAATGTGATTTGCCTGAGCGGCTAGGAGACACCGAGAATAACAAGCAGTAGAAAATAGATTAGAAAGGACAGATTTAAAAAAATAATAATAAAAAAAAGATTTTTTTTTAACTTGGAACTTCCCGCGGACCGGATTTTGGACGCTGGTGGGCCATATTCGGCGCGCGGGCCGTAGTTTGAAGAACCCTGCGTTAAAGCCTAATTGACAGAAAAATCCAGTTATTTGAAGCTTTTATTAATTTTTGTATTTATTTATTTATTTACAAAAATCCATTTCGAAATAATAATTTGCACCATAGGTGACACAGCTGGCCAAAAAAATTCTAATTTTAATGTTATTTTTATGACAAACCAAAACATAATGCAATACACAGAAATACCTACCATGTTATTTCCAAACATAAAAAGAACATTGGTCATCATCATCTTTCCCCCAGTTGCTCCAGATCACTTAAATTATTTATCATTTCATATCATTCAATGCTGTAATTATTTGCCATCTACAAAAATGCTTACAAAAAGTCAACATCATTATGTATTTTTTAATGCGATTTATTATTATTTTTCTCATTAAAATCAGAAAGCTCTAATTTATTATTGCAATCGATATGGATATGTATATTTTACCTCAAAATATACAATATTGTGTAATGTAAACATATTTGTTTATTTGAAAAATGGAAAGACTGTATGTTCTCCAGACTATTTTTTCAGGGGTGGCACCCATAGAATATGCAGACTGCACCAGTAGCAGCTGTAGCTACAATAGTAGATTACCACGGTTACCACCAAGGATGGAGTGAACCTTTTTGTAAGATAATTGCTGACATTAAACAATATTGCAAAGCATTGAGCTATTACAGTACATCAGGCAACTTGCAACAGTTGGCGCAAAATACTAATAAAAGTAAAATTTGAACATTCATAAAGCTTTATTTAAATCTAAACAGACTAAGACCTCATTTAAATCCACTCTTGACATCGCTGGCAACAGAATAATTTAAATATTACACACAGCACCTTTAAGAGTATTTGCACAACAAATAAATGACCTGGACTCAGTAGAACTAGAATCACGGTGGAATAACAAAAGATGGTGGGACTGAAAAAACATTCAAAACAGATGAATGCGCCTGTTCTTGTGTTGGCAGGCAAACTCTTTAAACACGCTTGAGTAAAATAATATTGTAACTAAAACGACTTATAGGTTTAGTGAAGGACCACTAACGTCTGGAACCTGGCTGCTCATCATCAATAAGTCCGTGCCGATTAAGATAAACTTGCCAATATGTGCGCGCCGGATAAGATCGTCCGCCACTACAATCTGAAGTATAATCAATAAAACATGAAATATTAAGAGTACAGTATGTGAACCATTTCTACCCTGATAACGTCCTTAAAGTTTTGTAATCCATCAGAAATATTCATCCATCCATCCATTTTCTAACGACGTCCCTCAAGCAACTAAAATGTGTCAAATATGTCTAAGTTTGTATATTACCCATCAGGCCTATAGTAAATGGGTTGTGAATGGATGTATTTTGGAATAGTGTATGGTACAATTAGACATTTTTTTTTACAAACCTGTTATTTTTGACAAAAAGACCACACACATTAAAATAAATAAAAACATAAAAAGTAAAAAATTCCTATCAATACATAGACCTGAAGTTGGTCAAATATTTCAAGCGTTAAACATATACAGTTGTGGTCAAAAGTTGTAAAGGGACAAGCGGTAGAAAATGGATGGATGGGGTCTTGAGTTTCCAATAACTTCCACAACTCTTAATTTTTTGTGATAGAGTGATTGGAGCACATACTTGTTGGTCACAAAAAACATTCATGAAGTTTGGTTCTTTTATGAATTTATTATGGGTCTACTGAAAATGTGACCAAATCTGCTGGGTCAAAAGTATACATACAGCAATGTTAATATTTGCTTACATGTCCCTTGGCAAGTTTCACTGCAATAAGGCACTTTTGGTTGCCATCCACAAGCTTCTGATTTAATTTTTGACCACTCCTCTTGACAAAATTGTATGTTTGCGACTGTAAATGTATTGCTGACTGACACTTTTATGAGTGGGTCCCTTTTGGATCCTAAGAGTGAGAATATAGTCACAACCTCAAGGGCTAAAATTAGAGATGTCCGATAATATCGGACTGCCGATATTATTGGCCGATAAGTGCTTTAAAATGTAATATCGGAAATTATCGGTATCGGTTTCAAAAAGTAAAATTTATGACTTGT
Organism: Nerophis lumbriciformis; assembly: GCF_033978685.3. NCBI lineage: Eukaryota > Metazoa > Chordata > Actinopteri > Syngnathiformes > Syngnathidae > Nerophis > Nerophis lumbriciformis. The sequence goes on from NC_084574.2 coordinate 30,332,624, forward strand.
TAAAACGCCGCTGTGTGCACGGATATAGGGAGAAGTACAGAGCGCCAATAAACCTTAAAGGCACTGCCTTCGCGTGCCGGCCCAGTCACATATTATCTACGGCTTTTCACACACACAAGTGAATGCAACACATACTTGGTCAACAGCCATACAGGTCACACTGAGGGTGGCCGTATAAACAACTTTAACACTGTTACAACTATGCGCCACACTGTGAACCCACACCAAACAAGAATGACAAACACATTTCAGGAGAACATCCACACCGTAACACAACATAACAAATACCCAGAACCCCTTGCAGCACTAACTCTTCCAGTACGCTACAATATACACCCCCCCCCCACCCACCTCAGGGAGAGCATATCCCAAATTCCAAGCTGCTGTTTTGAGGCATGTTAAAAAAAATAATGCACTTTGTGACTTCAATAATAAATATGGCAGTGCCATGTTGGCATTTTTTTTCCATAACTTGAGTTGATTTATTTTGTAAAACCTTGTTACATTGTTTAATGCATCCAGCGGGGCATCAAAACAAAATTAGGCATATTAATGTGTTAATTCCACGACTGTATATATCGGTATCGGTTGATATCGGAATGGACAATATCGGAATATCGGATATCGGCAAAAAAGCCATTATCGGACATCTCGAGTTAAAATGCTTGATAAAAAGGTAAAAAAAGGCCATAAAACATAAAAATTTAATAAAATAAAAAATGCATATCAATACGTAGATCTAAAGTTGTTAAAAGATTTCAAGCAATAAAAAATAAATGTATTGTTGACTGACACTTTAATAAGCGGGTCTCTTTTAGATGCTAAGTCCATCTTAAAGGGGAACATTATCACAATTTCAGAAGGGTTAAAACCATTAAAAATCAGTTCCCAGTGGCTTATTTTATTTTTCGAAGTTTTTTTCAAAATTTTACCCATCACGCAATATCCCTAAAAAAAGCTTCAAAGTGCCTGATTTTAACCATCGTTATAAACACCCGTCCATTTTCCTGTGACGTCACATAGTGATGCCAACACAAACAAACATGGCGGATAGAACAGCAAGGTAGCGACATTAGCTCGGATTCAGACTCGGATTTCAGCGGCTGAAGCGAAATTGAAGAAGAAACTGAAGCTATTGAGCCATATGGGTTTGAACCGTATGCAAGCGAAAACGACGAAAACGACACGACAGCCAGCGACACGGGAGAAAGCGAGGACGAATTCGGCGATCGCCTTCTAACCAACGATTGGTATGTGTTTGTTTTTAAGTGTTGTAATGTTTTTAAGCTAAATTATTGGTAAAGACAGTTTATGTATAATAATTTACGTAAAACCGCGAGTAATGAATAAAGTTTTCATCAATTAATATATTCTGTAGACATACCCTCATCTGCTCTCTTTTCCTGAAAGCTGATCTGTCCAGTTTTGGAGTTGATGTCAGCAGGCCAGGGAAGCTAGGGTCGATATTCTTCTCTTGATCATCTTCGGTGGCATAAGGGACGGTGTGAGCCAAGACATCCAGGGGGTTTAGCTCGCTCGTCTGCGGGAACAAACTGCCGCCATTGCTTGCCATGCTACCGAGGTCCTTTGTCCCTGAATAGCTCACACACTCCGGCAGATTCAATGGGGGTCTGGCGGCAGATTTCTTTGACTTTATCGTTGGAAATGCATCTGCTTTGAGTGTCGCAGGATATCCACACATTCTAGCCATCTCTGTCGTAGCATAGCTTTTGTCGGTAAAGTGTACGGAACAAACGACTGACCATTTTTGTCCGCTTTCCCCACACTCTCGTATTTTGAACAAATTTCGTCCAATTTCTTGCCACTTTTGCATCTTTGGGCCACTGGTGCAACTTGAATCCGTCCCTGTTTGTGTTGTTACACCCTCCGACAACACACCGACGAGGCATGATGTCTCCAAGGTACGGAAAACAGTAGAAAAAAACGGAAAATAACAGAGCTGATTTGATTCGGTGTTTGTAATGTGTTTGAGAAAATGGCGGATTGCTTCCCGATGTGACGTCACATTGTGTTCGGAAATCGGTTAAAAAAATATATGGTCTTTTTTTCTGCAACATCAAGGTATATATTGACGCTTACATAGGTCTGGTGATAATGTTCCCCTTTAAACAAGGGTTGAATTGCTCAATATAGGCCAAAAAATGTCATGAAACATAAAGTAAATAAAAACATTATATTAATACATAGATCTGAAGTTGTTGAAATATTTCAAGCGTTCAACATATAAATGTATTGCTGACTGACACTTTTATGAGCGGGTCTCTTTTAGATCCTAAGAGTAAGAGTGTATAGTCAATCTTTAACTTGGGTTAACACGCTTAAAATAGGCCAACAATATATAGAATATGCTGTGATGGATTGAAAATGATTGTAGATTGCGAGGGATGACGGTATCGCACCTTCATAAATGACTGCTGACTGAAGGTAAGTGTGTAAAATATATGTAACCTTATATACGTGACACTGATTTATGTTGTCATGGTAACCAATATCAAGCGACAGTTTTTTGACCAACTGTAGAACAAACAGCACATGTTTCATGCCTGCAGATCTTTGGCCTGACGTCCGCCATCCACTCCTACACAGGACCCATTGGAGAGCAGGACCTTCCCGGCTACAAAATGTTGATGGTAATGGGTGTGAGACTGGCCACGTGGAATCAGATTCTGGACCCTTGGGTGTACATCTTGCTGCGCCGCACCGTCCTACGGAAAATCTACCTCATTGCAAAATGCCAAGCCGGCCTGGGGGGGAACATTTTTGGCTGCTTGGACTCGGCATCTCCTCCCCAGTCAGAGAAGAATGAAGTCAACCAAGTCTAAGCTGGAAGGACCTCGTAAGAACTGGAATATAAGTTATAAAAGGAGGACTACAAGGGGACATTTCTGGGCTGGTCCACTTTGAAAATGTTATGCGTACGAGGAAATGTATCCCGTATCTTTGTAGCATTACTTTATTTTTCTCACCTTACAAATGGAAGCTAGCTAAAACTTTAAATGCTGTGATTTTGCACAAAACGTAATGGTTATATTCAACAGTGGCACCACGGTTTTGGTTCGTAATCCGTCCCAAAAAAATGAACGAAAGGCAACAAAAGCTGAATCGTACAATTAACATATTCTGCTCCATCCATCCAAAAATATGAACACTAAACACATTGTATAGAAAATATTTTGTCATGCAGAAAACAATGTCAAATACAAGTAAATGACAAGTGAAATAGATAAATGAAAATTTGATATCACTTTTACTTTTATTGAAGACTTGTGTTGGCCAAGACAGCGATGAATGGAGGGGGGTTTTAGCCACCTTAGTACTTTGCTTTGAGTTATTTCTTGAATCTATAGTGTTTCTCACCTTCTTTATCAAAGTGCTGGCACTCACAACTGTCTTTGACCCCATTAGGGATGGGTATCTTTCACATTTGACCAGATATGGTGCCAATTCCTGGTACCTAGGAATTTTTTGACTCACTTTTTGGTACTTGTGTGTGTTCAGGTGTTAATAAATATTGATTACCGGTATTAATAAAAAAAAAAGTTTTTTTTATTTAACTTAACACTGAGCTGATATTGATAACTGCACTGTCTAATTGTTATATCTTGATTTCGTACACGTCCGAGTCTCATTTGTAAGTATCATATAATGGACTTTGCATGCAGTTGCAATTCCAAGATGTTAGATGGCAGTAGTGTATAGACTACGGTGTGTAGCTGTAGTCAGGAAGTATTTATAAATAAAGTTGGTATGGTATGGTATGGTATTATTTGCCATGAAGCTGAATGTGCCAGTCTTTTCTATTGTTGAGTCCTACAACCTGTTTATACTATTAGTTATTAAACACCAGCTGTTTGATTGTAACATGCATCTTAGTTAAATTTGGAGTGTTGAAATTGCCATGTGAAATTGCTAATGCTAATCAGTAGCATGTACATGATACAGCCAATGTAAATTTGCATCAAGCTAGCACATTTTGGAAAAGTGGAGCATTAATGTACAGTACAGGCCAAAGGTTTGGACATACCTTCTCATTTCAATGTGTTTTCTTTATTTTCAAGACTATTTACCTTGTAGATTGTCAATGAAGGCATCAAAACTACGACACATGTGAAGTGAAAACCATTTCAGGTGTCTACCTCTTGAAGCTCATCGAGAGAATGCCAAAAGTGTGCAAAGCAGTAATCAGAGCAAAGGGTGGCTATTTTGAATAAACTAGAATATAAAACATGTTTTTAGTTATTTCACCCTTTTCTGTTAAGTACATAACTCCACATGTGTTCATTCATAGTTTTGATGCCTTCAGAGACAATCTACAATGTAAATGGTCATGAAAACAAAGACAACTCATTGAATGAGGGCTTGTACTGTATGTTGGAGCATTTTCTGTCAGGCATACTTGCTTTGTTGTCATGGAAATGTGTAACATCACCTAGAGACAGTTTGTATGAGTCTACTGAGTGCTGCTTGAGTGTTTGTTTCCCCGCCAAGTCAACAACCGACCGTGACGTCACGGGCAACAAAGGTGTCAAAATTCGGTACAGCTTGATTTTATGTGAATCTATACCCAGTAGTACCGACAAAAGTCTGTCGGTACCAGCCCTTTGAGACACTTGTAATTTAGGGCTATATAAATAAACATTGATTGATTGATTGATTGATTGAAAACGAGTACCACATTCAGTACATATCGATAGGCCACATAATGGCTTATTTTGCAATCATACTCAGTGAAAAAGTATAAAAACTGAGTCACTAAATCGTGGGATTCTTTGTTTGGGCACTCGATTACGCAGGCAAACAGACTAGTTTGTTACGCGCAATGTTTGGCCGTACACAAAAACCAGGGAAAACCAAATCTGACTAAAAGTTGGGTGTAGAAAAACGGAGGTACCACTGTAATGTGTACTTTGGAAATGAACGTTCTTTAGTGCTTATTTCATGCTGGGACAACATAATTTGAAAGTGCTGCAAGGCATCCTTTATATTTAACTGGGAAACCTGAGAGAGACAAACATTTTTGCTGAAAATGTCTAGAAACAGTAAAGCGCTCTTGTTGTGTACAAGAACTTGGACCACTGCAGTGGACATTTGTATTTGGCATAACAGAGCAGTTTTTTCGGAAATGACTGAATCTGACAAAAGAAATAGATTCAAAACAAATATCCACTACAGAGGATACTGGCTCTCAAACTAAATTATAATAGAACAGTTTACTTGAATAGCCATGTTCCATGTGGAGACTTTTAAAGAAAAACTGTTACTTAATTTCTTTCAGCACAGGACAAAAATGAATGAATGTAAAACAAAGTGCATTGGTCCGAGCCTCTTAAGAGATCTCATGAGTAAGTACTAATGTATCATACGGAATATTCATGCTCAATTCCTGCACAATAAATGATTATGTCCATTATGGGAACATGTGGGAAATTCTGGAAGGTGATTCTTGTGGTCTCAAAGGAAATGCAAAGAACTCGTAAGTGAATGCAAATAAAGCCGTAGATTGTGACTAATATTGTGTGAAATTATTTTTGACTAATTTCTTCACAAACATTAAAAAAAAAAAATAATAATAATAATACAGCAAATAGTGAAGTAATTAGGCCCTAATCAAGCCTTAAGACAAACATGGAAATCTAACTCCAAGTATTTTTGAAGATACTACTCTGCCTCTGGTCTGTTTGGTGGACAAGTGTTGTATTTTTATAGACTGCCTGAAGAAAACATGCAAATGTTCACAGGCGGCACTGGTTTAAATGTAACTTAGATATTGGGTTTCACTATGTAAAGCGCTTTGAGTCACTAGAGAAAAGCGCTATATAAATATAATTCACTTCACTTCACTTCACAGTCATTGATGATATGGGGCTGCATGTTAGAAATGGCCCTGGGGAGATGGTCTTCAATAAATGCACACGTTTACATTGACATTTTAGACACTTTTCTTATTCCATCAATCGAAAGGATGTTTGTGGATGCTGACATCATTTTCCAAGATGACAATGCATCTTGCTGTAGAGCAGAAACTGTACAAACTTTCTTGAAGAAAGATGCATAAGGCCAATGTCATGGCCTGCAAATAGTCCGGATCTCAATCCAATTTAACATCTGTGGTAAAAATTGAAGAAAATGGTTAAAGTTAAAGTACCACTGATAGTCTCAGACACACACTAGGTGTGACCCATCCCCTTGTTCACCCCCTGGGAGGCAAGGGGAGCAGTGAGGTGCGCGTTCGGTAATAATTGTTGGTGATTTACCCCCAATTCCAACCCTTGATGGAGAGTGCCAAGCAGGGAGGCAATGGGTCCCATTTTTATAGTCTTTGGTATGACCCGGCCGGGGTTTGAACTCACGACCAGTGTTGGGACTAACGCGTTACAAAGTAACGCATTACTGTAACGCCGTTAGTTTCGGCGGTAACTAGTAATCTAACGCGTTATTTTTTATATTCAGTAACTCAGTTACCGTTACTACATGATGCGTTACTGCGTTATTTTACGTTATTTTTCATGTAGTATCGGCTAGAAACAGAAGATCTGAGTGTGTTTTATTGCAGCGCTTCGGTGGAAAAGAAAAGGCGTGCTTTGTGTGGGTGGGGGCGGGGGCGGGGGGGACTCCCATACCGCAGTTGAGGAGCGCAGGGGAGACGTTCCTCCAGGGCCTATGTACGTCTTCGGGGCTAACAACCTTCACTTTCACTTTGGGTCTTTACAGCTGAAGGTGAATGACGAGACCGGCGGTTTGTTGCAACTTTGTGATTTTATTGGACGCAGCCATCCACCAAACTAGAGCACCTGCACGCACTCACTGTCGCCGCTCGCTCACCTCTCTCGCCCACTCACTCACTGACGTCACTCACCTCACATGCTGTCATATCTTAAAGGGCCACACACACACACACACACACACACACACACACACACACACACACACACACACACACACACACACACACACACAGACACACATACGCTACTCTCATAACAACTAACAAGACATCATGGCGAAGCCAGAAGTCGAGTTTTTTAACATGCAGACATTCTCAATACTTTTCTTTTGTCGAGCACAAAGAAAATAACCTTTTAGTCAAATGTAAGTTGTGTCTTGGATCAAAGATCCTATCTACTTAAAGTTAAAGTGCCATTATGTTGCAGCTATTTAAAATAGTTTTGTCAATTTGTTCTGGCCTGAAATAAATTGGCCTTTTGAAACATATCTTTGTCTTTGTGTGTTGTATGTAGACCACATTGCTTAGCAGAGTTCAGTGATGCAAATGCATGTCAAGTTGATCAACAGATTGTATTATTCTCCAGTGCAATAACAGTACTGAAATGAAGGCTAAAAGGGCATTAATGGGAGCCTTAAAAAAAAGGGGGGAAAAAGAAGTAACTAAATAGTTACTTTTCACAGTAACGCATTACTTTTTGGTGTAAGTAACTGAGTTAGTAACTAAGTTACTTTTGAAATAAAGTAACTAGTAACTGTAACTAAGTTACTTTTGACATAAAGTAACTAGTAACTGTAACTAGTTACTGGTTTTCAGTAACTAACCCAACACTGCTCACGACCTACCGATCTCAGGGCAGACACACTAACCACAAGGCCACTGAGTAGGTTCATGACAAGACTCCAACCTGCAAAGCTGATCCGAGAAAGTTGGCTCAAGATTGATGAAGAGTACTGTTTAATACTCGTTAAGTCCATGCCTCAGAGACTGCAAGCTGTTATAAAAGCCAGAGGTGGTGCAACAAAGTACTACTGGTGTGTTGGGAGTGTTTTTCGTTTTTTCCCCCTCAGAATTGAGTAATTCCTTAATGTTTTCATGCTGATTGATCAAACATTTTAACTTGCTGACTAACACAATTATTTTTTAAATTTACTTTAGTGTTTCTTAAAGTTACCATTTGAAATGACTATTGTTTTGTGTCATGTCTGTTATCTACTGCAGTGTTTTTCAACCTTTTTTGAGCCAAAGCACATTTATTTCATTGAAAAAATCCAAAGGCACACCACCAGCAGAAATCATTATAAAATGTAACTCGATATTGATAGTAAAAAGTCGTCGCAATTGTTGAATATGAATTTAAACTATAAGCAACCATGCATCAATATACTTGTCTCAAAGTAATGTCACGACCTGTCACATCACGTCGTGACTTATTTTGAGTTTTTGGTGTTTTCCTGTGTGTAGTGTCTTGCGCTCCTATTTTGGTGGCTTTTCCTGTTTTGTTGGTATTTTCCTGTAGCAGTTTCATGTCTTCATTTGAGCGGTATTCCCCGCACCTGCTTTGTTTTAGCAATCAAGACTATTTCAGTTGTTGCTATCCTTCTTTGTGTGGACATTGTTGTCATGTACGGATGTACTTTGTGAACGCCATCTCTGCTCCACACACTGTAAGTCTTTGCTGTCGTCCAGCATTCTGTTTTTCTTTACTTTGCAGCTAGTTCAGTTGTAGTTTTGTTCTGCATAGCCTTCCCTAAGCTTCAATGCCTTTTTTTAGGGGCACTCACCTTTTGTTTATTTTTGGTTTAAGCATTAGATACCTTTTTACCTGCACGCTGCCTCCCGCTGTCATCTGCATATTGTGATCACGACAAACCATGTTCCCGATGTCTACAAAGCAATTAGCTACCTACTGCCACCTACTGATATGGAAGAGTATTACACGGTTACTCTGCCGAGCTCTAGACAGCACTGACACTCAACAACGGCACATTATTTGCGGATTATAATTACTGGTTTGCAAAAAAATTTTTTTAACCCATATAGCTGAAATTACAATCTCCCACAGCACACCAGACTGTATCTCACGGCACACTAGTGTGGTTGAAAAACACTGATCTACTGAATGTACATCCTCCAGGTCTGGTGATTCCATCACTTTCTCCAGAGGCTGTATATCCCTCTTAGACCTGGGCCACTGGTAGGGCTTACTTCCTCGTTGAATGCTGACTAACTATGGAGGGCCAAATGGGACAAAATCGGCCACCATAGAAAAGGGACTCTTGCCAACAAGGACATGAACGCTCTAAAAGGTCCGCATAATATTTACCACAATATCTTTATTATTTTATTTTCCTATGGGGGAATAACAAAACAACTTGAGAAAACTACCGTATTTTTCGGAGTATAAGTCGCACCGGAGTATAAGTCGCACCTGCCGAAAATGCATAATAAAGAAGGAAAAAAACATATACTGTATAAGTCGCACTGGAGTATAAGTCGCATTTTTGGGGAAATTTATTTGATAAAACCCAACACCAAGAATAGACATTTGAAAGGCAATTTAAAATAAATAAAGAATAGTGAACAACAGGCTGAATAAGTGTACGTTATATGAGGCATAAATAACCAACTGAGAACGTGCCTGGTATGTTAACATAACATATTATGGTAAGAGTCATTCAAATAACTATAACTTATAGAACATGCTATACGTTTACCAAACAATCTGTCACTCCTAATCGCTAAATCCCATGAAATCTTATACGTCTAGTCTTTTACGTGAATGAGCTAAATAATATTATTTGATATTTTAGGGTAATGTGTTAATAATTTCACACATAAGTTGCTCCTGAGTATAAGTCGCACCCCCGGCCAAACTATGAAAAAAACGGTGACTTATAGTCCGAAAAATACAGTAGTCAATCATTTGTGAACAAAGTTAAAGACTCCTCATGTGTTTGCTTAGTATAAAGTCAACATAAGCAATGCCGTTAAATACAGGTAAAAGCCAGTAAATTAGAATATTTTGAAAAACTTGATTTATTTCAGTAATTGCTTTCAAAAGGTGTAACTTGTACATTATATGTATTCATTGCACACAGACTGATGCATTCAAATGTTTATTTCATTTAATTTTGATGATTTGAAGTGGCAACAAATGAAAATCCTAAATTCCGTGTGTCACAAAATTTGAATATTACTTAAGGCTAATACAAAAAAGGGATTTTTAGAAATGTTGGCCAACTGAAAAGTATGAAAATGAAAAATATGAGCATGTACAATACTCAATACTTGGTTGGAGCTCCTTTTGCCTCAATTACTGCGTTAATGCGGCATGGCATGGAGTCGATGAGTTTCTGGCACTGCTCAGGTGTTATGAGAGCCCAGGTTGCTCTGATAGTGGCCTTCAACTCTTCTGCGTTTTTGGGTCTGGCATTCTGCATCTTCCTTTTCACAATACCCCACAGATTTTCTATGGGGCTAAGGTCAGGGGAGTTGGCGGGCCAATTTAGAACAGAAATACCATGGTCCGTAAACCAGGCACGGGTAGATTTTGCGCTGTGTGCAGGCGCCAAGTCCTGTTGGAACTTGAAATCTCCATCTCCATAGAGCAGGTCAGCAGCAGGAAGCATGAAGTGCTCTAAAACTTGCTGGTAGACGGCTGCGTTGACCCTGGATCTGAGGAAACAGAGTGGACCGACACCAGCAGATGACATGGCACCCCAAACCATCACCCAACCATGCAAATTTTGCATTTCCTTTGGAAATCGAGGTCCCAGAGTCTGGAGGAAGACAGGAGAGGCACAGGATCCACGTTGCCTGAAGTCTAGTGTAAAGTTTCCACCATCAGTGATGGTTTGGGGTGCCATGTCATCTGCTGGTGTCAGTCCACTCTGTTTCCTGAGATCCAGGGTCAACGCCGCCGTCTACCAGCAAGTTTTAGAGCACTTCATGCTTCCTGCTGCTGACCTGCTCTATGGAGATGGAGATTTCAAGTTCCAACAGGACTTGGCGCCTGCACACAGCGCAAAATCTACCCGTGCCTGGTTTACGGACCATGGTATTTCTCTTCTAAATTGGCCCGCCAACTCCCCTGACCTTAGCCCCATAGAAAATCTGTGGGGTATTGTGAAAAGGAAGATGCAGAATGCCAGACCCAAAAACGCAGAAGAGTTGAAGGCCACTATCAGAGCAACCTGGGCTCTCATAACACCTGAGCAGTGCCAGAAACTCATCGACTCCATGCCACGCCGCATTAACGCAGTAATTGAGGCAAAAGGAGCTCCAACCAAGTATTGAGTATTGTACATGCTCATATTTTTCATTTTCATACTTTTCAGTTGGCCAACATTTCTAAAAATCCCTTTTTTGTATTAGCCTTAAGTAATATTCTAATTTTGTGACACACGCAATTTTGGATTTTCATTTGTTGCCACTTCAAATCATCAAAATTAAATGAAATAAACATTTGAATGCATCAGTCTGTGTGCAATGAATAAATATAATGTACAAGTTACACCTTTTGAATGCAATTACTGAAATAAATCAAGTTTTTCAAAATATTCTAATTTACTGGCTTTTACCTGTATATATCAAGGAAAAACAGCCTTTATCTCAGATTTATGTCATAGTTGACAAAGCCAAAAGTTCTGATGTGAGGCTGTGCTTGTGTTTAGAATATGCCACGGGCCAATCAAAAACAAGCTGCGGCACCGCAAAAGGACTTTGCACACCCTTTTAACCTACCATGAAATATGCCATCATGTGTTTAACAAACTTGGGACGACCTCACATGACTCACACACACTGACTAATAATGCTGTTCATGCTTTGCTGATCATTCCTCACTTAGATTAAATTAGATTTGTTGGCTGAGTGAAAATGTCGGTGTGATTCTACAAGGCAGTAGTCATTGATACCATTCATTTATCTTGTGATTAAATAATTTCGATGTGGAATGATTTGGGGAATTCCTCGGTTAGTATGCATGGCCGTAACTACCATTGAGGAAACCGAGGTCATGCCCCATCAGTATTTTTTTTAAATGGCAAAAAGAAGATGATATGACTGCAAATCTACTTCACGTAGATCATCCTCTCTCAATATACGATCTTTGGTCATGTACAACTCCAACAACGTAATGCAATGAAATCCACTTTTTTCTTTACACATCATCCGATCCGAAATGTGCTGTCAACATAACTTTGACATTAAATGATACTGACATAACTAATGTTAATTTCACCTGAGTGAAATTAATGTGAAATCCTGTCGGTATAATATCGCTGTCATGTCAGTCAGGTTCTGCTTAGATATCAAGTCCGCCTTGTCCTAAAAGCAGAACACACGCTATGCGTAGGGTTTTGCAATCTATGGGGGAGCCGATTTTTGTGAAAGGACACGTTTCAAATGTGAACTATTGAATGACAAGGCGCTTCATATAAAATTTGACCCCAAATGCATTCCTGGCCATGTCATGCTCTGTCATTGATAAGAATATAGGGACAGTTTTCCACCATACATTTCTGATTGCTAAAGGGGCATGCGTCATTAGTACTTAATTTGCAAAGCAGATGATCGTGGGTTCAAATCCCCCATGAAATCGTAGTAAGATTTTTTAATGTATGTTTTAATGATGTTAAAATTGTTTGATACGCTAAACTGCAGCACATTAATAAAAAAAGTAGATTGTTACAAAATCATGCTGACTGTCAAAGATGTTAGATGATACAACACGTGATAGTTCTACCTCAATGAAAGCTTTTATTTTGTAAATTAATTGTGTTGCTCAAGCTAAAATTATTCATAAAGTGCTGGAGTACCCATGACTTCAGCCTTTCAATGCTCCTTTTAGACCACAAATTTTTGACCTCGGTAATTATCAAATCCTAGTTAAGGCCCTGATAGTATGCTTTTGTTTAATTTGCTGATATTAGTACAAGGTGTTTTCCAGGCTATATAGTGCACCAGTAGTTTAGTTAAGCCTCACCCACCAAATTTTAGATTAAATAAATATGTTAGCCGCACCGGACTATAAACCGCAGATATATACCGGTACAAAAGATTTTGTAAATGTTTGCAGTCAAAGTTCAATAATAAGGTTGTTTAAATCAAATGTGGAATGTGTAACACAATCTACACCCCTTGCGAAAATGCCAAATGGTTCATTCCTCCAACCACCACATACATCATGACGTCTTCAACGCTCACACAGTGCCAACATTTTGGAACCAGGATAAGGTCATAAAAGAAAGGTGAAAACATAATAAATCTATGTGTGACAGCATTGGAAAAAGTTATGTTCGAGTTGTTATGCACTAATAAAAATTTTACATGAATCAGATAATCTATACCTACACTATGAAGTAAAAGGACATTTGACAGATTTATAATCATATTTAGGTGAATAATGACAGGCTGTATGATTATTAAAATTCACACTGGCTACTCTATTTTCATTTTGTCAGCACTTTTGCTATAAAAAAAATAAATAGAACTTTAAAAGAAATAAAACACCACCAAATAATTTAAAAGGTTTAAGATTAATTTAGGGAGCATTTAACCCACCCTAAAAAGGTCTTATGGCGCCACTGGTTCGAACCAATGAAAAACATTATTGATGAAACTAAAACATACTGTAAACATGTAAATGTTGTGGGCTTTCTGATCACAGAGAGTGCATCTACTGTGCTTCTGGGTTATCACGTTAGGACGACTGGCACATGCATGGAATGACAAATACAATGATGGATCGACGGGAGTAAGTGTATACATGTCGGAGGCAACTGTTTTACAAATCACATACGATACCATCTTTAAAAGGTAAAAAAAAATGTCCATACAAAATCTAGTAGACATTACAAATTGCTAGTTTCAACCAAAATAAGTAATTTTAAAGACCAAAATGTGGCAATCATGAGCCTATGCAGTACTTTGAAGCATCATGTAAAACACCTTTTTGATGAACCCCAAAGTCTTCTGTATGAATGGAACATGTTTTTTTATTATAATCTATCATTAAATATTACATACAAATTATACAGTGCATTGTCACAATACATTTGGTGTCTGTTCTGGACAGCAGGAAGTTACTTTACTCAGCTCCACATGATGGAAAAGACTAGAAGAACCATGTTTATACCCTCGTCAGTTGAGAACATGATGTTTCTCTCTTCTTCAAAGTTTGAGTGAAAGCGGAATATTAGGCTCGTAATCTTTTCGGCGAAACAAGCACCACCTGTACCTCGGCTCTCCGTCGTCTCTCCAAATGACTCACACTTCCTAATCTCTGTTGGGTGAATGGATGTGAAACTACAGAAGTTCACATGGCTTGGGTTAGGTGTGTAGACACATGCTAGATGCCATTTGCTAGATGATCAAGGCTTAAGAGCTCATTGTTAAATTTAAAAAGCTGGCCAAGCCATTAGACGGTGTGAGAGTGGTAAATATAGAGGTGAATGTTAAAAGGCAGACCGGTATAAAGAAAACATGGAATGCAAAGGTGGAAAAGGTTTTGACTGGCATGCATATGTGATCGAGCACACATGCTCCCAGGGAGTCCAAAACATCTGACATCTCTTTGCAAAGAGGAACTGTTTCAAGGATTCCAGATATAAGTGTTACTTTTTCACATCCTAACAAGGCAATGAGGCAAACAGGGAAGCTGCGGAGTGAAACTTCCTCTTATGGCCTCCTGTCTCCACCTACACACTCACTTTTAGTAATCACAGTGTCCGTCTGGAGAGGAGGGGATGATGATAATTAAATCAATTTCCAGGAAACTAACCCGTACTCTCCCTCGCTCCCGCTTCCTGCTGTTCCTCCCCGCACCCAATGTAGGTTTCTGTCTTCTACCACCAGGTGAAGAAAGGTCTTCTACTCTGAAAACTCTGTGTGTATGACTCACTGTTGGCTCTCTGGGGGGCTCTCGCTGTTTCAACAATCACAGGGGGCATCTGAACCAACTGGAGAGGCGTTTTTCCATCCTTTAGGGCTTGGCACAGGTTCAGAATCTTTGAATGTAAAAGCAATAGAGAGGAGTTTTACTGGTAAATCTTTTGTGGATAATTGTCTGTGTATTCTGAACATTTTTAGGCCTTGTGGCTTAATTCAGATAAATGTTTTGATAGTCTGACAGACAAAATAAACACAATTTTCTATGTCTATGCAGATACAAATCAGTTATATATGTGTGACTGAAGTGTAAGCGGACATATGAAATACAGTAATCTGGCATGACCGCAATACATTAATTTCCGCTTAGTGGCGCATACTAGTACAGTATTGATATTTTCATTAATTCATTTGGCTTTTTTATTCTTAATTTAGGGCAAAAATGTACACATTGAGATAGTGGGATGTGCTATACAAACATCCTCCCTAACAACACCAAAGGTAATCAAAAATTTAGGGAATATAAACGATTAGTCAGCTGCTGATTAATTGCATTTTAAAGCAAAACAGAGCTTGGTCTCCACTAGCTTGTGGAAAAAAAAGAGTTCAGAACATTCTGAGAGTTGACACAGTCTAGCAAACAAAGCACATTACAACGCATTACTTCCACATTGTTTTTGTTTGCTGGACTGATTGTCACTGGGCCATGTCAACATGCTCATAGTACACCAGGAAGTCAATAACCAAACAGTTCCGTTTTTAAGGTTGTGTGAAAATTGCATAGCATGGATTTTTACTAACACTTGTGAATGTCAATGAAATCCATGAAAACGATAGCACCTTAAATCTGAAAAAGCCCAATCAATTGAGGCAGTGCTTGTCACGTGAACAAGTGTTGTCATGCTGATCTAGTGTGTGTATGCATGCTACAACAGCGTCTTCTTCCTGGCTGTGAATTATAATCTGTAGATAAAACTTAGTTTTACTTGTTATTATAACCACTCTGATTTTTTTTTTAATATTAAGTAGTGTTTTGGTACAATTGTTTCTAAAGCCATGACGTGTAAAAGATGCTTGACAGCTGTTTTGAGTGTGTGTGATTGCACAAGAGAGCGTGAGAGATTGATACTAACTGTCAAAAACCGATCAAATCAATTGTGTTTGTATGTGTTTTCTATAAGTAGTCACATCGTCGCATCGTTGCATTGAACTTTAGTACCAGTATGTTCCAACACGGCCGCTGTATGCGTGGTCCCCTTTTGCTGTCGAGACAACGATGTGCATTTGCGGACCACACCACAGAAAAAACTCACCTGCCCTCTCGTGACAGCGACTTGCTTGTGAAACTGTCCTCTGTCAAAACCAGGGTCTTTCTGCGAGACACACCACAGAACACACGTGTCACACGGAACATATTTGTGTATACAAACTTGTTCCGTCCGATCATCAGCCAGGTTCCTCCCTCCTAAAAATTGTTTTTCCACAATCAACCCATACTTCCTTGGTACCTTGAACAGTTCATAGAGGTCTTCTTCGAGGTCTTTGATAAAATTTGGGTCAGACAGTTTTGGTAGTACCAGTTCTCGGATTTCCTGGGAGAAGGGAACTTTGGCCTGGGAGAGCCACGCCCAATAGAAAGGATCTTGTGGATGAACAAAGTAGGTAAAAAAAACTTTGATGAATACGCTATGCTTTTACCATAGGGAGATTTATCTTAGCAACAAATGAATATACAGTAGGAGCTTACATGCTCTCCAAGAGTCGGGATGCTTAAGAGGGAAGGCAAGGCCGTTGTCTATGGCTGCCAGTTTGATGATGGGGTCCTTCACTACAATCCAGTCTGTATCCTACAGCAGGGTACAAGTAGCAATTTAATTTCACCTCATAAAGAGCAATTGGCACAAAAACATGTTAGGATCCAGCCTGTGTAGGATTCTGACCCTGTTCCCTACGGGGTCCATAGGGCAGTCATATTTGAGAAGCCAGTTGTCATTTCCTCTGTCTAAAATAGATACACAAAAATATATGTGAATGACTAAACTGGCGTGACAAAGACACATGCTTAGTAGCAGGGTGACCACGTGCCTGTGTTCCTGATGATGTAATCCAGCACTACGAGGCGTTCGAACTGCAGCTGAAGCTGACGGTTGGTGTTCTCCGGCAGAGGATCGGCTTCAAACCTACGCAGCCAGAAGTCTGCGTCCTTGTATCCGTCCACAAAGATTTGGAAGGAACCAACCTGGAAGAATATCAACAAAGTCCATGAACACACTGGAGTTTTTTGGTGTATTTCTTGACATTGTGACGCAATTAAAGATGCAAATTTCTTTTGGCAGGTTTTGCAAATGGGTGAGCCATCGTCTTCTTGATTCCCTGGTCACTTTTTATAATGAATATGTTCCTGTGCTGCCGACTTCACCTTACTTGTGGGTGGTAACAGTTCGCTGTTTTGCCCTGCTTCCATTTTCAAGTTAATGTAGCATATTATCATGTGTCTCTTGATAGGTGCGTATAAACGCATGCACCGCTGGTGAAACCTTTCTGTGCATGTTGTAGGAATGTCCCGATCCAGGTTTTTGCACTTCCGATCCGATACCGATATTGTTTTTGCATTTCCGATCCGATACCGATACTGACCGATACCGATACTGACCGATACTGGCCTATCCGAGCATGTATTAAAGTTTAAAGTTATTTAGCCTACTTAGTTGTCAGAATCATGTTGAAAAGGGTTTTAGTACTCTTGATAACAACTAGCCAGCTGAATTAGGGGAGTTTGAATAATACACAATGGTTGGTAACAAGAAACTGACCTGTTTATTCAAGGATAAACACAAAATAGACAAAATTATACATGACAAACAGAAAAGGCATCATTGAACTAGGGCTGGGCGATATGGCCTTTTTTTAATATTGCGATATTTTAAGGCCATATTGCGATACACAATATATATCTCGATATTTTGCCTTAGCCTTGAATGAACACTTGATGCATATAATCACAGCAGTATGATGATTCTATGTGTTTTGATTGATTGATTGAGACTTTTATTAGTAGGTTGCACAGTGAAGTACATATTCCATACGATTGACCACTAAATGGTAACACCCGAATAAGTTTTTCAACTTGTTTAAGTCGGGGTCCACTTAAATTGATTCATGATACAGATATATACTATCAGATATATACGATCATCATAATACAGTCATCACACAAGATAATCACATTGAATTATTAACATTATTTATAATCCAGGGTGTGGAGGGGGGTGCCGGAAGTAAGTTTTTTTAGCGAATGAGGAGGACTGAAACAAACAATGTGGTGTAGCCTTTGCAACTAAATAACTGAGACGTTTTAATCAGTAGTTGCAACTACTGATAATGTGCTGAACTGCTTTAACTGTACAGTGTACACTTGATAAAAGTTGCACATGTAAGTATACTTACTTTTGGGGGCAATCCAATCCTATGGAAGCGTTGACCCACTTTTGGCACCTTCTCCAATGCTAACTTTTTACCTCGAGATTTCACTCGGTCTATGGCACTATAGTTGAATGTTTCACTAGCCAAGTAGACCACCTAGAACGGGACACAGTGAGTAACAGTGAAACTTCCTTCCTCACACCCACTACATCTCTGCATGTGTGTACCTTGGTCCTGGGAACAATATTTAGTTCGAGTTTCTGGTCAACCAGGCTAGCACCGGCCTCTGAAAGGTAGCCCTGGTTCAGAACTAAACAGTCGCGACCAAAACAGCACGGACAGCACAGTTTCTGCAGCCACTTTGTCCATTTGGGGTTAAGCTGGCCATAGGGCTCTTCGTTCTTAGGTTTGAACACGCCGATGATCTTCTGTTGACGGACACAAGGAAAACAGAAAGACTATTTCAGAAATGCTCAGTTGAATAGTTGATTTGCAAACATTAAATCCAGTAGTATAGTGGGTAAAGTTGTATTTTTGCCTCATTCTTGTGAGAATCCTGAGTGTGACTGAAGCATTAAGGAGAGGCACTATCTTGGAGCTGCAGTGCGCTCAAACTGTACTGTACCATCTCGTTCCCTTTCGGCCTTATCGGGTCTTATCATGTTGGCAGTGCATTTCCATGCAATCTTCACTCACACTGAAAGTGAACAATGAGGCAAAAATGCAACCTTACCTACTGTACCCCAACATAGACTACATTCGGAAAGTATTAAGAGCGCTTCACTTATTCAAAAATAGTATTAATTCATCTTTGTCCTCAAAATTCTACACACAATATCCCATAATAATGACAACGTGAAAAGTTTTTTTAAATTTAGCTAATTTAAAAAAACTTTTCACGTTGTCATTATTATGGGATATTGTGTGTAGAATTTTGAGGACAAAAATGAATTAGGAGGCCACGGGGAAGACCCAGGACACGTTGGGAAGACTATGTCTCCCGGCTGTCCTGGGAACGCCTCGGGATCCCCCGGGAAGAGCTGGAACGAAGTGGCTGGGGAGAGGGAAGTCTGGGCTTCCCTGCTTAGGCTGCTTCCCCCGCGACCCGACCTCGGATAAGCGGAAGAAGATGGATGGATGAATGGATTTATTAAAAAAAAATATAAAAAATAAATCACATATAGATAGGTATTCACAGTCTTTGCTCAATATTTTGTCTATGCACCTTTGGCAGCAATTACAGCCTCAAGTCTTTTTGAATACAATGTCACAAGCTTGGCACACCTATCTTTGGGCAGTTCCGCCCATTCCTCTTTGCAGCACCTCTCAAGCTCCATCAGGTTGCATGAGAAGCATTGGTTTTCATCCAGGATGTCTCTGTACAAGATACTTGTACAACATACTTGTGGCTTGGTCAGTATGACATCATCATGTAATTTGCAGAACCAGCGATGATGCATGTATATTGCCAAATATCTGGGGGAAACCCTGAGCACATCAATATTTTATTATCGTAAACTGACTGCAGAAGACTTGGCAATATTTCCTGAGGGTAAACGCGTCAACAATCCAAACGAATTATTGGATTATCACTAAAATAGCATTTTAGTACAGTATTAATATCAAATTAGTTGTCTGTGTTCTGTGTTCCATTGCTGTAGTCATTTGAGCATTAACAGCAAATATCTGGCATATATAATCCATCTTATTTGGTCTTAAAGTAAAATAAGTGAATGCTTGTAATGTATAATTGTACAAATGTGTAATGATGTGACTATAGTAACACACAGATTACAACACAAACACTAAAGAGCGAGGTAGCACATGACTACTAAGTACTTTGGTGACCTACTGGAAGTAAAAAAAAAAAAAGTGGATGCGTGTGAGCAATGAAGGATATAAAACCCTGTCAGAGTTCCTCCTCTCACAAATATTTAAAGAGCAAAAAAGTTGCAATGGACAAAGGTTTTGTCTTAAAGGGGAACTGCACATTTATAAGGAATTGTGTCATTTACAGTCCTTATGTAAAAAAAGCACACGCTAGTTTTTCTTTTTTAATGTATTCTAACTAGTAAATAAACGCTATAAAGAGTCAGCTAAATATGGAGGTAATAGGATTCTGCCAATTAAGCGCTCTAAAAACATCTAAAAACCCCCATCAACGTGTTATATACACGCTGTAAGTATACTGTATGTAATGTAGTAACAGGCACAATCATAATAACATGTAATATTTACGTATATTGGTCATTTAATTTCACAGACGCATTGCAATGTTAACTAATTCCTTCAACAACAACTACTACTACACACGCAGACTTTATGAGAGCCAACGACGACTACCTTGGGACAAATGATGATGCATAACCTTATATTTGTGAGCCTGAAAATAAAGAAGGATGAGCTACAAGTTTTAGAAGCTGAGTGATAAGCAGATCTTCCTGTTTAGATTAATAATTAATTATGATCCTCACGCGGGAAAAAACGAAGTGGGCACTAAGGAGTGCCTTTTTGCATCTCTCTCGCGATCTCTTGGCTTATGTTAAATCAAATGTCAAAATTAACCAACTTCTCAGTGTACAGTCATAACTCTAATGGTGAGAGGCATGATTTACGATCTACAATTAACTTTTACCAACTCAGAGGAGATGCAGCAACTCACTGGCTCAATATAGCTGCATAAGATAGTGAAATGGATTTTAGAATTAATCGCGATTCTTATTTGTAACATTCTTAACTGATTAAAAAATAAAATACATTTTAAATATGGATATAACACTAAATAATATATATACACATATATATATATATATATATATATATATATACACATATATATATATATATATATATATATATATATATATATATATATATATACATATACATATACATATACATATATATATATATATATATATATATATATATACATACACACACTTTTTTTTTTATCTGTCCTGCCCAGCCACTCAGGCACAAATCATATTGTTGATGTAGATGCCCACATCTACTGTACATATTTACTTTATAAAAGACAAAAGTTGCATACTTCTCTTGCTGCCTTTCTTTGTATTTGACTATTGAATATTTGGGTAGCATTTTATGAAATAAAAACAGTTTTCTTTTAGGTAAAATACAAATGTATCAGAGCTGCTCATCTATTTTATGGAGGGATGTAGTTAATCGTAGAACTGGCATTTAAAGTGATTAAAAGAAAGTATTGATTTTGAATCGAGAATCAATCCTGAATCGAATTATTACCCACAAGAATTGAATCGAACCGTGGGGTGCCCAAAGATTCACAACCCTGCGAGTTACCTCTCTTTGACCATGGCACCACTAAAAGTAGTTCCCCGGCATTAGCACTTATAATATCAATATCGCTAATACTAGGAGGTCACACAAGTAAATGGATTTTTGTTGACAGTTTTAAGGTGTGTCATTATGGGCAGAACAGATCATTCCCATTAGCTTCATTGTTAGAGCATTTGATACTTGCCGTTTATTACAAATGAAAAAAAAAGAAAGCGTCCCGTATTTTCTGAACCATAGGGCGCACCGGATTATAAGGCGCACTGCCGATGAGCGGGTCTATTCAGGTCTTTTTTCATACAAAAGGCGCACCAGATAAAACATTTAAAACATTTCCTCGTGGTGTACATAACATGTAATGGTGGTTCCTACTACTGTGGCGGACGTGCGCAATTTTTCAGGACTTATGCAGATCTCAAATACACATCAGCAGGTACCAGAAGGTAAAATAAGTTGGCTTTGCATAATATTGTGACACAAAAGGCCAGATAATATGTCTGCTAATGGGTGCCATTTTGCGGTCCTTATACACACACCATAGTAATACTTGTATCTCTGACTACGGTAGCCGTAATGGGCCGACAATCCATCAAGGCTTCAAAGTCGCACTACAACATTTTGACAGATTTTTGAGTGCCGTGTGTAATGTTCTTTATTTTCAATGGAACATTTAAAGTTTTGTTTACTGGCGCCATATTGCTGTCTACACGTATCTCTTATGTGTGACTACCATCTACTAGTCACACGTATCATTACACCATGTACCAAATAAAATTGCTGCGAGGTCGGTAAGCACAACCAGAATTATTCCATACATTAGGCGCACCGGGTTATAAGGCGCACTGTCGATTTTTAAGAAAATGAGAGGATTTTAAGTGCGCTTTACAGTCCGAAAAATGCGGTATGTGTTCTTCTCTTACATAGGGATTGTGAATGTTAGGCACAATTAAAAAAAAAAAAAAAAAAAAAAAGTGCTGTTCCTCCTTAAAAAGGTGTGAACAAAATATTTACTTTTTGCCTGGGACTTAACAAAGCTGAACACACAGTCCATGCTCTGCCCAACCCTTTTTACTAGTCATCTCAATAGCGTTGTTCGAAAACTATCACCATTTTTGTAGATTTGCAGTGGCCCAGTGAGCTGCAAAGTTGCGCAAGTCACAAGCATCTATGATTAGACAAATGGGACTTTGTTCTTCTTTTCCAACATGACAAAATATGCTAACTACTTGTCGTCTCCAGTTAAAATAATAGAGTTGCAATTGTTCTTACACATCTTTTTTTTTTAAACATGGATATGAAAGGTGGAAGTTAGGTTCTACTGACCTGCCCCAGCCACACAATGAAAGCCTCAAATGAGAACGTCTAAAATTATGGTAGCCTACTTAAGAAGTTACTAAATCAGGGGTGTCAAACGTACGGCCCGAGGGCCGGATCAGGCCCGCGAATAGGTTTTATCCGGCCCGCGGGATGAGTTTGCTAAGTATGAAAATAAACCTGAAATTTTTGAATGGAAGAAACAGCTGTTCTATATGTGTCCACTGGATTTCGCAATAGCAATTATTTGTATCTTTGTACATGATGCTACATATCCATCCATCCATCTTCAACCGCTTATCCGGAATCGGGTCGCAGGGACAACAGCTCCAGCAGAGACCCCCAGAATTCCCTCTCCAGAGCAACATTAGCAACTTCCTCCTGGGGAATCCCGAAGCGTTCCCAGGCCAGAGAGGAGATGTAATCCTCCCATCTGGTCCTTGGCCTGCCGCGGGGTCTCCTCCCAGTGGGACGTGCAACGAGGACCTCCCTAGGGAGCCGCTCATGAGGCATCCTCACGAGATGCCCGAACCACCTAAGCTGGCTCCTTTCCAAGCGAAGGAGCAGCGGCTCTACTCCGAGTGTCTCTCGGGTGACTAAACTTCTCACCCTATCTCTAAGGGAGATGCCAGCCACCCTTCTGAGGAAACTCATTTCGTCCGCTTGTATCCGCGATCTTATTCTTTCGGTCATGACCCACACTTCATGCCCATAGGTGAGAGTAGGAATGCTAGATATGTACAAAATAAACCACATGATGTTAGTACATCAGTCAAGGAAAATGATCAAACTACATAAACAACACAATGTAATTTGATTTTAATATTTATTTTTATCTTGATAGATTGAAAATTAACACCAATGAGTTGACTGATGAACATTATCACGTCATTTATTCAGAAAATATAAATAACGACACCGCAACATGTAAAAGTGTAAAAAAAACAACACGCTACACAGCACGCTACACCGCTACAACAAAGATGACGTGCATCCTGAAGCGACTGTCAGAAAGTGACTGTAAAACATAATCCATGCAACATTTTGACCAAGGTACCACCATTACATGTTATGTAGACCACATGGAAATGTTTTAAATTTATAATCCGGTGCGCCTTTTGTATAAAAAAAGACCTGAATAGACCCGCTCATCGGCAGTGCGCCTTATAATCCGGTGCGCCCTATGGTCCAGAAAATACGGGACGCTTTCTTTTTTTTTCATTATGATTTGTACATTTTCAGAATGTGTTTGTTCTATTTTTAAACAAAGAAAACAATCTGAAGTTGTCTTTATTTTTAAGTTATCGTGCCGTGATTTTACCAGTCCGGCCCATTTGGGAGTAGCTTTTTCTCCATGTGGCCCCCGATCTAAAATGAGTTTGACACCCCTGTACCAAATCATATTTGTCTGAATAAAAGACATGAAGTCATCAATGACCAATTGGTGTAACAGTTGAGTGTAACTATATGACAAAGAAAAGTTGTTATTTTGTTGATATAAATTGGTTCCGACCGGTAAGAGGCCACGGGGAAGACCCAGGACACGTTGGGAAGACTATGTCTCCCGGCTGGCCTGGGAACGCCTCGGGATCCCCCGGGAGGAGCTGGACGAAGTGGCTGGGGAGAGGGAAGTCTGGGCTTCCCTGCTTAGGCTGCTGCCCCCGCGACCCGACCTCGGATAAGCGGAAGAAGATAGATGGATGGATGGAAATTGTTTCTCGAGTGGGTTGTTTTCTGATATATTTGTCAAGTCACCACGGGTCTCTATAAAAATATGGACTATACAATTATTTCTGGAGAAAATAATTGTATTTGAGACACTCGTGATTTAGGGCTATATAAATAAACTTTGATTGATTGATTGGTGGAACCCCACCATGTGAGTGAGCAGATCTTTATCTTACCCCCTGTGAATCTTTGACAAAATAGCTACCACTAGATCCCTGGTAGATCCTCTCCGGGTAGATCTCCTCCTCAATAGCTCGCTCGGCCTTGCGAATGATCTCTCTGAACTCGGGATCCTCCGGGAATTCGTTCCGGTGGGGATCCCGCGACGAATTCCCCCGGTCCCGGTCCAAAAGCGGCTGTCTCTCCCGGTTGCGCTCCGGACTGCCGGCGGGAATCCGCACCACTGAGCCCGGCGTGCTTCCGAAAGCGCCTCGCGGGCTGGCGGGCTCCGTGGGACAGTAGCTGAAATCATTGGAGTCCCGTAGCGGAGAGACAAGCGGACTCGTCTCGTCCATACCTAAGACGTTGGATAAAAGTTACCACAGTTCCTCGGACGGAGAAGTAGCCTTAAAGAATAGGCTGAAGGCGATAAATACAGTTAGACGACTATTTTGTTGGCGTGACCTAACGGAGGCTAACAAGGAAACTGGAAAAATAATCAGCTGACTGTCAGCTTCCGGGAAAAGGCGGAACCCAAATGGTGTTTAGGATGGTCATCCAATCAGCGGGTAGATTTTACTGTCAATCACATTATCTTTCAGTCTGATTGGTCACAGACTGCCCGTTACGGAAGACACGCTGGAGCGTAACAGTTGTGGGTAATTATGTCAAAAATACGTTAAAAAAACTGTGAAAACTATGATGCTGTGCTCCAAATGTGGATTATTTACGGAACTTGTGTGAGCCTATATATATATATATATTTTTGTTTTGTTTTGTTTTGCTTTGTTTGGTTTGGTTTTTTTGTTGATGTTTTTTTTGCATTCTTCTTTAGTTGCTTTATTGAGTTTACAACGCCATGGTGCTGTTTTGTACTGTTTCTGTACTTGTTGTGATTATTATTATTTATTTGCTTGTATGTAGGTAATGTTGAATATTATAAATAAAGGTTAAAAAAAAATAATTAACACGTGATAAATTCATGTCGCGAAAAATACGTTTTTGTTGTCGTCATAATTATTTCGTTTTAAAAATTCTCCCCGACATGATTGTGGATGTCATTTAAAATGTATTTATGGTATTTATTTGTAGCTTGTGGTAAATGTGCTCAAAACACTCTAGTTTTGAGTACGGTACGTTAAGGGTTCGGTGATCTATCCGTATATCTATAGTATCGATATCGAGGGTAGTAACGGTATCAATTTAATTCATTCATCCATCCATCCATCCATTTCCTACCGCTTATTCCCTTCGGGGTCGCGGGGGGCGCTGGGGCCTATCTCAGCTACAATCGGGCGGAAGGCGGGGTACACCCTGGACAAGTCGCTACCTCATCACAGGGCCAACACAGATGACAACATTCACACTCACATTCACACACTAGGACCAATTTAGTGTTGCCAATCAACCTATCCCCAGGTGCATGTCTTCGAACTGAGAAACTTAATTTTTTTTTGCAAATAATCATTCACTTAGAATTTAATGGCAGCTGGTTGTGTTTTTTGGTGTGTTTTCTCTCTATATTCACGACAAAATTAAAGGCAAAACCACAAAAACATTTAATGATCTTAAACCATTTACAGTAAAGTGAAGACTATTGGTGTCAGTGGCAGGGGCGCCGAAAAGGGGGGGGGGGGGGGGGGGGGGGGGGTAAAGGAGACAGATTCTAGGGGCCCATGATGGAGGGGGGCCCAGAGAGGCCCCTAATGATGATGAAATTATAATACAGAAAAAATAATGACACTGTGTTGGGGGCCCTGTAAAGATTCTTTTCATGGGGCCCAAAATCCCTAGCGGCGCCCCTGGTCAGTGGTATTGTGTATATGCACGGTATCGAACAGTCACAGTATCGCCCTCACTAGCGGACGTGCGCTTGCGTGCATCCTCCTGCTTCCGCCTCCTCTTCCACAAGCTCATCTCGTCTCTGATTGGCCAGAAGAACCAACCGGAAGCCAGGCACAGACCGCCGCTGAGACCCGTCAAGTTCAGACAGATTCAATTCCTATTCCGCCAAAATCCTGCTCCAACTTCTCCTCAGGCGTTTCCCCGGCTGCAGTCGTATCCAGACAAGCCTGCGGACGTTCCTGCAACATATTGACAATAGCCAATTGCGCCGGAGTTTCCGGAAACACAGCGCAGAGGACATCGGTGTGACAATGGCAGCGTACAAACTAGTGCTGATCCGCCATGGAGAAAGCTGCTGGAACCAGGAGAACAGATTTTGTGGCTGGTTCGACGCGGATTTAAGCGAGACGGGCGAACATGAGGCCAAGCGAGGAGGACAAGCATTGAAAGGTACATCATGTCACTCGGCCTAGTCGGCCATTCTCCCCGTGGTCATTGGATTAGACACCGCAAACCTGTTTCTTATGCAACACAATTATATTGTGTGTCACGTAAAAGAAATGTCTACCTCTTTCTATTCTAATATTGTGCTGGGCGAATTGATTAATGAAACATTAACTAAGTGAACTGAAAGTAATGAATTCATCTAAATTTGTATGAACGTTGTGCAATTGAATATGATTAACAAATAAATTAAAGTTAAAGTACCAATGATTGTCACACACACACACACACACACACACACACACTAGGTGTGGTGAAATGTGTCTTCTGCATTTGACCCATCCCCTTGTTCACCCCCTGGGAGGTGAGGGGAGCAGTGAGCAGCAGCGGTGGCCGCGGCCGGGAATCATTTCAATCAATCAATCAATCAATCAATGTTTATTTATATAGCCCTAAATCACAAGTGTTTCAAAGGGCTGCACAAGCCACAACGGCATCTTCGGTACAGAGCCCACATAAGGGCACGGAAAAACTCACCCCAGTGGGACGTCGATGTGAATGACTATGAGAAACCTTGGAGAGGACCGCATATGTGGGTAACCCCACCCCCTAGGGGAGACCGAATGCAATGGATGTCGAGTGGGTCTGACATAATATTGTGAGAGTCCAGTCCATAGTGGATCCAACATAATAGTAAGAGTCCAGACCATAGTGGGGCCAACAGGACACCATCCCGAGCGGAGACGAGTCAGCAGCGCAGAGATGTTCCCAACCGATGCACAGGCGAGCAGTCCACCCCGGGTCCCGACTCTGGACAGCCAGCACTTCATCCATGGCCACTAGACCTGTGACCCCCCGGCCCCGCTTTCTTGAATGCTAGGGGAACAGTGCCAGAGGAAAGTGATAAATTTATAATATTTAGCACTGATGGACCTAATGATACAAAAAGCTCCTTGATAAGTTTCCCAGGAAGTGGGTCAAGTAAACATGTTGTTTGTAATAGTTCCTCTAATGTTATTTCATCAAAAAGAGAGAAACTATTTTGTATTGCAGTATCCGTCGTATATACAGTTGTATTTGTGTTAATAGAACCCAGTTGTAGCTGGGATGCATTGTCTTTAATCTCCTTTCTAATGAGTTCAATTTTCTTATTAAAGAAATTCATAAAGTCATCTGCCGAGTGGGTGGAGCTATTGGGAGGAGTCCCTTGTTGGGTTAGCGATGCTACTGTACTAAACAAAAATTTAGGGTTGTTTTTGTTGAGGCGGATGAGATTTGAGTAATATTTAGCTTTAGCTAAGGTAAGCATGCGTTTATACGATACTAAACTATCACTCCATGCTTGCTGGAAAACCTCAAGCTTAGTCGCGCGCCATTTGCGTTCCAACTTTCTACATGATAATTTATGAGCTCTAGTTTCTTCTGTAAACCATGGGGTGCGCCTTTTAGGGGCCCTTTTTTGTTTTAGCTGTGCTATACTATCAATGGTTTCGCGCAGGGCATTGTCAAAGTTGTTAGTGAGGTTATCAATAGAGCCGACATAATTTGGGAATGGTGCCATTACCGAAGGCAGTAGGTCAGCAAGAGTCATCGTTGTGGCAGAATTAATGTTGCGGCTGCTATAGCAGTTATTATTATTATTAGCTTGTTGACAATGAGTCAGACCTTCGAATTTTATAAGGTAATGATCGGACATTACTTTAGTATACGGGAGTACCATAACTTTGGAGGTGGTGACACCTCTGACCAGTACTAGATCTATCGTATTACCGTTGCGATGCGTAGGTTCATTTATTATTTGTGTAAGACCACAGCTATCAATTATAGTCTGGAGCGCCACGCACTGAGGGTCCGATGAGGTATTCATATGGATTTAAAAAGTCCCCCATTATGATTATATTGTCGGCGTGCATCACTAGATCAGCAACGAACTCTGAGAATTCATTGATAAAGTACGAGTAGGGCCCTGGGGGGCGGTAGATAACAGCCAGGTCGAGAGGCAGCGGTGCGACAGACCTCATAGTAAGCACCTCAAACGATTTGTATTTATTATTTAGGTTTGGGGTAAGGTTAAAGTTTTCATTGTATATTAGTGCGACCCCCCCTCACACACACACACCTTTTGAGGGGACGGGCAATATGTGCATTTGGTGATTTAACCCCCAATTCCAACCCTTGATGCTGAGTGCCAAGCAGGGAGGCAATGGGTCCCATTTTTGTAACCACATAAATGAACATCTTCAATATTCAGGTTTCTCAGACAAGGGGTAGTATTTGAATATAAAACATCGTGAGTCGCCATAGATTTTAAGGATTGAGGTATTGCTTTGGTGATCTTTTGAAACAGATTTTTTGAACAACAACATTGATACTTTTCATACATTTTTTCATACGTAAACAAACTGCCACAACTATCCATAAAATGTCTGACAGCCCAAATACCTACAGAGTTGCATTCTTCTATATATATGGATTTTGTATTAACTAGAATGTAACGGTTATTCCATTTAGGTGTGTTGTGTGGAGAGAAATTGTGTTTAAATTTTGTCAAAAATACTTAACACATGACAAATTCATTTCGCAGAAATACGTTTTGGTTGTCATTATTGTTTCGTTTAAAAATTCTCCCCGACATGATTGTGGATGTCATTTAAAATGTATTTTTGGTATTTATTTGTAGCTTGTAATAAATGAGGGCTCTGGGATCCATCTGTAATCTGTAGTATTGATCTATAAACTTATAAATAAATAAAGTACCAATGATTGTCACACACACTAGGTGTGGTGAAATTTGTCCTCTGCATTTGACCCATCCCCTTGTTCACCCCCTGGGAGGTGAGAGGAGCAGTGAGCAGCAGCGGTGGCCACGGCCGGGAATCATTTTGGTGATTTAACTCCCAATTCCAACCCTTGATGCAGAGTGCCAAGCAGGGAGGTAACGGTTCCCATTTTTACAGTCTTTGGTATGACTCGGCCAGGGTTTGAACTCACGACTAGGGATGTCCAAATCCAGGTTTTTGCACTTCCAATCCGATACCGATATTGTTTTTGCACTTCCGATCCGATACCGATACTGACCGATACCAATACTGACCGATAATGGCCTATCCGAGCATGTATTAAAGTTTAAAGTTATTTAGCCTACTTAGTTGTCAGAATCATGTTGAAAAGGGTTTTAGTACTCTTGATAACAACTAGCCAGCTGAATTAGGTGAGTTTGAATAATACACAATGGTTGGTAACAAAAAACTGACCTGTTTATTCAAGGATAAACACAAAATAGACAGAATTATACATGACAAACAGAAATGGCATCATTGAAACAAGGGCTGGGCGATATGGCCTTTTTTTAATATTGCGATATTTTAAGGCCATATTGCGATACACGATATATATCTCGATATTTTGCCTTAGCCTTGAATGAACACTTGATGCATATAATCACATCAGTATGATGATTCTATGTGTTTTGATTGATTGATTGAGACTTTTATTAGTAGGTTGCACAGTGAAGTACATATTCCGTACAATTGACCACTAAATGGTAACACCCGAATAAGTTTTTCAACTTGTTTAAGTCGGGGTCCACTTAAATTGATTCATGATACAGATATATACTATCAGATATATACTATCATCATAATACAGTCATCACACAAGATAATCACATTGAATTATTTACATTATTTATAATCCAGGGTGTGGAGGGGGGCGCCGGATGTAAGTGTCAAAAAGACAACTAAAAGAGTTGATATGAGAATAAATATAAAGTTAAAATATAGGGTAGAAATGCACACATTTGCAGGAAATGTAGTCTTGATTTTCAAAATTTTCTTTCAAGGCTTGCATGTCTACATTAAAACATACTTCTTCATACTGCATTAATATATGCTACTTTTGAACTTTCATGCAGAGAGGGAAATCACAACTAAAAAAAATCACTATTTTTTTCATACGGTGTTGATGTGGAAATGTTTGCCTCAGCGATGGTGTGGGCGTGTGGCACCGAATGGAGATAAGCGTCTCGACAGACGTTACAATATTTGAACAATGATGACGAAAACTGTTTTCTCTGTCGTGTCCATGTGTCGAAAATTGTTATGCGCTTATTTTTTTATTTGATTTTGTGCGTGGCATAGATTTGCGCTAGCATCACAGCTAACGTTAGCCATGCTGCTACCTCGCTCTCTGCTGGGAGAGGGCGTATACGTATGTGACGTATGACGTGACAGTATGTGACGTGTGTAAGAAGGTGCACTTGCTGTCTGTCAGAAGGAGACACAGGAAAGAGTGAGAAGAGCCTGTCGTGTAATGCCAGCAGCTAAAAGCAACTGCGTGAGAATCCACAGACCTGTGGATGTGTTGAAGGTGTGCTGGAAAATGCGGAACGGAAATTAGGGAGCAGCAGAAAAGTGTAATGTATTATTTAAATCGGTGCGTTGGAAAACACGGACCGGGGTTTTTTTTTTAAACTGGATCTGGATCGGCATTTTCCCATGCCTTGCCGATACGCATTTTTTTGCAAATATCGGCGGCCGATCCGATCCAAATATCGGATCGGGACATCCCTACTCACGACCTACCGATCTCAGGGCGGACACTGAGACACAATAAGTAAGATGTCATAAAACAGACAAGACAAGCTGTTGCAATACACAATACAAGACAATAGACCAGGACAGACAATTCACTCATAGCTTCAAATACGCTGGCCAGAAGCCCAATTTACTGTAAATGTTTTTCATTTTGATTTTTCAAATCATTGAATGTTTTTGTGGGTTTGCATTTAATTTTGTGGTGAAAATAGAGAGCAAACATACCAATATTGCCAACATTGCCCTTCCATTAACGGCAATGTAAGCAGTAGTATCCACACCAAAAAAGAGGTAGGGCTGCAACAACTAATCGATTAAAATCGATTATAAAAATAGTTGGCGATTAATTTAGTCATCGATTCGTTGGATCTATGCTATGCGCATGCGCAGAGGCAATTTTTAAATTTTTATTCATTTAAAAAAATGTTTTTTATAAACCTTTATTTATAAACTGCAACATGTACAACAAACAGCTGAGAAACCATAATCAAAATAAGTATGGTGCCAGTATGCTGTTTTTTTCTTCTTCAATAAAATACTGGAAAGGATAGAAATGTAGTTTGTCTCTTTTATCCGATTATAATCGATTAATCGGAGTAATAATCGACAGATTAATCGATTATCAAATTAATCGTTAGTTGCAGCCCTAAAAAGAGGTAGCTCATAAGGCCTTATTTCGGTGCCAAATATGGAGAAACATCAGCAGGCAGAAGACATTAAAACAACGTTTAATCAGTGTTGGGTTCTGTCGTTGATTTGACCATTGAAATTTGGTCATTTTCAAACCAATATTATACAACACAAATACAACGTTGAAACAACATGTATAAAACTCAGAGCGGGTCATCGAACCAGGAAAGGAAATCACAACAGACATCCCAAATGACGACGAGAGTCGTAGAAGAGAATAGGAAATATTCAAGCGGGCGATTTATATATTAAAAAAACTAGCGGAAGATGGCAGACGGATTATCTTCCTTAGATTTTTCTTTTAGCGATGTAGACCACGTCCAGGAAACCCACAATGCATCTACTTGGACACATTTGGACAAATGTATGAGTCTGGATAAAACAATCATTTGAGTTGTTTACCATGTAAGCCCAAATCAAAACGTTTTTTGAGTTGACAAGCCGGGCATATTTCGCATGAGAAATGCTGCCAAAATGTATGCCGAAGTGAGGAAGATCATAGCCGCACAATTAAGTAAAGTCACTTACCTGGTGCTGACCAGAACCGTACGTGTTCCCGTCTCCGGAGCGAAGACGTGACCCGTCTCCGCTCGGGATGGTGTCCTGCTGGCCCCACTATGGACTGGACTCTTACTATTATGTTGGATCCACTATGGACTGGACTCTCACAATATTATGTCAGACCCACTCGACATCCATTGCTTTCGGTCTCCCCTAGAGGGGGGGGGTTACCCACATATGCGGTCCTCTCCAAGGTTTCTCATAGTCATTCACATCGACGTCCCACTGGGGTGAGTTTTTCCTTGCCCGTATGTGGGCTTTGTACCGAGGATGTCGTTGTGGCTTGTGCAGCCCTTTGAGACACTTGTGATTTAGGGCTATATAAATAAAGATTGATTGATTGATTGATTGATTGAGTGTGTGACAGTCCATTACATCGTCCACTGGGAATTAAAAAGTGCCTGCCTGCAAATGTATTTTTTATCTGAGTTTGATACATGTTGTATTATTTGCACAGCTATGTTATTTATTTTATGTGGAAATCATTTCTATTTTATTTATGCTATGTAATTCTGTACTACTTAAACAGTTTATTTTCTGTGCTGTTAATACCCATCTTGACTAACTGGGTTAATAAAAGTGTCACTGACTGTTTACAGTGCAGTTGTCATTCACTTCAATTTGAGTGAATCTCGCTCAAAAATGAATATCTTTATATGTATACTTTCACCGGAAAATATATCGAGATATATATAGAATATCGAGTTTAAGTAAAAATATATCGAGATATACTTTTTCGTCCATATCGCCCAGCCCTACACTACCAGTAGGTCCAGCTGGATATTGAAAATGTGTAAAAAATTGCAAATTTCACCAACACACATGTTACAATGTGCATACTTCATTCAATAGAATTCAGCTCGATGGAGGACGATGCAGTAAAACTTGTGTTTATGTTATCTAATGGGGTATAGCAGGGGTGTCTATTTCCCCCCACCGAGAGCAGTTTATAGGAAAAACATGGAAGCATTGTGTTTGGGGCAATTTGATACTTTTTGTGCATTAAGGATGCTAAAACTAATCCAATGTTAAACAATCAAAACAATACATTTTCAACTTTGTCTTATAGGTTAAAAAGCAACATAGTTAAATAGAAACTGCATGATCTATTGATTATTTTAATAATTGAGTAATCTAATGATTAGTTTTTCGATTATTGGGGTAATCGGATAAAACATACCGTATTTTCTGGACTTTAGAGCGCACCGAGATATACAATTAATAGAATATTAATGGAAGTTTATTGTACTCAAATAATTGTTGAAGCCCTAGTCTAATAAATAATCGTATTCATTTACAATTTTTTTTTTTACAGTATGCTGACCGTCAATAAAAAACAAGCAGTGGGCTGAAAATGGCCACCAGGCAGCACCTTAAACATGCAGTATTATGCAGTTCTTTGACGCTGACAGGGACAATGTTACTTTAAAATGGATTGGGCTTCTGTGACCTAAAAACATGAAGTACTGGCACTGTATCAGCAGATTCAAATGCACACATCTTTGTGCAGCGGAAATATTCACAGTGATTGATTGATGTCTCTCTGTCTTGTGCCACTTCAGATGCTGGCTATGAGTTTGACATTTGCTACACGTCGGTTCTGAAGAGGGCCGTCCGCACTCTGTGGTTCGTCCTTGACGGCATCGACCAGATGTGGCTGCCAGTCCACCGCACCTGGCGCCTCAATGAGCGCCACTACGGTGGCTTGACTGGGCTGAACAAGGCTGAGACGGCAGCTAAACACGGAGAGGCCCAGGTCAAGATCTGGAGGCGCTCTTTTGACATCCCTCCACCGCCCATGGATGAGAAGCATGCCTTCTATCAGGCCATAAGCAAGGTTACTCCCTAAAGAAGTGGCACATCATTATATTATATCACTGTAAGCCCCATGGGTATAATAAAGTTTTTCCCTCGTGATAGGACCGGCGTTATGCTGATCTGACAGAGGAGCAGCTTCCAGCGTGTGAGAGCCTGAAGGACACAATTGCAAGAGCTCTGCCTTTTTGGAATGACGAGATTGTGCCACAGATCAAAGAAGGGAAGAGGGTGCTGATCGCTGCCCATGGCAACAGCCTCCGTGGCATTGTCAAGCACCTTGAGGGTAAGAACAAGGCTGGGTCTGTTCAACTAGTATAGAATAGAATGCATTTTTTTGTCAGCATGCGCATGTACAATGACTTTAAAAGCAGCTCCTTCTCTCGTGCAGACATGCAATTGAAAACCGAATAAAATAATTGAGAAAATTAATACAAATAGTGCAAATAGATAAATAAGGGAATAAATAATATTAGGTGCATTATTGACTATATACATGTGCAAAAATGTAGCATGGCAGTGTGGATTAGTTCACATTTTATAATACCTATAAATATTTTACAGATTGAATGGTTTACAGCAGTGCTTCTCAAATATTTTCTGTTACACCCCCCCAGGAAGAAGAAAATATTTCGCGCCCCACCCCCCCACTCTCCACCATGACTAATAGTATATTTTGTCGATTAATTTGTTATGACAATACCTCTGCATAACATTGTAAGCTTATCAAAAATAAAGGAAACGACACACCAGTCTTTCCTCGTCCCCCACCGTGGTTACAGTGAAGCCAAGTGCGACATACGCTCATCATATTCTGGTACAGCAAAAAAAAAAAAAGCATGTTCCCCCGAGGTTACGTGCCCCCCCCTGAAATTGCACTGTGTCCCCCGCCCCACTGTTTGAGAAAGACTGGTTGACAGTAATGATGAGTGGATATTGGACAATGAGAGTTAAATCGAGTTATTGAAGTGACAATATTAACGATTGCACAGTTGGTGGATAAGGATATCCGGGAGTTAAGGAAGAACCTTTCATGAACCTCATTTGGACATTTCTTAAGAAACATTTTTAACAGCAAGAACTATGGATGTGCAATTTGATCGGCCACCGATCAGTATTGGCTGATTTTTGTGGAAAAGGGCATAATCGCCTTTTAATGCCGATTAACATCGATCCCTTCTGGCCGATACCATATTTTTAGTCGCCCATCTGACAAACGGCTAGCAGCTGATTTTGTGTCCCCAGTGTGGAGCCGCTTCTCTGAGCTAATAATAATCACCTCCATTACAGAAAATACACTACGTTTCTTAGTACCATAAATATAATTATGAAGTAGTATCCCTGGAGGACGACTCTAAACCTGTGACACACCAAAAGTAATCCATGAGCAGGCGTGCTAATCCATCCATTTATTTTCTTAGCTAAACTAAAGGCTACGCTATCTTTTAAACACCAATAAATAAGTGCTTAGTAAAGTTTAAGAAGTGTAGATGGATCCGCGTTATAGCAGAAAGTAAGTAGCTATTAATAGGAAATAAACATGTAGATTAATAAGAGTCTAGAGCAGGGATGCCCAAAGTAGGGCAAGGAGGACAAATTTGGCCCGTCGTGTCATTCCGTTTGGCCCGCCAAAGGGTGGCTACCAAATTTAATAAATATTCATACTGACCTCTTTCAAGCTGCACAAGCATTGATAGCACAGTAAATAAGTAAAAGCTTAGTCGCCAAAATTTTACTGTAAAAATAACAGTGGTACTGTTTTTCAATTTACAGCAATGCAATATAAAACAAATGGCCAAAGATTTTACGGAAAAAAATTGGCAGCTCAGTCACCATATTTTATTGTAAAAATGTATAGATTTTGTTTTCACAGGCTAACTAGTTGCATCTGAATTTGAAACAACTGCTCTATGGTAAAGTTGTGAATTTTTGACGCTCTGTAGAGAAGGATAATCTTGGTCGCCATGCTTTCAGCCACGTCCTATAACGAAAACCTAAAAGCTTTGAAATGTAACATCCTCCATATGTTTAATCTGTGCAGGTAAAGTTTGAAAGCAAACGGATGAAATATCTAGGACGAACTGGTTGCGGAACCACACCTGGAAATGGTCAAAATCTGCAGAAAATTACCATTTTTAATGTTTTTTAGGTTTAAAATGTATATAAAAATGCAGAGCTGCATGTTAACTGAATTATGTAACAGTCTCTGCTACCTTATATTCATATATAGCAGTATGAGGCTAAGCTCTTCACTCGTGGTGCTGTTGAATGACAAAAATTGCTGTTTGGCCCGAGGACTATTAGCACATTTTCACTTTGGCCTTTTGGGCACCCGTGGTTTGGAGAGTGGATAATATAACAACTGTTGGTGTGTCAGCATTGAAGAGGAGGGCTGCTCGATCCATAAATTGGTGGTGTCGATACCAAGGGTAGTATCAGTATATTATTGATACTAGAGTGATTAGGTCCATCTTTTTATTTTCTCAAAATCTTTTTTTAAATTTTTTTTATTGTTTACAAACTCAGACTTTGAAGGCAAAAAACAAAGGTAACATTTTTTAACTTTTGTTTAGTAATTATGTATTTTTGACTTTGTTTTGCTCAAACAATTGTATGTAATAAAAGAATATAAGGAACTAATTTATATATTGTGTTCATATTGTTAAACTGCAATAGCACTCACCATAAATACATTTAAAAATGTAAGGTTATCACGTGTGATCGATGTTGGTATCAGTCGATCTTACTCATGGATGATCAGAATTGGCAGCATTAGTGTGGACATTATTGCGTTATAATATTTAAGATATAATGATATTTGACTGTAGAATCACAAAACAATGCAAAAAAAATCCCATTATTTTTAGTTAATCATGACAAATGTGTGACGTATTCTATAGAGTCTAACAATGAATGAATGAATGAATGATCTTTATTATCATTGTGCATGTACAGATACAGGTCCAACGAAATTTAGGTTGCTTCCCTGAGGTGCTTTGCATTTAAAAAAAAGAAGAAACCACACAATATACAGAAACTACACAATATACACAATATGCAATATACAATATGGCCTAAGACCACTCTAAGAGGCAATGTAAAAAAAAAAATGAGACACTAAAAAGTATAAAGTGACTAGTAAACTGACTAGAGAGGAGTAATGCTGGTTCCCAGTGTGCTGAGGGGGGTGGGAGTCAGTATTTCCTACCTCCTATGCTGTGCAGGCTTTTATTGTGGATTAAATATGTAAATAAATATGGTAAATATTGTCCAGTTGGCGTGTAATCACTGATTGCACAGTCCCGGATCGTGATTGACCGGTAGCTTCCTCATGTTGCACGTGACGGAGTTTTTATTTTATATTTTTATTTTTTTGTTACATTCCAGCTGTGTTTAGTGCAGTTATGGCCCGGATGTAGAAACTGTTCTTGAGTTTATTTGTGCGGGTTCGCATGGTTCTGAAACGTCTGCCGGAAGGCAGCCGATCGAAGTGGCTGTTGCCGGGGTGGGATGGGTCCTTGAGTATGTTGGCTGCCTTCTTCAGGCAGCGGGAGTTGTACAGTTCTTCCAGGGAGGGGAGGGGGCACCCGATGATTTTTTGGGGCGAGTTGACGACCCTCTGGAGAGCTTTCCTCTCTGCTGCTGTGCAGCTGCAGAACCATACGCAGATGCAGTATGTGAGGATGCTCTCCACAGAACAGCGGTAGAAGGACACCAGTAGATCCTGTCTCAGGTGGAGATTCCTGAGTACTCTCAAGAAGTAGAGCCTCTGCTGTGCCCTCTTGACGATGGCCGTGGTGTTGGTCCTCCAGGACAGGTCCTCCTCCAGGTGAACTCCCAGGAAGCGTAGGGATGAGACTCTTTCCACACAGCCCCCATCGATGTACAGAGGCTGTATGGTAGTTTTTCTCCTCCTGCTGTCCAAGATCACTTCCTGGGTCTTGAGCTGGTTCAGCTTCAGGTTGTTCACCCTGCTCAACACTGCCAGCTGCAAAAAACATACAGTACATAATTTTAAAAATGGCCTCTTAGACACAGTAATCTTATATAACAACAAAAACTAAAACCTTCAAAGTGATGTTAATGTCCTATTTAAACCAGTAATTGTGATTTCCAGATTTTAGGTCTAACTTGTTTGAACCATGATGCGAAAGGGGAGATGTATTGATCATTTGAAATGTCAAAATCAAGTTTATTGCAACAATAACTCCAATAACAGATTGGTCTCTGTCAGTGATGCTCCTGTACCTTGAATAGGCCTGCCTGTTTTTCCCAGGTATGTCTGAGGAGGCCATCATGGAGCTGAACCTGCCTACTGGTATCCCCATTGTGTACGAGTTGGACAAAAACCTGAAACCCATAGGAAGCATGCAGTTTCTGGGAGACGAGGAGACAGTTCAGAAGGCCATGGCGGCTGTGGCTGCTCAGGGCAAAGTCAAGAAATAAAGTAGAGCAGGTTTGTGTGTTGTTTCCATCAACCCCGTGCTGTGCAGTTCCAAAAAGAAAACTAGTCTACTGGCCAGTTTAGCGTTGTCATCCTAACAGACCTAACTCATGCACACACACACTGCACTTTTTTAAATCATCTATATTTTTGGACGTAGCAAGATTTTAAAGCATGAATATTCATTATGTATGTATTGACCAAACAGCAGCACCTTGTAGGTAACTTCATTGAAAGTGTATGACTCACCATATTGTAACACACAAGACCAAGTTGATTATTTGTGTATTTTCTTTTTGCTGTGACACTGAACTGAATAATAAATGTTGTATGAGCTATTATGTGTTGCAAACCTATTTCAGTGTCACTTTCCCCCACTATGATTCTGTCAAAAAGAAATACAAGAAATACTGATTTAACTTCTAACAGCATTTTCCTGTTGAGAAATGCCTTCATGGATCAAATGTCTTCCTCCTAAATATATTTTTATAAAATACAGAAATGTTATTATAAAGACACTGGTACAAGTACGGATAATCACAATTTAACAGTCATTAAAATATGTTTTGTCAATATTTTGAGACAACTAATTGAAAACAATGTTAAATCAAAATAAATGTGTGAAAATGTAATGTAATATCCTAAAAATCGAATTTAATAACGTAAATATATATATATATATATATATATATATATATATATATATATATATATATATATATATATATATATATATATTTTTTTTTTTTTTTTTTTTTTTTTAAATTTTTATTTTATTGAACAAACATATCCACAATGTACATAAAAGTCAAGGCACTTTCAACATATTCAACAATTTTACACATCCATCAGGTTGAGCAAATTATGACTTTAACAAAACATTTCAAGGAAGAAAATAAAAGCAAATACAAATAAAGTATTAAAAATATTAATGAACAATATGATAACATTCAAAAAGACAAAAAAAAAAATCAGAAAAAAACAGCCTGCTGTTTCCTTTAACTTGGAGACACACTTCTATACCTTTGGCCATTAAAAGCCAGTAATTTCCAGGAGTTATCTCACCTGAGTAGCCTCTGATTTACTAATGGTTTCTAATGTTGTAAAAATATGTAGAATAAATATTAAATTTCAACATTTCTGTCCACGAAGATTTGTTTCAGCATGTGACACATAGTAATTTTGATAGTAGGCTATTATAGCTAATATAGACTCTTACCGGTACGTCATGTGTTGCCTTCATTATAACACTTATATACAGCTTTTAATTTTTTGTGGCTCCAGACAGATTTGTTTTTTGTATTCTTGGTCCAATATGGCTCTTTCAACATTTTGGGTTGCCGACACCTGGCTTAGAGGAATGGGAGGCACAGTAGGTAAAGATGTACTTACTGTATGTTAAAGATTGTAAGTATTACTCAGTGAAAACGTAGACACTCAGAAGTCCTGAACTATAATCACAAAAGCTGATATTGATTTTACCGCAATGATAAATTGGTACAAAAAAAAAAAAGCAGAATATTTTAGATACCACTGGCCGCAGAAAGCACTATAATAAACATAGGGCCTGATTTACTAAGATCCAATTACCATGCGCTAAAAAGCGTGTGCAATCTATATCATATCTATATAATCATTGGAGAGAGGCTGCATTTACTCCACTCAAAACGCACAAAATGCATAGTTAAACTTTTTTTTCAAACAACAAAAGTGTTCATAAGATTGTAACCTATTTTTATGGACTTGCCTCTTTGTGGTGTTAAGTTCTTGTTATAAATTGTCATACAGTATATGCCTTGAGCTCTTATTTTGAAGGCGCTAAGAGCGGAAGTGGAGTGGAGTTTCTGTAAGCGAACGGAATCCGGGCAACTGAGCTACATACGGGTTCTTCGAGCCATAGCAACCTGACTGGCGTTGAAAACAAACCGTCGCCATTACTCTAACCTGTCGACCTGCGCTGATTAAACCCGTCATTCTGCCTCCAAAATGCCAAAAAACTGTGTTGTTTTTGGTTGTGCAAACCACAACTGGAAACAGGGAAAACAAAGGTCGTATTTTGTTCTGCCAAAGCGTGCTAAAAGCCCACAGAGACGAGACAAATGGCTCGCAGCTTTACACCGGGAAAACGAGGACGGTTCTCACTGGAGTCCCCCAAAATCCCGGGTCGTGTGTTCGGATCACTTCGTTTCTGGTAAATATAAGGAACAAAAATCCACCTTCTTAACCACAACTTGGTCCATGCTAATGTTGAACCCGTTGAATGTTTACTGAATAACGTTCGACAGCTGAAGTTGTTGTTGTTGCACAACAATAACATACGGTATAAAGGCTATTTCCAGTAATTCAGCAAATAATAAATCATAATACTGAACTGAATTTGAATGAGCTCTCTACAGATATAATAAATATACAGATACTGGTAGCCACCGTGTCATCCTTATTATCAATTATCAACATACCTTGGGTGATTTAACCATTTTTATGTGATTTATTCGTTATATAACAACCGAAGCTAACAACCGACCTGGTGCGCTTGTGAGGTAGACATAAAGATTTCCAAATTCCATGTCCGGCCATTGTGTAGGATTATCAGTCCACGCATCTGCTGGAAGGCGGTAAGGGCAATCGTTTAATCCAACTACAGAACATTTTAACTCGTATCTTAACCTAGCCTCACTGGAAAGACTATTTACATAATCATACGCCATTTAGAACAGTTTAAAATGCCGTGAAACCTCGTTAAATGCCTTTTCTGTCAATGCTGTGTTCGCTGTGAGCTGGTTTGTTTTCAACGAATTCAATATGGCGACCGCGTTGCTAGGGGATTGGAGGGCGGAAGTGACGTAGGTCCGCCCTCGCCCATAGTGGAGCTTCCGTGTTTGATATTTTGTCGTTTTATACAGTATAGGCGACTGCTACAAACCCTCGGTAACAATATATATTTTATGTTAGAAAAGCGAACGAAATACTAAAGGACACCACAACGCATCAGTTTAATTGGTTTTATTCAGCTCCTTAGCCATGTGTGGAACTGTCAGTTTGCATGTCCTTCTGACAAGTGCTAAATAAAACGCAAAATAGTGCTCGAAAATAGTGGTGAGTGATGATAAAATCACATTTCGCGTGCTAAATAATTATTGTTTTATACTTATTATATAATGTGTTTTTTGTATTTTTGGACCAGCGTTCTGGATTAGTCCCTCAACAATTTTACTTGCTTCCGGGGTAAAAAACCAACCAATCAGAATGAATCAAATCGCTTAGTCATAGGCATGCTTCCGGGTAAAACTGACCAATAGGAATGAGCCTCATCCTTTCGTCATAGCCAATCCTCTGACGACGAGCCCTTCTCCAAACATGTCGCCCATGAAGCTGTGTGTTCCTGGTGAGTATCTTACATATGTTGGCGTTTAAGTCACTTATTGTCAGAAATTGATGCATAATCCGCCTTAAATAGTATACAAATTGTATTTTAAGAAGTTACGACTTTCGTGGATCTCC
This sequence comes from Nerophis lumbriciformis, assembly GCF_033978685.3. Taxonomy (NCBI): domain Eukaryota; kingdom Metazoa; phylum Chordata; class Actinopteri; order Syngnathiformes; family Syngnathidae; genus Nerophis; species Nerophis lumbriciformis. The sequence goes on from NC_084574.2 coordinate 30,375,096, forward strand.
AAAACCGACACTGTAGATGTAAGCCACGATAACTTGCTACCACCACGCGTGAGCTAGTTTTGCTTTTACGTACCTCAGAATTCTGCCAAACAACAATTGACGTTTATTAAGCGTGGTTACGATATTTACATTTTATACAAGGGAGTAATTTAATATTACCACTCCGGGTGTAAATTGTTGACTCTTACTTTTCACAAGGGGTTTCCTCAGCAGCAGCAGCCCTGCCCATCGCTCCAGGCAGGATAACAACATTCCTTTCTCGATCATTGTGGGCTCTATTTGCAAATCATTGCAAGTACTGTACATACAAATATGCGTTACTAATACACTACTACATTGCTTCTCAAACGTTTTTCAACCAAGTACCACCTCAGAAAAAAACGTGGCTCTCCAAGTACCATCATAATAGCCAACATTAAAATACAGTAGCGTTGTAGGCCCAAGTAGTCATGAAAAACAAGGCAGAAGTATGTTTAATACTTTTGGCCACTGCAACATTGCAAACGGTTTGAATAAAACACTGCACTTTAATCAAGTGATTCTTTGGTGTACCACTAGATCAGTGGTTCTTAACCTGGGTACGTACGATCGAACCCTAGGTGTTCGGTGAGTTGGCCTCAGGGGTTCGGCGGAGGTCAAGACACACCCGACTCATCGTGTAAACAAAAACTTCTCCCTATCGGCGTATTATGGATAGCCCCAAGTAGGGCTGGGCGATATGGCCTTTTATTAATATCTCAATATTTTTAGGCCATGTCACCATACACGATATATATCTCAATATTTTGCCTTAGCCTTGAATTAACACTTGATGCATATAATCACAGCAGTATGATGATTCTATGTGTCTACATTAAAACATTCTTGTTCATACTGCATTAATATATGCTCATTTTAAACTTTCATGCAGAGAGGGAAATCACAACTAAGTCAGTTGACTAAAACTGTATTTATTAAACAGTTATTAAGCAGTGGCACAAACATTCATGTCATTTCAAAAGAGAAAGTGCAAGATTGTCAGAGACATTTTAAAACAAGCTATTAGTGCACTTTTGTGAATGATGTCACTAAGATGACATCAAAACAACACTAAATTAAAGTGCACTTTTTGTACAGAACGCCCCTACAATAGTTTAAAACAAATAAAGTGCACTTTTGTGCATGATGTCACACAAGATATTTCAAAAACTGTAAAATAAAAATTAGCTGCATAATGGGAAATCAAATTGTGTATGTCCTTCACTATGTGGTAGGTTCCTGCGGACGTTATTTCCTTCTGTTTTTGACTATTTTTTCATACAGTGTTGATCTGGAAATGGAAGATGCCAGGCTCAATTGGGTCAGTGCTGGTTGCTTTGGCATTTTGTTGGGTTTGGCACCGGCCAGAGATGTTGACATGCAGAGTTTCAAGCACTCCTTATTCTCTAGCGGAGATGACTTTTCAAATGATGCTACACATTAGTAGTGCTGCTACTTTTTGTAGCAACGCTTTTGCCGCATACTTGACATATTACGGTTGTCTGTTCAACATCTTCCCGCTTGAAGCCAAACCACTGCCAGACGATGGACCCTGTGCTGTTTTTCTTGTGAATTAATTATTCTTCCTCCATTTGTTACTAGATTCGCACCTTCTCTCTCTCTCGTATTACCACTGGCACCACCTGCCACAGCTAACTTTACCCATGCTGCTACCTCTCTGCTCGGCGAGGGCGTATGACGTTGCATGCGTGACAGTACCGGTATGTGATGTATGTAAGAAGGTGCGCTTGTTTTATCTCTCTGTGAGAAGGAGAGACAAGAAAGAGTGAGACAAGCCTGTAGTGTAATGCTCGCAGCTGAAAGCAACTGTGGGAGAACGTATACTCGAATACTCACGATATAGTAATTTTCTACATCGCACAGAGACAAACCCGCGATATATCGAGTATATTCGATATATCGCCCAGCCCTACCCCCAAGCAATGTTCCCTCTAATTTTCCATATGTGTGAGCAAACGCAAAAACTCATTGAGCATTCAGTGGAGCACATGTGCGCAACATCAGCCGTGCACACTATGGCTACACCAGCAGCACACATGTCCCAAACCTGACTAAATAACAAGTTAAATGTTTTATTATTATAATCAAATGACAGCAGTCATTACCATGAGATTATTTTCTAATATAAGTTTTTTGGCCCACTTACAATGACAATAACAAAAAAATTTGTTTTTCATGAGCTGTGTACTAGTAATGTATGTCTGGGTGGGGTTCCTGCTTTGGAAATAATTTGTACCCCTTTCAGATATCGCATTTAGTTCCCACTAAAACATTCACGGGTTGCACAATAAGATGTAAGCATGACATCATGTGTACATTCCTGTAACTTTTCTGTTTGTAAAATATATCTTTATTAGTATTTATTTAATATAATAACATAATTTAATGGTTAATATTTCTGAATTAAGATTCTTAATAAATGACACTAGAATAAGCACACATTTGATTGGTAAATCATGGTGTAATGACCTGGAATTACACATCATGTGCGGTGTTGAAGTTGTCCGACTTTGTGTGGCTGTAAATGCATCACTGGTGATGCGCAAGTGAGAAAGAGCGAGCGGCTGCTGTTGATATGACAGATGACAAAGTTGTTTTTGGTCTGGTTTGTACAGAAGACAAAATACTAGTTTTGCTCGATAGAAATTGTTTACCAATGTTTTGGTCATGTGTCAATGGCCGACAATAAAGAGTTTTGCTCAATAAAGTGATCGATGGAATTCATGTCCTCATTAAAGCGTCTCAACAGACGTTACAATAATTGAACAGTGATGACGAAAACTGGTTTCTCTGTCGTGGCCACGTGTCGTCAGTTACATTGAACATTGTTACCTGAACTGGTCTCTCAAAGGCAACAGCAGAAGTCACACTGATTTGCAGGTGTGTAATTTGTTGTGAGTTCATTCCCTGCGTTGGTTTTGTTCTTTGAACAAGGTGATGTTCATGCATTGTTCATTTTGTGCACCAGTAAAAAAAACTTATAACTTTGTCTTGAATTTGAAAATGTTTTATTTTTTATTTTTCAGTAAAGAAGGGTTTGGTGAATGCGCAAATGAAACTAGTGGGGTTCGGTACCTCCAACAAGGTTAAGAACCACTGCACTAGATGAAGCCGGTACGGTACGCGTACCACAGTTTGAGAATCACTGCACTACTTGATTGTTGTCGTATTTCAGATTACTACGAAATACTTGTATGTTTTTACCAGTTGCCTTGATACAACAAAGGCACTTCAGCACCATCTAGTAAGAAACCTTAGTCTGTGTGTTGGTAGTAGTTTTCCACCTCTTCATTGGCTGCTCTAGACTTCATGTAGAATTTAGCACCATACTTGTCCAATTGCAAATTTGTTTTCCCTTCCTTCTGACACATACTTTATATTTACCGGTAACACTGTTACTCTCTGTCCAGAGACGTAACTGATAAATTTAATTTATTTCTATTTCTTCCTGTCTTTCGTTCTCTTGTTTGTGTTCAGGTGACAAACTGTGCAATGTAGAAGACTGCACTCCTGGCACAGGTGTGTACCTGCGGCATGGCTACATCTACTCCTCGCTCGCAGGCTATGTGCTCAAGAAGAACGAGGGCGAGGAGGTGAGTGATGTGGAGGTGGAGAAAGCTGCAGAGGCATTCACACGTGTGGGAGTGTTTCATGCCATTGTGGAAAGTGGAGCTTGGGATGGAACAAGCATCACTGTTGGAGTGGCAGGTCTTCATCCTCTTAAACAGAAATACAGTGCTACCTCAACTTAGGAGTGTTTAAGATAAGCGCTGTCTCTCAGCCAATTGGTATTGTTCAAGTTGCAAGCTAAAATTGGAGTTACAATTATCCGCGTCATAGTTGGCGTAGCAAATGCCACTGTGAACCCCGTAGCATCCGCTCAAAACATCTGGTCTTACTTGCTAGTATTAGCTTTTAGCTATAGATTGCCATAACTTTGTTTACCAAACAATGGTAGGAAGAAAGAGAGTGTGAAGGACAGTGCTGAGAAGTAGAATCGGATGATATTTATTGAGTTAAAGAAAGATATCATCAAAGAAATGAACAACTTAGTGAAGCAATTTAGGCGTGATACTTGTCTGCACAATACTGAAGCGGAATGAGTCTAATGCCAGCCAAGAATGTTAAAATATTATCTAAACGGTGGACATTTATCTATGAAAATGTGGAAAAGCTGCTGATGGTGTGTTTGACGGTGAAGCAGTTTGAAGGAGATACCGTAGAAGTCCACTCTCCAAGCTCTCTGCTGTACATCAGTGGTGTTTAAAATGTTTTCGTTGTTGGCCACATCGGAGTTATGACTGCCATCACGGTGACGTTTGTAACAGTGAATAATGTATGAATATATATGTAGAAGGATTTACCTCATGATATCGTTACACAATTGCCTATGCATTTGATTATTAACTTATGTTATTACATACACTAAAACTGTAGAATTTGCGGTAAAAACAGGCAGCTTAGTTGCCAGAATTTTACAGTAAAATGTATAATGTAGAAATTGCCCCAATGTTTTTCATGGTAAATTTCTGGCGACTGAGCTGCCGGTATTTTACCGTAAAATCTGTTGTTGTTTTTACAGTGTACAATTTGATAGATAACTTGCTTTGAAATCATAAGTCAAGCGGATATTCAGGTATTTATTTTCATTTTAACAAAAAATGTTTGGAACGTATGATAATATAATATGTTTTGTAATATTTGTATTTATATTTCGTGATATTGCATACAGTACATGTATTTATTTTTAAATTTTTTAATCAAAATTGAAATAGATAAATAGAAAAGTACCTTATTGACTCATATTATTTCTAGGCTTTTGCAAGCCATATAAAATGATGGCCCCCGCGGGCCTTGAGTTTCACA
>NC_084574.2:30385000-30427500 GCF_033978685.3 Nerophis lumbriciformis
TTTGGAATGGATGACAATAAAAAACGAGGTACCACTGCATGTATTAGTTGATGGATTTACATATTGACACGTGATTTGTAAAATGCAGAGTTACGTCACCTTGTTGTTTGATGGTACAGGTAACCAGCATAAACCCCAGGTTTGCTAAGGTTCACATCCTTTATGTTGGCTCCACCCCGCTGAAGGATCGCTTCAGAGGAACTATCAGGTACATTTTACCTCGTTATTCCAGGGTTTCCGCGGGTCATTGAAAAGCAATAAAAGTCATTGAAGGCTTCAAATTTCATTAAAAAGGATACATTTGATGTCTAGAAAATTTAATTACGTAAAAATCACAAATGCTATGAGTTAATTAAAGGCAGGCAGCAGTTAACGGAACTACAGAAAAATGATTTAATTGAATTAAATTCTCAGATTAAACAGTTTAGTTCGCTAAAGAGTAACAGTTAATGTAAACCTTTCAACTGATTATCATTATCAAATGCTTACAATTGTTTTCATAATGGCAGTTGTATGGTTTACATTACATATAACTATCTTCAGTTGGGATATGAGCAATAAATCTGTTTTAAGTGGCATTAAAAAGCATTACCGTATTTTTCCTAGTATAGGGCGCACTGGATTATAAAATGCATTAAAATGGTTATTATGATTTTTTCCCCCCACATTTTAAACACTTCCTTGTGGTCTACATAACATGTAATGGTGTTTTTTAGCGTTTCCTACTGACCGATATAAGCTACAACTGTATGCTGCTTTGTATTAGAAATGGCAACAGCGAAGGATGAATGAAAAAGAAGGAGCTTATTGACTACATCAGGGGTGCCCACACTATTTCTGCAGGCGAGTTACTTTTCAAATGACCTTACTTTCATGAAGACAAAAATATAATTTGGTGTATTACCTAATTTTGATGACTTGCATTGATTGGAATCAGACAGCAAAAAAAGTCTTCCTTTCTGTACAATACCACATAAAGTGGTTGGTTTTTGCCATCTTCCATATTGTTTTTTATACACTTTACAAGAAACACAGGATAGAGCAGCACTTTTATTGTGAAGACAGGAACTGTGCGGTCGGTCTTTAAACTTTTGACGGCAGTTACGGCGCGAGAGTGTTGAAATAAAATTGATGAAGGTGACATAGTGAAGATTGATGATCGCTAATTTTAGGTCTTTTTTTTTTTTTTTTATGCCTGGCACCCTCCGCAATCGACTGGTAGCTCGCGATCGCTGTAATGGGCACCCCTGGACTAAATTGACGGGCTACAACGGCGGCTATGTACTAAGCACTTTGGGTAAACCTTTACCATATATGGATAATCTGCAGGCGTCGTCCTGCAGTCCACACATCTGTGTGACTGCCATCTACTGGTCACACTTATTACACCTAGACCATGGGTGTCAAATGTACGGCCCGTGGACCTGAACAGGTTTTATCAGGCCCGCGGGATGAGTTTGCTAAGTATAAAAATGAGCCGAAATGTTTGAATGAAAGAAACAGCTGTTCTAAATGTGTCCACTAGATGTCGCAATAGCAATTCTTTGTATCTTTGTAGATGATGTAAAAAATGTATGTAAAAAAAAACAAAAAAAAAACTACATGTTAGTACACCAGTCGAGGAAAATTAGCAAACTACATAAATAACATCCTGTAATTTGATTTTGATATTTTTTTATCTTGATAGATTCAAAATGAACACCCATGAGTTGACTGATGAACATTATCACATAATTTATTCAGAAAACAACAAATAAAGATAGAATACTATTAAACGCAACATGTAAATGTTAAAAAAAACCTAACATTATAGTTTGTACATTTTCAGAATGTGCTTGTTCTATTTTTAAACAAAACAATTTGAAGTTGTCTTTATTTTTAAGTTATCGTGCCGTGATTTTACCAGTGCGACCCACTTAGGAGTATATTTTTCTCCATGTGGCCCCCAATCTAAAATGAGTTTGACACCCCTGACCTAGACTAAATAACATTTTCGAGATGGGTAAACACGAGCAGAATTACAATTGCACTGTCATTTTTTTGAGAAAATAAAAGGATTTTAATTGTGCCTTATAGTCCGAAACATACGGCAAATTAGATTTGCTGATCCCCACAGAAAGCCTGCATTCACTGTGTAATAATATAATAATACAACTCATTATTGTGTGAATCTGTAGGAAAGAAGATGTGCGAGCGACCGAGAAAGACAAGGTTTGCTTTGCTACTTTGTGTTATACAATATCATGTAAGATGTCATTTTATTTAAGATATGTGTCTGTCTCAACCTGACAGGTGGAGACGTACAAAAGTTTCAGACCTGGAGACATTGTCCTGGCCAAAGTGGTATCCTTTGTTGTCTTGTGTGTGCTCTAATGCCAGCAAGGCTTTCTCTGCTGGCCTAACATAAATCCATCCATCCATCCATTTTCTACCGCTTATTCCCTTTGGGGTCGCGGGGGGCGCTGGAGCCTATCTCAGCTACAATCGGGCGGAAGGCGGGGTACACCCTGGACAAGTCGCCGCCTCATCGCAGGGCCAACACAGATAGACAGACAACATTCACACTCACATTCACACACTAGGGCCAATTTAGTGTTGCCAATCAACCTATCCCCAGGTGCATGTCTTCATGATCATAAATTAATAAAAGTTCATTTATTTGTTATTTAGTTTTTATAAATATAGAAAAGTATTCATCATATTCTCTTCATGCCATATTAGGCTCCAGTGTTGCTTTTTTAAAGTTAGAGTAGCTAGTTGCCAGCGCTGTATGAATTCTGAACCAACATTAGCGGCGGCTGTGCAGTTTAACGAACGGAGGACATTCAGTTAACAGACAGTTGCGATAGCCGATCAGATCACAAGTTGTTGACAGTAGCCTTACGTTGAACGTGACTGTGATTGGATACTCACTTGTCACTTCCAAATAACCAATCACAAGTTGTGATTTACGAAAGCAGAAAGTGGCACCAAAGCCATACCCGCCCGGCCAGCGGAGAAATCAGCGGTACTCACTTTTTTAACCAACAAAGAATTGGAGCAAAACGTTGATTAGGTGGCAAATATATATTTGCAAGGGCATTTCCAAGAAGGATATTTGAAGAGAAACTAGATCTTGTGAAACGAGTTAAGCTGTCCTGGCAGTAAAATGGTTTGCCTGCCACTTCCGCTCGAATCAACCAACTACGAGCGGTACCAATGGCTTATACGGCATCAAATGTCTGTTACAAATTGTGAGTTCAAATGTATTTTTTCACATTCAATGTTTTTTACAATTATTTTTGTTTTGACAGTACCACATCTGTTACGGGTTTATTGCTTTTTAAATGTGCCCAAAAATAGCCCGTTTTGTACACTGGTGACAAATTAAGATGATTCAATTCCCAGTAAAGCGCAAGTGTGTTTCTGTATAGTATTTTTCAAGCCGTGGTCATGTGGCAACATAAATTATGGTATTCATTGAAGTAGGGCTGGGCGATATATCGATATACGCGATATATCGCGGGTTTGTCTCTGTGCGATATAGGAAATGACTATATCGTGATATCGAGTATACGTTCTCACGCAGTTGCTTTTTGTTGCGGGCATTAAACTACAGGCTCTCCTCCTCTTTCCAGTCTCTCCTTCTCACAGACAGACAAGCGCACCTTCTTACACACGTCACATACTGTCACGTCATATGTCACATACGTATACGCCCTCCCCGAGCAGAGAGGTAGCAGCATGGCTAAAGTTAGCTGTGATGCTAGCGGAGTGTGCGAGCGCGAATACAAGAGAAAGAAGGTGTGAATCTGATAACAAATGGAGGAATAATTAATTCCCCCAAAAAACAGCAGGGGGTCCATCGTCTGGCGGTGGTTTGGCTTCAAGTGGGAAGATGTCGAACAGACAACCGTAATGTGTCAAGTGTGGGGCAAAAGCGTTGCTATAAAAAGTAGAATTACTGCTGTAACAAACAGTTCAGGGTGTCCCAAGTTACCGGAGTGTGTTAGGTAAGGAGGAGGAGTTTTGTCCCTCCAGAGTTGTTGCCGTAGGGCTGTGACGTAGGGTGTGTGTGGTTGTGGAAGGAGGAGTGTGATGTTGACATTAAAGAAGCGGTGGCTACCGAACCTGGTCTAATGTCTCCCGTTTATTATTTTATTAGATAAGTACACTGTATAGGCGAACCCAGGACACTCGGCTACACTGCTAATATGTAGCATCACTTGAAAAATCACCCGCTAGACAATAAGGAGGACTTACTCCTCACATTAATATCTCCGTTTGGTGCCACACGTCCACACCATCAAAATGCCGAGGCAAACATTTCCAGATCAACACCGTATGAAAAAAATAGTGATTTTTTTAGTTGTGATTTCCTTCTCTGCATGAAAGTTTAAAAGTAGCATATATTAATGCAGTATGAAGAATAATGTTTTAATGTAGACACATAGAATCATCATACTGCTGTGATTATATGCATCAAGTGTTCATTCAAGGCTAAGGCAAAATATCGAAATATATATCGTGTATCGCGATATGGCCTTAAAATATCGCGATATTAAAAAAAGGCAATATCGCCCAGCCCTACATTGAAGTAGGACATCACTGAAGGCCTAGGTGGGAAACGCAGGGCCCGCCACTGCTCTAAGGTGTTTGTGAAATCATCTCGAGTGCTGATGTATTGTTGATGAACTTTGTGAGATACTGTACCATTGTGTGTGTGTTGTCCTCAACCCGGGCTGTGACAGATCTCACTGGGTGACGTGCAGTCCAACTACCTGCTGACCACAGCTGAGAACGAGCTGGGAGTAGTGGTGGCCCACAGTGAAGCAGGTAGACTTTTACATGCTTTTTCAAAACTCAGTTCAAACACACTCAAGTAAGATTAGTGACTTTTCGACAACAGTTTCAAAGCCAACTCTTTTGTGAAGTTGGATTCCATAGTTTAAGCAACATTTGCAGTGTTTTAGAACTGATTCACACCAATACCTTTTTAACATGTTAACCTCCCCATTGAAGTATACATTACATTACATTATAGAAACACCCTAGAGCAGTTTTACATGCATGGTCATGCATACCAATATGTGGTTCATTTGATCTCTTTGGCCCCGTGTTCGAATGGGGAACCGGCCTTAACGCGCTTAAAGTAAATGTCCACCCATAATGGTCCCATTTATTGTGCAAAAGCGTGAATCAATCAAAGAGATTATATCCAGACGGGCATTCTTTGGTGGCAAGTTGGATGGATTCGGTCTTGGGTGGAGGTATGATAGACGGTGGCAACATACAACACCTGAACAGCGTGCAGTCAGAGTATTGTTAGTGGTAAAAACTGTCTAACCTCCTGTTACCAGTACTCTGTGATTCTGCTGCTATATTTGGGACCCCTCAATACCGCCACCGACAAATGGCGAGCAAAATAAACTAGACCATCCATCCATTCATTTTCTACCGCTTGTCCCTTTCGGGGTCGCGGGGGGTGCTAGAGCCTATTTCAGCTGCATTTGAGGTACACCCTGGTGGTTCTCAAACTTTTTTCACCAAGTACCACCTCAGAAAACACTCGGCTCTCCAAGTACCACTATAATAGCCAACATTAAAATACAATAGTAGAATCAATTTCATTAAAAACAAGGCAGTGGTTTTATTTAACAAGTATATTAAAACATTTTGGCCGCTGTAACATTGCACACAGTTTGAACAGAAACACTGTGTTCGAATATTTAAGTGCTTTTTTTGGCGTACCACTAGATTGGCTCCGTGTACAACAGTTTGAGAATCACTGAACTAGACACAAACAAAGCATAAATGGCTCCTACAGCAGTTTAAGTCAAACTGATTATAAAAACAACCCAAAATGAGTCTGTTTCTATCTTGTCTTTTTAAAATAATTTTTTACTCTACAAACTGTTTAAGTTACATAATTTGAGGGTGTCTCCAAATGTCACCATTGTCTAATTGGCCTTATTTTATTTTTTAAAGATAAAACTAGTTGACTCTTTTATTTAAAGACACATCTTTCTTATCAGTATCAATATTTAATGTTGTTACTTGATAGTGAATATGTATTTAAATGTATAATCACCTTGTATTATCACACAATTGCCTGTTTTTAAATGCTATTTTCACGTAAAATTTGGGAGATACTTTCTTTCAGCTCATAGGTCTAGCAGATAAGTTTCCGTATTTTAAAGGGGAACATTATCACAATTTCAGAAGGGTTAAAACCATTAAAAATCACGAATGGTTGTAGTGTGGAGGCAGGTAGCGAAAACGAAATTGAAGAAGAAACTGAAGCTATTGAGCCATTTCGGTTTGAACCGTATGCAAGCGAAACCGACGAAAACGACACGACAGCCAGCGACACGGGAGAAAGCGAGGACGAATTTGGCGATCGCCTTCTAACCAACGATTGGTATGTGTTTGTTTGGCATTAAAAGAAACTAACAACTATGAACTAGGTTTACAGCATATGAAATACATTTGGCAACAACATGCACTTTGAGAGTGCAGACAGCCCAGTTTTCATCAATTAATATATTCTGTAGACATACCCTCATCCGCTCTCTTTCCTGAAAGCTGATCTGTCCAGTCCAGTTGGAAACGCATCTGCTTTGAGTGTCGCAGGATATCCACACATTCTTGCCATCTCTGTCGTAGCATAGCTTTCGTCGGTAAAGTGTGCGGAACAAACGTCCAATTTCTTGCCACTTTCGCATCTTTGGGCCACTGGTGCAACTTGAATCCGCCCCTGTTCGTGTTGTTACACCCTACGACAACACACCGACGAGGCATGATGTGTCCAAGGTACGGAAGACAGTCGAAAAAACGGAAAATAACAGAGCTGATTTGACTCTGTGTTTGTAATGTGTTTGAGAAAATGGCGGATTGCTTCCCGATGCTCCGAGAGCGAATAATAGAAAGGCATTTAATTCGCCAAAATTCACCCATTTAGAGTTCGGAAATCGGTTAAAAAAAAAAAAGGTCTTTTTTCTGCAACATCAAGGTATATATTGAAGCTTACATAGGTCTGGTGATAATGTTCCCCTTTAACAGAAAAACATTTGAAGTATATGATAAGACCAGTGCAATGGATGCCGAGGAGATGCGGCTAACAATGTGAGTCCAGCACAAGGGGAGGTCATCAGTGGGATCCTATTGCATGTAGATGTCACAAACTGATGCATAGAGGAGTGGTCTACCCCTGGGGCCGTATTTATCAAGCGTCTTAGAGTGCCATTTTACACTTAAGTCCTGAGAATTTGCGAGATTTAGTCCTACTCTCAAACTTAAGAATAAAAGCTATTTAATCAACTTTCTTAAGTCTAAGAATCACTCCTACTCTCCACGATATTTAAGAGACCTTCAGAGGTGTCCTAAGTGGTTAGGAGTTGCCAGCGCGGGATGGCACTGAGGCGAGAGAGACGTGCGCGAACGTTCAGGGAGCGGAAGGATGTCCTGGCTTTGTTTGATGACGAGCAGCTGATCAAACGGTATCGTTTAGACAGAGCGGGTATAAGGAGCGTCATCTCATCAGCAAGATCACGCAGCAGAACTAAAGGTCATCACAATGCTTCGATATCTCGCCAGTTTGGTTTTCTTTTCGATTCCGTGTTGATTTCTGCATGTGGCTGCAGTGGGCTAGTATATATAGAGCCACCCACACCAGTTTCAAATTAGTTGCCTAATTAATGAATTGGAAAGAAAAGGAAACATTTATTTTTGATTCATTGCCAATATTGTTTGTTTGTTTTGTATTATTTTGTAGTTTATTGTCAAAATATACACTCCTATTGTCCACTTAAATATTTCTAAGATATTTATTTATTCTTAGACAAGGGATTCCCTTCCGCGATTGGTCATTTCTATGGACACAGAAATGACGTCACCTAAAATTCCGTTTACGGCACATAGTAATGTCGTAATTCAGCTCTGAGTGTGACACTTAAGATTCAGTCCTACACTTCGCTGAAAGTGTGAGTAAGACGCTTGATAACTAACTTTTAAGTGCAGCTTTCAGCGAAGAATTTCTTTACGCATAAGTCAACTCTTAGCAGACTTCTTAGGAGTAATTCTAAGACGCTTGATAAATACGGCCCCTGGTCTCCACTTGGAACAGCTTGCGCCTCCTCCGCGGAAACGGATCCGTGGCCACCTGATCTGGCACCCAGGCCTTGAGTTTGAGACATGTTGCCCTATTTTTAAATGTTCGTCTTTTTTTGTTTGCTGCACAGCATAATTGGCTTACATCTGTACTTCAGACACCTGTGGTTTGCGAAGTGCTAACTTACTAGACAACCAAAGAGTCTCCAAGCTGTCTTTTTAGCATTATGCTAGTCATGACTCCTGCTAGTTAAATGATGGGCCGCCCTAGTGGAAGTGTGCCGCATACTATAGTACGGGCCAAAAGTTTGGACACATCTTCTCGTTCAATGCATTTTCATGACTATTTACATTGTAGATTGTCACTGAAGGCATCAAAACTATGAATGAACACATGTGGAGTTATGTACTTAACAGAAAAGGTGAAATAACTGAAAACATGTTTTCTATTCTAATTTCTTCAAAATAGCCACCCTTTGCGCTGCACACTCTTGGCATTCTCTCGATGAGCTTCAAGAGGTAGTCACCTGAAATGGTTTTCACTTCGCAGGTGTGCTTGAAGCTCATCGAGAGAATGCCAAGAGTGTGCAAAGCAGTAATCAAAGGGTGGCTATTTTGAAAAAAATAGAATATAAAACATGTTTTCAGTTATTTCACCTTTTTTTGTTAAGTACATAACTCCACATGTGTTCATTCATAGTTTTGATGCCTTCAGTGACAATCTACAATGTAAATAGTCATGAAAAAAAAAAAAAAAAAACATTGAATGAGAAGGTGTGTCCAAACTTTTGACCTGTACTGTACATACCACACCATTCAGGGCTGACAAGTAGCACCAAATCTATTTGGGGCCGCCACAAATAAACGAATGTAAGGCAATTGCTAAATTGTACTAAGCGACCTAAATAACTATTATCACTTTCCGGTCCATTTCCAGTACCATCTTGATGGCAGTTTAAACTCTTTGCACTTCAAAGGCATATTTTTCCAAGTTAAAAAAAAAGTGTGTTCTCAGTAGTAGTATTGTAAGAAGTGTTTCCCTCTACACCAGGTGCACAGATGGTTCCCATCAGCTGGTGCGAGATGCAGTGTCCTCTGACACATGCAAAAGAGTTCCGCAAAGTGGCGCGGGTCCAGCCAGAGTATCTGCAGGCCTGAAAGCCCTTATGGATGTCTTTCCCCTCCACAAGGAACACACAGCTTCCCTTCTCCTCATCCCTGGGTGACCAAGGAGGTTTCCTCTTTAAGATGAGACTGAATGACGAGTGTTCTCAGACACTGATACAACCTTACAACCAAACACGTTGGTCAAGAGCTTGTTTCCAGCTGAATTAATTACAAATGGCAGTCAGTCAATTATGTTGCAGTTCAGTGTTGAGTACTACATTTTTTATTTTTGTACCCCACCAATCAGGTAGATTGCACCAAAAACATACTCTTATCTTGCAGTCTGGACTGCAACATAAAACCTTTTTAGGGGCGTCTCAGATTGTACTTTGGAATTTCTGGTGCTCCTTTTTTCCCCACATCCATTGATTCTATTTTTTAGGAGAAGTCACAAAAATTTGGCATAAAAAATAAAAGTCAATATTTTTCTGCACATTATGAGCCTATGACAAATGAGCAGAATTGTTTTAAGAATAAAATGAAGAACACTTGTAACTTTGCTGCAGATGTCTGCAAGAGTGAAATAAAATGGAAAAAGTTTTAAGTTCTTTGGCCCTTTTTTGTGTATTTAGCAAATGGTCAGCGTCCATAATTGTCTGTCAAACAAAGAGCTTAAGTATTGTACAGTATGTATATTTACAAGCAAGGTTTATTCAATCTATCCATTTTCTACCGCTTGTCGCTTTACATAAAATACTGCAAAGTTAAAACAATATTGAGAAGACCTACACAGCAGCGCTCAGTCATCCAAGCGGACTGACCGACGTGCGCTAATGTCAATATTGAATTTCTTATTGAGCGGTGCACTAAACCCAAGTCCTGCACCTCTGCTGTTAAGGTCCATTCTGCGCGAGTGGGCACGCTCAAACTCTTGCACCAGTCCTCGCTGTAAATGCTCCTGCGTGTCCTTACAGAGTGCCATATTTGTTTTGGCTGTGCTGGTAGTGGCAGGAGGGGGCTTCTTGAAGCCTCCCATCAACCTGAGGAACTTCTGCTGCTGTTGGGAGCTTTCAAACTGGGCGGTGCCCCACTGACCAAACCCCTGTGGAAAGGAGATTTGGGATTAGAACTTTCTGCAATTACTGTATTTTCCAGACTAAAGAGCGCACCGGCATATAAACTGCTCCCACTAAATTTAAAAAAGAAAATTATATTGCATGTATTAGCAGCACCTGGACTATAAGCGGCAGATATATGCGTTGTGAAATGAGGTATTTACTCAGATTTTTTTTTTAAAGGTTTATGCCTTAATTGTTTCCAAACAGTGCCTGTCACACGGCAGTAAAAGGACTGATCAAACAAAACAAGTCATCGGGGACGGCGTGGCGCAGTGGAAGAATGGCCGTGCGCGACCCGAGGGTTCCTGGTTCAATCCCCACCTAGTACCAACCTCGTCATGTCCGTTGTGTCCTGAGCAAGACACTTCACCCTTGCTCCTGATGGGTGCTGGTTAGCGCCTTGCATGGCAGCTCCCTCCATCAGTGTGTGAATGTGTGTGTGAATGGGTAAATGTGGAAGTAGTGTCAAAGCGCTTTGAGTACCTTGAAGGTAGAAAAGCGCTATACAAGTACAACCCATTTATCATTTATCATTATCGTCATGGACCCACTCGCTGCGGAAGCTAGCACTCCGAGAAGCTAAACAGACTCAATAACTCCGCGATGACATTTTGGTGAATTTACGAAACTGAAACAGTCCAAAAAGAATGCCTTTCTAAGTTAATAAGACTAACACAGACACTTGTAAACATGTTAACTATTGCTAACGACTTCATTACATTATGGTAGCATGTACAATTATGCATGAAAACACTCCTGCAGACATCACACATTGGACGGTTTAGTAGGTATGAATTATTTTAGTTATATTCTACAAGTTAAAAATGTTGCTTAGAGTGATGAAGAATCCATACGAGTAGAAATGCTAGAAGACGAAACGGCACTTCTACTTCCGGTTGTAAACTCTAAACAAAAAGGCCCTGCAGTTAGTAAACTCATTCAAAAGATGGCACAATAGCACACACAAACACTTTTTCAGTGTCTTTTCTTTGAAAAAAAAAAATAGCTTTATTTCCGTCAGTGAAGAAAAATCCATAAATTAGCCGCACCGTTTTATAAGCTGCAGGTTTCAAAGCGCAGGAAAAGAGTAGTAGTCTGGAATTTATGGTAAATGGGTTGTGATAATCAAACCAAAAGTTTAAAAAAAAAAATGTCTTACTGATGGCTGGTCCGCTGGTTCAGGCTGTGAGGCCATGTCGATCTCCATCTGTAAAGCCTGTCGTCTTTCCTGTGACAAAGCACACAGCCATTACACCTGGCTGGCTATCAATAATCAAGAGCTCACAGAATCATCCTGGTAGTAAACACCATCCAACCACGTTTATCCCATTGGGTTAAGTTTTTTTTCTTGCCCTGATGTGGGATCTGAGCCGAGGATGTCGTTGTGGCTTTGAGACACTCGTGATTTTGGGCTATATAAGTAAACATTGATTGATTATATTTACAAACTACTTAAAGTATGTTTCCATGCACTAAATTAATCTAACTTGTCAAATAAGTCGGTTTCTTCTATTTTCATACGCATATGTGTAGTCCCAGTTAACGTACTGCATCTCTAATTCAAAAGTTGGCATACGCTGTGTTAGGGGGCGATTGTGCTCATTTCAGCTTGTTTGGCTATGTGGAATTGTAGGTAGAGGAAGAGAATGCTACTTGCTAAAAATAAGCTAGTAGCTGTCACCAGCAGAATCTCTAGGATCTAAGAAAGAACAATAACTATTCTGTGTTGTCGGTAATGTTTTAATGTGTTTACATGACATCTGCTTTAGTTCTTATAGTTACTCTGGTCATCGGAGACACATAAAAAGATCGCCATTGTTGTAGTGCAGCGGTTCTCAAACAATTATTACCACCTCAGAAAAAACTTGGCCCATCATGTACCGGTACCATCATAATGACCAACATTCAAATACAGTTGCATAGTAGGCCTAAGTATTAATTAAAACCAAGGCAGAGGTTTTATTTAAGAAGTATATTTATTATTTTGGCCGCTGTAACATTACACACAGTTTGAACAGTAACACTGAATGAATATAGGAAAATAAAACACTACATGATTTAAATGATTCTTTGGCGTACCACTAGATGGAGCCCACATACCACACAGTCTGAGAGTCACTGCTGGAGTGGTTTGCCCTGACTTTTTACATACCAAGAGCTCAGTGAATTATTTTTAATTGCTGGTTTATGTGTCAATGACATCTAAATTGTAATTCTTACATCACTAAATAAAATATGATTAACAACATTGCTTGTGGATGTTTTTAGTAAATGAGATTGGGCTGTTTATTATTGTTGTGTACTTGTCCCTAACAAAACACATACCCATTGTATTTTACTATGTACAGCTTTCATTGAGTAATCAAATGTTTTAGTGTTAAAAGCCCAGCTTCTATATTTTAAATTTGTATACTTATTGGTGTAAAGGGTGTTGAAATATTGCTGTTAGTGTGGACATGGCCTAAGGTAAAATACTGCATACATTTAGTTTTACTGCCAATATAATCATGTGCAAAAGTATTGGGATACCATTTGGACTAGAATGTTCAGGAATTCTATTGTGACCATATCATTTGACTTGTCATTAGAAGGCCAATCTTGTTATGCCATCATGCACATGATTGCTCTGAAGAGGATTTATTTCATGGTAAATTTAAATAATTTCCCCCCTCAGGTCTACGATACACTGGCAGTTACTCCAAAGCCAAACATTTTTTAAAGGGCATAAAAACATTTTGGGTTCATATTTTCTTTTACTTTCTTTGCCCAAATCTTTCAAACAACTTAAAGAAAAGAAAGAAAGAAACACACCAAACATGTAAAGACCTTTTGATCAAAGTATGTCACATTTGTCAATTACTATAAATTTGCACAAGATGAGTTAGTTTACTAATTTAAACCTGTGACATTATCTCAACAGATGGCCTTCAAAAGGGTCAAATTTACGAGAACATTGCATGTTTGATATTTTAGTTTAGAACTGAATTTTATTGAGAAATAGCAACAAAAGTAAAAAACAACAACTCATGAATCCAACATTTTTTACACCCTTCAAAATAATTTGTCCTGTTTTGCTTTAGAGGTAATTAAATGTAATGCATTATGTGTGTATTAAAGTATTAGGCACATGTAACACTAAACCAGTGGTGATCTAGGATGTTTTCACACTAATGTATTGTACATTTAAAGTATTATTTTATTGTGGCGAATGTCATGTGAGAATTCTGATGTTTTTTTGTTGAATATCATTCAGTTAATATTCTTATTTATTAAATGTTCAGGCTCCACTCACCTGATTGATGGTGACCTCATCTGCGTTTCCAGTCCTGGCTGACAAGAAGACCACATCTACTTGAGGAGCATCCTGAAACTTGAAGCCCAAAAAAGTTTAACCAACAAAGAAGACAGAAAGGTAAGAATGTAGAAGACAGAAAATTTAAATGCAGAAGACAGAAAGGTAAGAATGTAGAAGACAGAAAGGTAAGAATGTAGAAGACAGAAAGGTAAGAATGTAGAAGACAGAAAAGTAGAATTTAGAAGACAGAAAAGTAGAATTTAGAAGACAGAAAGGTAGAATGTAGAAGACAGAAAAGTAGAATGTAGAAGACAGAAAGGTAGAATGTCGAAGACAGAAAGGTAGAATGTAGACGACAGAAGAACTCACCAGCTGGTCTTCCACCTCTTCTTTAATTGCCTTTTTTTTTTTACCAGAGCTCATCCTTTTGTTCTTCTTTATGCTTTTCTTGCTTAGTTCCGTGTATACACCTTCTTCACACATGGTTTCCTCTACTTTTTTATTTTTCTTCTTTTTTTTGGCAGATTGTGTCTCTTCTTCTTCTGTGCTGACCCCAGAATATTTTCTTTTACCTTTTTCTGCTTTTGTCTTTGGAGTTTTCTTAGCTTGCTTGTTCTTTGCCGGTTCTTCATTATCAGCATCATCAGCTTCTACTTTGCCTGCTTTCTTCTTTTTCTTCTTATTCTGCTTCAGCTCCTCCACCTCCTGAGTGTCTGATGCTACTGCACACTCCGCTAACTGGACTTGTTTCTTCTTTTCGTTTGTCATTATTTCCTTCTTTGCTTTGTCTTTTTTCCTCTTTGTCCTGTGTTTCATTTGGTCTTCTGCAATCACACCTGCGATCATATTTTTCTCTTTCTTGGACACCTTTTCTTCTTCCTCCTCCATCTTTACATGTTCCATTTGTGTCCCCTTATCCTTTACCTTCTTGTTCTTGTTCTTTTTCTCAGTCTTTGGCTCTTCTTGTTGGAGCCACTCTTTCTTTTTAATATCTTCTTTTTCATCGGACATTTCAAAGCCGTTTGTTTGAATACGTTTATTTTTGTCTTTTTTGACTTTTTTAGGCACCTTCTCTACTTCTTCCTCCATCTTTACATGTTCATTTTTCATTTGTGTCGCCCTATCTTTTAGCTTGTTATTGTTCTTCTTCTCACTCTTTGGCTCTTCATGTTGGAACCACTCTTTCTTTTTAATATCTTTTGTGTCATCGGAAATGTCAGAACCGTCTGTTTGAATACGTTTATTTTTGTCTTTCTTTGCCAAGCCATCTTCCTTTACTAAAACTTTTTCATGTTTAGTTTTATTCTTCAACTTTTTCTCTGGACTTGTTTTCTCTTTTTTGACTGGTCCTGGTGTAGTTCCCATTTGTTTGTCAGCCGTCTCTTTCTTTTTAATCTTCTGTTTGTTCCTTTTTTCATTATTTCCATCCAAAACATCAGAACCATTTTCCGGATTCCAAGAGTCAGTGACAGATTTCTTTTTTTTCTTCTTCTCTTGCAAGTCGCCCACTCCATCCAAACACTCCTCTGCTTCCATTGTCCAGTTCTCTTTTTTTACTTTATTCTTTTTCTTGTAGTCAACAGTGGCGTTTTTGATTTTACAAGGTGACGTTTGTTCATTTTTGTGTTTCTTATTCTTCTGAAGATTCTCACCGGCCTCGTCCTCAACCTTCATTTTCTCGTCGTTTGATGTGTTTACAGAAGAACTCCGTGGGTTTTTCTGAGCAAATAAATTTGGCAATATTTTAAACATTACATTTGTTTTCCTAATTTGACTGCAGTGGTTGTGTGCATGAAACAAACCTCACAATGCTGCTTAGGTAGAGATTCTTGATCAATGTCTTTTTGGAGAGCATATCTCTTCACCTATGTGGGGAACAAAACCAAACTTAAAAAACCGGCACCAAATATAATTAACATTTAACTTTTCAAAAGGCCCAAAAACTCTTATGAATCTTGTCTGGCGAGTCGCAACAACAGGCTTGTGATTTGAACTTAACGAAAAAGACTAAAAATAAGCCGGGGGTCTAGGGGCCAGAGGTCCCCAGCAAGGTCCAGTGCGGTGCCTTGGTGGGGGGGGGACAAGGGGGGCAATGAAAATGAAATTTAGCATTTAGACAGGCTACACTGTAGCAAAAGTCATCACATGTCTGCCAATATCATGTGTGTTCTTAAATGTGTATTCCACATATTTCATGTCGAGAGCAGTTTTGATTTGGGCTTGCATGGTAAACAACTCAAATTAATGTGTTGGGCATTGTTTTATCCAGACGCATACATTTGTCCAAATGTGGCCTAGTAGACGCATTATGGGTTTCCTGGACGTCGTCTACATCGCTTGTCAGCCAGAGAGAATCGGCGTTAGTGATCGGCATTAAAAGGCAATAATCTACCATGGACGATCATATACTTTTTCACAAAAATCGATCAGTGGCTGATCAAATGGCACATACGTAGTTCATGCTTTTGGGCATGAGCTTTCACGTTTTGAAAGCTTCTAAATGCTGTGTTTTACAGTATTTTTTTTTTAGTTGATACAGTGTGAAGTCACAATGTGGTAGACGTACATTTTCGGGCATTTCTCGTGTCTTTCAGCCAACCCCCTCCCCGTCTGCTTCAGGCTGTGAGACGGTTGTGACCGTTTCCTGCAGCCTCTAGTGTTATTCCATCTAGTTTCAACCCCCTACCGCATGCTTTGATGTCTATAAAATAAGTACTTCTGTTTTTATTTTGCCACATTTTACACGGGACTGTTTTGTCGAGGTGGACCACTACGAAATCGATTAGCCACTAAACTCCGACGGGATAAGACGGCACCATTGCGACATTCCTACACGCACAATAACACAGATGTGTGACATGCAGTGACATAAATACTAGTAAAAGCAACCTTTTTTTATGCAGCTCTGTACCGATACAAGAGTAGACAGGTGTACGTAATGTTGTGATCGTTGAATCTATATACTGTTATTGAAGATTAATCTCGACCGTGTCTGAAAAAAAGTTTTGAAATCCATCCATCCATCCATCCATTTTCTACCGCTTATTCCCTTTGGGGTCGCGGGGGCGCTGGAGCCTATCTCAGCTACAATCGGGCGGAAGGCGGGGTACACCCTGGACAAGTCGCCACCTCATCGCAGGGCCAACACAGATAGACAGACAACATTCACACTCACATCCACACACTAGGGCCAATTTAGTGTTGCCAATCAACTTATCCCCAGGCGCATGTCTTTGGAGGTGGGAGGAAGCCGGAGTACCCGGAGGGAACCCACGCAGTCACGGGGAGAACATGCAAACTCCACACAGAAAGATCCCGAGCCCGGGATTGAACCCAAGACTACTCAGGACCTTCGTATTGTGAGGCAGATGCACTAACCCCTCTTCCACCGTGAAGCCCAAGTTTTGAAATGTTTGTTTTATTTTATATTAAATTGTTATTGAAATAGATTATTTACCAAAAAAAAAAAAATAATAATGGTATCAGTGACGGCATGCACGAATGTAGCTGCTATAAAATCAGTTGACAGGAAGTGACGTGGTCCTTGCGCATACGTAGCGCAATCACGTCTTCTGGTACGGCTCGTGTTGTGACAGGCAGCTAAACCTCCGCTACGGTGGCCAAAACCAGACAATCAGTACACTGAGCGAGAGCGTGGGGATGGCTTAAAAACATATTTTTAATAATCGATAAACAAAAGTTGTGGATTTTCTCTAAATCTTAATAAAAAAGATTCACGACTCAGACGTGAATTAATTTTTTTCTTTACCCATACAGACTGTATATTTAAACAGTAGTATTTTTGTACTGATAAAGTGTCTAGATAAAAATGCAAAACAATTATTACAATTAGGGCTGGGCGATATATCGAGTTTGTAAGATGTATCGATATATTTTTAAACAAGACATGAATTAAGAAAATATCGTAATATCGATATAATTTATTTCACATTAAAATGACCAAACATCACTTATTTGTTGTGTTCCTTGTTCTACCCCGCTCCTCACTCCCTCTCATGGGCTACTAAATCCCTCCCCTTCCTTCTTCCAAGACGTGCTTGCACGTATAAGAACATCCATGATTGGTTGGTTGTTTACTATGATGAGTCACGATTGGTTGAGATTAGGACAATCAGAGGGAAGATAGGGCGGGTCATGCAACCAGGAAGGGAAATCACAACAGACATCCCAAATGACGACGAGAAAGCCGTAGAAGAGAAGAGGGAATTTTCAAGCGGGCGATTTATATATTTAAAAAACTAGTGGAAGCTGGCAGAGGGATTATCTTCCTTAGATATTTTTTTTAGCAATGTAGACCAAGTCCAGGAAACCCACAATGCGTCTACTTGGCCACATTTGGACAAATGTATGCCTCTGGATAAAACATTCGTTTGAGTTGTTTACCATGTACGGTAAGCCCAAATCAAAACTGTTCTGCAGTTGCATATTTCGCACGAGAAATGCTGCCAAAAATGTATGCCGAAGTGAGGAAGATCATGGATAGATAATTTTATTTATCTTATGTAATTCTGTGCTACTTAAACAGTTTATTTTCTGTGCTGTTCATACCCATCTTGACTAACTGGGTTAATAAAAGTGTCACTGACTGTTTACAGTACAGTTGTCATTCACTTCACCGGAAAATACATTGAGATGTATATCGAATATCGAGTTTAAGTAAAAATATAACGAGATATACTTTTTCGTCCATATTACCCAGCCCTAATTAACATATCCCATCCATTTTCTACCGCTTATTCCCTTTTGGGGTCGCGGGGGGCGCTGGAGCCTATCTCAGCTACAATCGGGCAGAAGGCGGGGTACACCCTGGACAAGTCGCCACCTCATCGCAGAGCCAACACAGATAGACAGACAACATTCACACTCACATCCACACACTAGGGCCAATTTAGTATATATATTTTTTAATGAATATTTATTATTGTCACAGTCTTAAGTCTTTTATTTGGCTATGAACTCGAAATATGTCCAAGGTATGACTGCAAATGAGTTTTATTGAACCCTGCGATGAGGTGGTGACTTGTCCAGGGTGTACCCTGCCTACCGCCCGAATGCAGCTGAGATAGGCTCCAGCACCCCCGCCACGACCCCGAAAAGGACAAGCGGTAGAAAATGGATGGAACCTTACATAATTTACCCACTATGGACTGGACTCTCACACTAATAACTAGATCCAGTTGACATCCATTGCACCGGTCGCCCAGGTGGGGGGTTTCTCATTGTCGCCCATTGGGTTGAGTTTTTCCTTGCCCTGGTGTGGGATCTGAGTTTAGGATGTTGTGGCTTGTGCAGCCCTTTGAGACACTTGTGATTTAGGGCTATATAAATAAACTTTGATTGATTTTACCTGATCAATGGCGATCTTCCTGGATGCTGGTGCAGTACTTTCACGTACAAATATCACGTCCTCGTCAGAATCCGTCTGAAATAAATACAACAATATAGCTCTTTACTTGATGTCAGTAGACTGTAGTTGTTATAAGAGCCTATTGTTTGTTCAGCATATCAACTTACCATAAGCTTAATACAAATAATAGTGAGTATACCAATCAATGAGCAACGTCAATGAGGCGACTTCATCATTTTGTCACAGACAACAAGGGACAAGCGGTAGAAAATAGATGGAATATGTTCTCTTACTACACCTTATTAATACATGGCTGACTGTTCGGCTTTCAAATGATGTTTAGTCGCATTGTGAACATGTTTTCATTGTGCACGTAGGAGACAGCATTTTAAAGAAACCTCTTGTAATCGTTGTTAGAAGAATGGGTTTATTGATTTGAACCATGCTAGCTAGCTGTTAGCATGGTGAAGCTAAGCAGCAGAACCCGCCAAAAGGTAATTGTTGTCTTTACAAACACACGACGACACACATGTAATAACATTGCGTACAAAGTATTATAATGTAAACACGACAGTTTTTTTTCACTTACTTTGAACACTTTGGTTAATTCACGTGGAGACAGGTCGACCTTCGCAACAAGGAAGTAGATTGTTCAGCTTCCGGTTAGCAACGCGATGAGCGTGCGGAGCAACAAGTTTGTGGGCGTTCATTTTTATCCAAATGTTTTTTTATTGTTTTATGCAATCAGTGCATTCATTGCGATTTTTTTTTTGTGTCATTTGGTGCGATTACAATAAAAACAAAAGTATTAACGCTGTTTCAGTTTGAAGTTTTCTTTGTTTTGAGTAAAAAGTACACAACAATAATAACGATGATGATAAAAACAATAATAATATTACATACTTATGTTATTATTAATAAAATAAAATCCATCCATCCATCCATCTTCTTCCGCTTATCCGAGGTAGGGTCGCGGGGGCAGCAGCTTAAGCAAGGAAGCCCAGACTTCCCTCTCCCCGGCCACTTCGTCCAGCTCCTGCCGGGGGATCCCGAGGGAGGCGTTCGGGTGGCATCCTGACCAGATGCCCGAACCACCTCATCTGGCTCCTCTCCATGTGGAGGAGCAGCGGCTTTAGTTTGAGCTCCTCCCGGATGGCAGAGCTTCTCACCCTATCTCTAAGGGAGAGCCCCGCCACCCGGCGGAGGAAACTCATTTCGGCCGCCTGTACCCGTGATCCTGTCCTTTTGGTCATAAAATAAAATAATGATATTTAAATTTTTTGAATTTTAAGTTTAGTTTATTTTGAGTAAAATAAATGAATATACAAACAATAACAAATATGATGATAATGATAATATCAACAATAATTCTGATAAACTCTTTGAACCGTATTGAAAATTAGAAAGCTCATTCATCTCAATATGTGAATTGCAATGTATTTAACTATTTATTGAAAACTATATTATTTATTATTTATGGAGTTAAATTGTGTACTAATTGAAAACAACAAATGGAAAAGGAATAGGATTAAATAAGCTTTGCTTCTTATTACTTCTTTTCGGACATGTTGTAATGTAACTGTATGCATGTTTGAAATAAACTTAAACCATAACTATATTATATATATATATATATATATATATATATATATATATATATATATATATATATATATATATATATATATATATATATATATATATATATATATATATATATTTTGTATATATATATATATATATATATGCATACATACATATATACACACACACATATATATATATATATATATATATATATATATATATATATATATTTACACACACACACACACACACACATATATATATATATATATATACACACACACACACACACACACACATATATATATATATATATATATATATATATATATATATACATATATATATATATATATATATATATATATATATATATATATATATATATATATATATATATATATATATACATACGTTAGGTCAGGAAAAAACACAGAGCCCTCTGTGTTTTTTCCTGACCTAACGTATATTGCGCTCTACCCCGGTATTGAGCACTGTATAACGGATAAACCACAGAAACCTTGACTATATGTATATGTGTATATATATATATATATATATATATATATATATATATATATATATATGTCTTAATAAGGTTATCCAAAAAATAGTGCTCGATACCGTAGTAGAGCGCAATATATGTATGTGTGGGAAAAAAATCACAAGACTACTTCATCTCTACAGGCCTGTTTCATGAGGGGTTCCCTCAATCATCAGGAGATTTTAATGGGAGCATTCACATACCATGGTTTATATAGGGCACAGAGTGGGTGGGTACAGGCTGGCGTAGGGGCGTGGTGATTGGCTCATGTGTTACCTAGGAGGTGTTTCCGTCTGTGGCGGCATGCTGATACAATTTCGCTGCGCTTGTTGAGGGATGACAGGTCTGGACGGTATATAATAAACAGTTTCTCTTTCAAGCATAGGTTGCATCTTTTATTACCACTATTGTAAGGTGTACTGGATGCAAGAATTTGCCATGTTATTGAATATTCAACATTATTGTCTTTGAGGTCCCAAATGTGTTTGCTGAGTTCTGTGGTATTCAGCAGGTTTTGGTTCCTGAAAGAAGCCTTGTGATTGTTCCATCTGGTTTTAAACTCTCCCTCGGTTAATCCTACATATGTGTCGGATGTGTTAATGTCCTTGCGTGTTACCTTAGATTGGTAAACAACTGATATTTGTAAGCACCCCCCGTTGAGAGGGCAATCAGGTTTCTTGCGGCAGTTGCAGCCTTTGTTGGTTTTGGGGTCGCTCTGTCCGGGGGCCAACGCTATGAACCCACGCCAGGAAACCAACCAAAAAAGAACAGAAAACGAAACAACATCATCTGGTACAACCCCCCATACAGCAAAAACGTCTCAACTAACATTGGCCACAAATTCCTCAGTCTGATTGACAAACACTTCCCCAAAGGCAACACCCTAAGAAAAGTATTCAACAAGAACAACATTAAATTGAGCTACAGCTGTATGAACAATATACGTCAAATTATCTCAAACCACAACAAAACAATTGCAAATGAGCCGTCGGCCCCCGGACAGAGCGACCCCAAAACCAACAAAGGCTGCAACTGCCGCAAGAAACCTGATTGCCCTCTCAACGGGGGGTGCTTACAAACATCAGTTGTTTACCAATCTAAGGTAACACGCAAGGACATTAACACATCCGACACATATGTAGGATTAACCGAGGGAGAGTTTAAAACCAGATGGAACAATCACAAGGCTTCTTTCAGGAACCAAAACCTGCGGAATACCACAGAACTCAGCAAACACATTTGGGACCTCAAAGACAATAATGTTGAATATTCAATAACATGGCAAATTCTTGCATCCAGCACACCTTACAATAGTGGTAATAAAAGATGCAACCTATGCTTGAAAGAGAAACTGTTTATTATATACCGTCCAGACCTGTCATCCCTCAACAAGCGCAGCGAAATTGTATCAGCATGCCGCCACAGACGGAAACACCTCCTAGGTAACACATGAGCCAATCACCACGCCCCTATGCCAGCCTGTACCCACCCACTCTGTGCCCTATATAAACCATGGTATGTGAATGCTCCCATTATATATATATATATATATATATATATATATATATATATATATACAGGTAAAAGCCAGTAAATTAGAATATTTTGAAAAACTTGATTTATTTCAGTAATTGCATTCAAAAGGTGTAACTTGTACATTATATTTATTCATTGCACACAGACTGATGCATTCAAATGTTTATTTCATTTAATTTTGATGATTTGAAGTGGCAACAAATGAAAATCCAAAATTCCGTGTGTCACAAAATTAGAATATTACTTAAGGCTAATACAAAAAAGGGATTTTTAGAAATGTTGGCCAACTGAAAAGTATGAAAATGAAAAATATGAGCATGTACAATACTCAATACTTGGTTGGAGCTCCTTTTGCCTCAATTACTGCGTTAATGCGGCGTGGCATGGAGTCGATGAGTTTCTGGCACTGCTCAGGTGTTATGAGAGCCCAGGTTGCTCTGATAGTGGCCTTCAACTCTTCTGCGTTTTTGGGTCTGGCATTCTGCATCTTCCTTTTCACAATACCCCACAGATTTTCTATGGGGCTAAGGTCAGGGGAGTTGGCGGGCCAATTTAGAACAGAAATACCATGGTCAGTAAACCAGGCACGGGTAGATTTTGCGCTGTGTGCAGGCGCCAAGTCCTGTTGGAACTTGAAATCTCCATCTCCATAGAGCAGGTCAGCAGCAGGAAGCATGAAGTGCTCTAAAACTTGCTGGTAGACGGCTGCGTTGACCCTGGATCTCAGGAAACAGAGTGGACCGACACCAGCAGATGACATGGCACCCCAAACCATCACCCAACCATGCAAATTTTGCATTTCCTTTGGAAATCGAGGTCCCAGAGTCTGGAGGAAGACAGGAGAGGCACAGGATCCATGTTGCCTGAAGTCTAGTGTAAAGTTTCCACCATCAGTGATGGTGGAAGCTAGGCTTGTAGGGATGATATAACAGGCTTGTATGGATGATATAGCCTTTGTGTTCACTTAGTATTGAGCACTGTATAACAGATAAACCACAGAAACCTCGACTATATGTATACATTTATATATATATATATATATATATATATATATATATATATATATATATATATATATATATATATATATATATATATTATATACGGCGTGTTTATATTTTAAACACGCCGTGGTTCAACCGCTTTTAAAGAAACCTGGTCTGGACAGTTCAGTTTTAGCCCATTTTAGACCTATTTCTAAGCTGTCTTTCCTCTCAAAGATTTTGGAGAAGATTGTTTTTACCCAGTTAAACACTTTTTTAGAGGACTGTGATATTTTAGAAGTCTTTCAGTCTGGGTTTAAACCCCTCCATAGTACCGAGTCAGCTTTATTAAGGGTTTTTAATGACATCCTTCGAGCAACAGATTTAGGTGATCATGTAATTTTAGTTTTACTGGATCTAACAGCAGCATTTGATACGGTGGACCATAATATTTTAATTAGACGCCTGCAGCATCAAGTGGGCATCTGTGGTACTGCTTTGAGTTGGCTGAAGTCCTATTTGACTAACAGGACCTTCTCTGTGAATGTTGCTGGATCTGAATCCTCCGTTGCTCCCTTGACATGTGGGGTCCCACAAGGCTCAGTTTTGGGACCACTTCTCTTTTCTATTTATTTACTTCCCCTGGGCTCAATCCTAAGAAAGCATGATATTTCTTTTCATTGTTATGCCGATGACACACAAATGTATTTTCCATTAAAGAGAAATCATGCCTCTTCAATACAGCCATTACTTGCCTGTCTTGAGGATATCAAGGCCTGGATGGCCCTAAACTTCTTAAATTTTAATGAAAAGAAGACAGAAGTAATAGTGTTTGGACCTAGTGGTACCTGTGAGCTCCCCCCTGTTGACTTTGGCCCTTTGGCTTTGCACGTTAAGCCCATGGTCACCAACCTGGGCTTTCGTATTGACTGTGATTTTAAATTGGACCGTCAGATTGGCACAGTGGTGAAAGCCAGCTTTTTTTATTTACGTCAGCTGGCCAAGGTTAAAAACCTTCTTTCTAGGCAACAGTTAAAGACAGTAATCCATGCCTTTACTACATCTCGGCTGGATTACTGTAACTCTTTATATTTTGGAATTAGTCAGTCCTCCCTCTCACGTCTGCAGCTGGTCCAAAATGCAGCTGCCCGACTTTTAACTAACACAAGAAAAAGAGAGCACATTACTCCTGTTTTAGCCTCCCTCCACTGGCTGCCTGTGTCTTTTAGAGTCCATTTTAAGATTATCTTACTCGTTTTTAAATCCTTACGTGGTCTTGCCCCACCTTACCTCTCTGAGCTGCTCCATCTGTATGCCCCCACCCGGTCCCTCAGGTCAGCTGATCAGCTGATCCTGGAGGTACCCAAAACAAAGCGCAAGCTCAGAGGGGACAGAGCTTTCTCTGTTGCGGGTCCCAAACTCTGGAACGATCTCCCTCTCCATGTGAGACAGGCCCCTTCTTTGGCTATTTTCAAGACCCTTCTTAAAACCCATTTTTATTCACTGGCTTTTAACCCAGCATGAGACTTTGAACTGTTTTTAGCTTTTAACTTTTTGAACCGTTTTTAACTTTTAAACTGTTTTTATCTAACGAACTGTTCTTAGGGTAATTTATATTTGCTTTTTAATGGTGTATTTTTATTTCTGTTTTAAATGTTATTTTTTAGTCTGTCCTTTGCCTCTATTTCTTTGTGGTGTACAGCCCTTTGTTTTTCAACTGTGCTTGTTTTTAAAGGGCTTTATAAATAAAGTTGGTATGGTATGGTATGGTATATATATATATATATATATATATGTATATATATATATATATATATATATATATATATGTATGTATGTATGTATATATATATATATATATATATATATATATATATATATATATATATATATATATATATATATATATATATATATATATATATATATATATATATATATATATATATACTTATTATTAATAATAACAATTCAAGCCATGGTTTCTGACTTAAAAAAACAGCAATAAAAAAATTGAATAAATAATTAGTTTATGGCATATCATAAAGACATTGGGAGATAGCAAATGAAGGCAACATTTAGGAGATAATGTGCACTGATGTATTAGTCTTACTCTGTGCAAATCACAATACAAACATTCATGTTATGCTGCCATAAAACGGTGACAGTGCATTCAATTGCCATTAGATCATTAAAGGTAAATACCAGTGGTTTTTACATTTGAATAACAAAATTGATCAAAAGTAAGTTAGATCATAATAGTACATAACAATTATGTAATGATGACATTTGCAGGATATAAACTTGGAGCAAAAATGTCACTCACAAAAGCAACTTTACAGTAAACTGAACAATAGCTCATTAATTAGTCAGCAAGACAGATTGTTCCCAGTGATTTGATTACAATGACCTTTTGGTGAAAATGCTCTCTCTACGTAAGCTTATTGTTATTCATACATTTGAATACTCACACCAGTAGTCAGTATGTGTATGGCAGTAGTGTAAACAAGTTTCCTCTTAACCTTAAGCACAAAAAATAAATACAACTGTTACATGTTTGCAGCAACACTGTAAGAGTAGCAGGTCATCCACACGCTTTCACTTTTGGAATCCTTAGCTCAAACACTCTAAAACTGGTTGATACGACGTCAAACACAGTAAAATTATTGATGAGGACCAGCTTCCCATCGGGATAACTTTTCTCTTTTGTATATTCCCACTCAGTATGGACGTTAAAATCCTATAAAACACTGAAAATCCTGACAAAATACATACTATTGTATTTTTTTTTTTTACAAAATCTCAAATATTACTACATAGAAACCAAATTAGTTCTAATAAAGTGCAAAATTACAGCATCCAAGATAGCTTAAACCTCGTACTGTATGTCATATATACAGTTTATTTATACAGTATATTCACTGGTCACACCATTAAGTACACCTGCAGATAAGCATTCGATTCACAAAAAGTTTGTTATTGTGGTTGCATCATGCTGACTGTGTTTACTTTGATATATACTTTGGTGCATAAGAGGAAAATATATTTTTGATACAGCTGTTGTTTTGGGCGTAACATTCTGCAGGTGTACCTAATGTTGTGGCTGGGGAATGTGGTAATAAATGGCTTTTTATGTTACCCATCTTTCTGTTACATTCATATACACAAGATGCAGGATTTGGAGACCCCTGAACAAGCGCTCTATAATGTCATTCAGATAATAACTCTTAACGGAAGAGCCAAAAGGCCAGAAAAAAACAGTGTGAGACATTCAAAAGGACAGTTGAGATGTACAGGTAAGTGGGGGGAATTCATGTCCTGCCGTTTTTATTGGTCCTCCTCCAATACTTCCTGTCACTGTATTTGATTATCCATCTTATATGATATGTTTTGACGTTCAGTCATTTCTCCCGGTTAGGCATCAGAACATGAGGGAGCAGACGATAGCTTTACCAGAGCCGTCTTCCAGTGTAATTAATCGGCGCCGTGGGCATCTATGAGGTGGTGACAAGGGAGTGGTCAGGTGAGTCCATTTGTGTAGTTGTTGATGACAGATATTTTTTTTTAAAAAGGGAGTTTACTTACCGATCCGCCATTCATAACAAGAGCCATTTCAGTTGGTTGGTAGACATGACCCCTGAAAGCGATGCCGGGGCGAATACTCCCACGACCGCTTTGGTAGTTTCCACTGCGGAGAGCTGAACACAGCAAAGTGAAAGGTTTCAATCATCATAACGAGAACGTGTTACGTCTTCTCTTCTAAATTCACTTAAGTCAGGGGCGTCAAACGCCGGATCAGGCCCGCGAACAGGATGAGTTTGCAAAGTATAAAAATATACCTGAAATGTTTGAATGAAAGAAACCGCTGTTCTAAATGTGTCCACTGGATGTCGCAATAGCAATTCTTTGTATCTTTGTAGATGATGCTACATGTGTACAAAATAAACCACATGATGTTAGTACATCAGTCGAGGAAAATGATCAAAGTACATAAATAACATACTGTAATTTGATTTTGATATGATTTTTTTTATCTTGATAGATTGAAAATGAACACCAATGAGTTGACTGATGAACATTATCACATAATTTATTCAGAAAACAAATAAAGACAGAATACTATTAACCGCAACATGTAAGTGTAAAAAAAACCCAACAACATTATGATTTGTACAATTTCAGAGGGTGCTTCTTCTATTTTTAAACAAAGAAAACAATCTGAAGTTGTCTTTATTTTTAAGTTATCGTCCTGTGATTTTACCAGTCCGGCCCACTTGAGAGTAGATTTTCCATGTGGCCCCCGATCTAAAATGAGTTTGACGCCCCTGACTTAAGTGATGTACAGTGGTTTTCATACGCCTTTTTGTATAATTCGGTTTTCAACAAAAATTTGGGGCAAAAGTTTTCCCCGTCTTCGGTATTTTGGCCAAACATTGCTCCTAACAAACTAGTCAGTTTGCCTGTGTATCATTCCGCCAGAATCAAGTGTGCAAACCACGCATTGGTGACTGAGTCTTTGTGCGTTTTGTTATTTTTTATAACTGCAAAACAATTCAATATGACCCAAATATAGTTACATGTGCCATCACTTTGATAAAAAGGTGAGGAAATGATTGAGTTCAAGAAAAACATCGTAGCAAAGTACAATGGACCTACGATCGTAAACATAAGTTTGTATATCGAAGCAAATTTCTTCATAAGAAACAATGCAAACATCAATAATGGGTTCCAACCTCGGCAAATTTGTACACTTTGAAGACAACATAAAGCGCTATGCAGTACTGTATATCAAACAAACATAACAAAGGGATGATGGATCAACTTAATATTTAATAAGCTAAACTGCTCTCTTCCTACGCAGCCGCCCTGCCGACACGCACACACACTGTCACTAGCCCTGTGGTGCACTCACAGTTGGAAATCACAAAACTTCTTAACTTTACCAGGCAGGTCTTTACAATTTTTAGGAATAAAAAAAAAAAATCTACAATATCTTCTTGGCGTGGGGTGGTAGGGGTGCGAGGAGGCAGTGTCGACAACACTGTAGACCAGGGGTGTCAAACTCAAATACAGAGTCGGCCAAAATTTAAAACTGAACAAAGCCCCGGGCCAAGGTTGAACAAATTAACCTTTTGATCGGGACCCAAACAAGTTTTGCATTGAATATTGAACAAGCAAGGCTTATATAAATTTATAGTGACATGCAAAATCGAGTTCAAATAATAATAATAATAATAAAAAAATATCAATGGCATATCAAATTAAATTTCAATAAACATTGAATGCCTCTTTTCTATTTGCAGCCTTCTGAGGTAAATATCAAAATAAACTTTTTCCACAGGCTAATAATACATTTTAAAATAAAATAACAATAATGAATGAATCAAACATTCAAGCCTTGAAGGAGCAAGAGAAAGTGCATGAATAAAACGTTAATTATTGCTCAGTTTGCTACACTGATTTGCTTTAACACTAGAATATGGAACAAGCAACGCTTATATAACTTAATTGTGCAAAATCAACTTTCAAAAAACAAACGAAAAAACATCAATGGTATATTAAATAAAATTTAAATAAAAAATAGAATGCCTCTTTTCTATTTGCAGCCTTCTGAGGTAAATATCAACATTAACATTTTCCACCGGCTAATAAATTTGAAAATAAAATAACAATGAATAAATCAACCATTCAGACCTTTTTACTGCTCAGTTTGCAACACACTGATCTAATCTGATGTGGCGCATATTTGTAACAGTGTTACAGTTGTTTATACGGCCACCCTCAGTGTGACCTGTATGGCTGTTGACTAAGTATGTTTGCATTCACTTGTGTGTGTGTGTGTGTAGAAGCCGCATTTATTATGTGACCGGGCCGGCACGATGTTTGTATGGAGGAAAAGCGGACGTGACGACAGGTTGTAGAGGACGTTGAAGGCAGTGCCTTTAAGGCACGCCCCCCAATATTGTTGTCCATATTGATGCTGTAAACAAACACTTAAAAAGCCCACAACTAATAACACATCAGCTAACGACAGTACTGCTAATGGCTGTGCTGCCTGGCACAAAATGGCTGCCCTGCGGAGCACACAGTGGGTGGATGAAACGTTCGAACACTGAGACAAGGTTCACACACCAAAGCAAATTTTTTTTATTCGGTCTGCGGTCCGTAATTAGAAAAGTGTATGCAATGAGAGATTCGTAAATCGAGGTTCCTCTGTATGACGA
Organism: Nerophis lumbriciformis; assembly: GCF_033978685.3. Lineage (NCBI taxonomy): Eukaryota > Metazoa > Chordata > Actinopteri > Syngnathiformes > Syngnathidae > Nerophis > Nerophis lumbriciformis. The sequence goes on from NC_084574.2 coordinate 30,414,851, forward strand.
TGGCGTCCGCATGGCTCTCACCTGCCCTCCTTTCTCTTCGCTCATCACCGTCTTCACCAACAGGAGTCTTCAATAAACATAAATTGACGTCGTAAAATCTTCAATAATCCGTTTCATTTGTCATTTAAATGTATTTCATTATTTGCTATAAAATGGTTTTATGGTAATATTTGTGGACGTTTGGAAGGGATTCATTTGATTTACATTATTTTTTATTAGGAAAAACTGTTTTAATACAATCTTTGGAACAAATTGCTCACAAAAATCGAGGAGCAGAACCACTGTAAGCATAGGTGGGAAGCAAGCAATAATTATAACTAACTATAGCAATAATAGCAATAATTATTATTATTACTAATAACTATTGGATAAGTTGTCACATTTGACAAATTATTGCGGAAAAATGAGTTTTCCTTGTCATAACAATATTTTCAGTATCTGCATCTGTGATTAGCTGGTGACCTGTCCAGGCTGCCTCTTTCCCCAAGTCAACTGCGATAGGCTCCAGCTCACCCATGACTTATTGTAAATTAATTGACACATTTAAATACAGTATGTAAATACTTTAACTCTGAATAGATTCCTTTTGAAGTGCAAAACCCAAAACCAGTGAAGTTGGAACGTTGTGTAAATCGTAAATAAAAACAGAATACAATGATTTGCAAATCCTTTTCAACTTATATTCAATTGAATAGACAGCAAAGACAAGATATTTAATAATTGAATTAAAAAAAAGTATTTTTTTTTGCAAATAATCATTAATTTAGAATTTAATGGCAGCAACACACTGCAAAAAAGTTGGCACAGGAGCATTTTTACCACTGTGTTACATGGCCTTTCCTTTTAACAACACTCAGTAAACGTTTGGGAACTGAGGAGACAAATTTTTGAATCTTTTCAGGTGGAATTATTTCCCATTCTTGCTTAATGTACAGCTTAAGTTGTTCAACAGTCCGGGGGTCTCCGTTGTGGTATTTTAGGCTTCATATTGCACCACACATTTTCAATGGGAGACAGGCCTGGACTACAGGCAGGCCAGTCTAGTACCCGCACTCTTTTACTATGAAGCCACGCTGTTGTAACTCGTGGCTTGGCATTGTCTTGCTGAAATAAGCAGGGGCGTCCATGATAACGTTGCTTGGATGGCAACATATGTTGCTTTAAAACCTGTACGTATCTTCCAGCATTAATGGTGCCTTCACAGATGTGTAAGTTACCCATGTATTGGGCACTAAGACACCTCCATACCATCACAGATGCTGGCTTTTCAACTTTGCGCCTATAACAGTCCGCATGGTTCTTTTCCTCTTTGTTCCGGAGGACACGATGTTTCAAAAACAATACAAAATGTGGACTTATCAGACCACAGACACTTTTACACTTTGCATCAGTCCATCTTAGATGAGCTCGGCCCCAGCGAAGCCGGCGGCGTTTCTGGGTGTTGTTGATAAATGGCTTTCGATTTGCATAGTAGAGTTTTAACTTGCACTTACAGATGTAACGACCAACTGTAGTTACTGACAGTGGTTTTCTGAAGTGTTCCTGAGCCCATGTGGTGATATCCTTTACACACTGATGTCGCTTTTTGATGCAGTATCGCCTGAGTGATCGAAGGTCACAGGCATGACCTCTTACGGGCAGTGATTTCTCCAGATTCGCTGAACCTTCTGATAATATTACGGACCGTAGATGGTGAAGTCCTATAATTCCTTGCAATACCTCGTTGAGAAATGTTGTTCTTAAAATGTTTGACAATTTGCTCATGCATTTGTTCACAAACTGGTGACCCTCTCCCCGTCCTTGTTTGTGAATGACTGAGCATTTCGTGGAAGCTACTTTTATACCCAATCATGGCACCCACCTGTTCCCAATTAGCCTGTTCACCTGTGGAATATTCCAAATAAGTCTTTGATGAGCATTCCACAACCCTCTCAGTCTTTTTTGCCACTCGTGCCAGCTTTTTGGGAACATGTTGCAGGCATCAAATTTCAAATGAGCTAATATTTGCAAAAAATAACAACGTTTTCCAGTTTGAACGTTAAGTATCTTGTCTTTGCAGTCTATTCAATTGAATATAGGTTGAAAGGGATTTGCAAATCATTGTATTTTGTTTTTATTTACTATTTACACAACGTGCCAACTTCACTGGTTTTGGGTTTTGTATAATACATACACTCTATTGGAGCAACGAGATGTTGTTACTACACATTTGACATCTCTTTGTGCCTAAGCTGCTCACAGACACTTTATATATATTCACTCAGCAGTAAAACAGCCAAAAGCACACAAAAAATATCCATCTCAAGAATACATGCAGTACTGCAAGGCTTTCTTTATTCCATTGCCTTGCCTTTGTCCTTGGAGCCTATTATTTAGTTCTCTATCAGTGTCTCCTTCAAAGTGGAAAGTGAAATGACTCATCCCTTAGCCTAAAAGACTATTAGGTATTCAGATAAATCAAGGGGTTTCTGTTGAATGAGCATTAAACAACATTGTGAGGGAAAGAACGCGCATGTCACTAATCTGGTAGACGTCTTGATTTTGTATGATTGTCAGTAGATATGTCCGATAAATGCGTTAAAATGTAATATCGGAAATTATCGGTATCGTTTTTTTTTATTATCAGTATCGTTTTTTTGGTTGTTTTTTTTTAATTATTTTTTTATTTTTTATTAAATCAACATAAAAAACACAAGATACACTTACAATTAGTGCACCAACCCAAACAACCTTTCTCCCCCATTTACACTCATTCACACTCATTCACACAAAAGGGTTGTTTCTTTCTGTTATTAATATTCTGGTTCCTACATTATATATCAATATATATCAATACAGTCTGCAAGGGATACAGTCCGTAAGCACACATGATTGTGTCCACTAATAGTACTAACCTTTAACAGTTAATTTTACTCAATTTCATTCATTACTAGTTTCTATGTAACTGTTTTTATATTGTTTAACTTTCTTTTTTATTCAAGAAAATGTTTTTAATTTATTTATCTTATTTTATTTTATTATTATTTTTTAAAGTACCTTATCTTCACCATACTTAGTTGTCCAAATTAGGCATAATAATGTGTTAATTCCACGACTGCATATATCGGTTAATATCGGTATCGGTAATTAAAGAGTTGGACAATATCGGAATATCGGATATCGGCAAAAAGCCATTTTCGGACATCCCTAATTGTCAGTTAACAGTACTATGTTGATAATATTTGAGTATAGATAGATATCCTACTGCTGAATTGTTTTTAAATTATACAAAAAAACATTATGAGGGAAATATGATTGGATATTCTACCAATCAGCAAGTATTCTGACCCCCACAGACTAATCTCACCAGAAAGCACAGGATTTAGTTCTGTCTTTTTAAAAAAAAAAAAGTACCCCAAGGCTCCAGTAATTTATGTGGTTAAAACATACCTGTCACAGAATCATTGTCCTCTTTTTAAATTTCTCAACCAAGATCACAAGTTTGTCAAAGGACTTCAGTGACAAAGTTGTAGACCTGCGCAAGACTGAACGCATTAATTAGATGACACGTATTTATTATGCAACGTACGTTTGACTTTGGATTGATTATTCATATTATGAGTTGTCTCAGTTATCGTTAAGAACCTGCGAGGAGTGAGAATGTGCGTGTGCATGGAATCCTGCTTTCTTATGATGCCAAAGAAGAGGAAGCTCTTTTATTGGGGAAAGGTGTTGGACTTCATCTGAGAAGTGGGTCCAAACACCGTAGGATTGGACTACTCCCACCAGACTCTTAATGTCTCTCTCTCTGTTATGACTAGGGATGGGTACCTTTCGCATTTGATTCCTCTACTCAATGGTATACATGTTTCGTACTTTTGTGTGTGTTAAAATGTGTTCGGTGTTTATGTTTGTAAAAAAAATATATATATATTTTATTTTATCTACTATTTAACACTGAGCTGTGCTGTCCATTTATCTTGTTTTTTTGTGCTGTGTTATATAGTGGACTTTACACGCAGTTGCAATTCCAAGACACTAGATGGCAGTAGTGTGTAGGCTACGATGTGTTTAAATTTTAAGTACTGTATTATCAGGCACACTTAAAATCTTTTAATTTTCTCAAAAATCGACAGTGCGCCTTATAACTCGTTGCGCCTAATGTACGTGTTGTGCTTACCGACTTCGAAGCATTTTTTATTTGGTAGACGGTGCAATTTTAATTCTGACCCCTAAATGGCAGTCACACATTAGTAATACGTGGTGACTGCAAGTCTGCGGCTGTTCAATAAATGACACGAGCAAGTACCCGTAAGCAAGCAACACCAAAGTTTTGATGTTTAATTGAGAATATAGAACATTACACACGGCGCTTTAAAAATATGTCAAAATGCTTTAGTAGGACATTGGTAAGGTTGCGGCTACCCTACTCAAACATACTGTACTTCAACATATGGGTATTATCATGGTGTGTGTAAAGGGCCCCAAAATGGCATCTATTAGGACAGTGATTTTCAACCACTGTGGCACACTAGTGTGCTGTGAGATATTGTCTGGTGCGCCGTGGGAAATTATGCAACTTCACCTAATTGGTCCAAAAAATATTTTTGCAAATCAATAATCATAATAATGTGCCGTTGTCTAGTGCCTGTGCTGTGTAGAGCTTGGCAGGGTAATCTTGTAATACTCCATATCAGTAGGTGGCAGCAGGTAGTTCATTGCTTTGTAGAAGTCGGAACGCATTGAGGATGGTTTGTCGTGATCCCAATATGCAGAGCACAGCGGGAGACAGCGTGCAGGTAAAAAAGTATGTAACGCCTAAACCAAAAATGAACAAAAGGCAAGTCCCGCTAGGAAAAGGCACTGAAGCATAGGGATGGCTATGTAAAACAAAAGTAAAACTGAACTGGCTACGAAGTCAACAAAAACACAATGCTGGACGACAGCAAAAACTTACAGCGTGTGGAGCAAAGACGGCGTCCACAAAGTACATCCCATACATGACATGACAATCAACAATGTCCCCACAAAGAAGGATTGCGTACGCACAACTTAAATAGTCTTGATTGCGAAAACAAAGCAGGTGCGGGCAATAGCACTCAAAGGAAGGCGTGAAGCTGCAACAGGAGAACACCAACAAAACAGGAAAGGTCACCAGAATAACAGCGCAAGACAGGAACTAAAGCACTACACACAGGAAACAACAACAAACTCAGAATAAGGCACGACAACCTGGTGGAGTTTCATTTTTTAACCTTTTCTGCTGGTGGTGTGCCTCCGTATTTTTTTTAATGAAAAAAATGTGCCTTGGCTCAAAAAGTTTGAAAAACACTGTATTAGGAGACATATTATCTGGTGTTTTGTTTTGACCTATTATGCAAAACCAAGTTTTCTGACCTAATGGTACCTACTAATTAGAGGTGTAAAAAAAAAAAAAAAAAAAAAAAAAAAATTCTGATTAATTATGATTCTTTTGTAACGATTCATAATTGATTAAAAAAAAAAATGCAAACATTTTTTTTTTTTTTTTTTAATATATATATTTTTTCTTCCAATCAGTCCTGTCCAGCCATATTGTTGATGTAGATGTCCATATTTGCTGTACATATTTACTTTAGAAAAGAGAAGTGTTGGATACGTCTCGTGTTGTCTCATTTGTATATGACTTTATTAAATGTTTGGGAAGCATTTTATTAAAGCAAATCAGTTTCTTTGAAGTACTACAGAAATTGATCAGAGCTGTTTATCTATTTTATGGAGGAATGTAGTTCATCATAGAGCTGGCATCCAATGTTATCAAAAAACCACAGTGTGACAATCTGTCACATTTACGTCTGGTTATGCTTCCTTAGTTTGTTTATTTCTTGAGTAGTGCTCTTATTTTCAGTTCCTTTTCCTGCACGTCTCCCTCAGCGCTTTTCCCCCTCACCTGCCGCTGATTGTCAGACTGGCCACACCTGTCAGTGGTTTCCAATTAGACTTCTTTATAAACCGGCCTGCCCTGCACACAGGGCTCAATGATTGTTCCATGTTCCATGCATGTGCACGTCCCAGTTGCACTATTTCCTTTGGGCATAAAAGTCATGTTTACCTGCACTACACCTGCCATGTCTGCATATTCAAGACCAACAGAACCTGACATATAGATTTTGAATCAAATCGTGTGGTGCCCAAAGATTCACAGCCCTATTGTTGATGTGTGTTTGCGATCTACAGAAGTCTTAAAAGCTTGCGAGCGTCCGACATTGTAGTCGTCGCTGTAGTCAATAAGCCCCTTCTTCTCTACCTTCTTGTTGGGGGGCATTCATCCTCCGCTGTTGCTATTTCTTATAAAAAGTAGCGTGTAGTTCCTACTTAATCTGTCTGTAAATTCGCTATGGAAGCGCTAAAAACTACCGGTACAATAAATACAACAGGGAGAAGACGCTGTCGAAGTGGAGGCACGTAAATAAGACCGCCCATGAAACGGCGCTTTACTGAAGAGACGGTCAGAAATCGGCTTGAAGATGGTCTGTAAAACAATCTATGTAAGATTTTGACGAAAGAACCACACATCTTATGTAGACCACAAGGAAATTGTCAGGCTTGTCACTGACAGGTTGGTTATGTTTTAGTTTTTCCTCTGTGTTTATGTTTTATTTTCCTGTCAGCGCTCTTATTTTGGTTCAGTTTCCTGCTTGTCTCCCTGAGAGCTGTTTCTCCTCACCTGCGGCTGATTGGCAGTCTGGCTACACCTGGTGTCAATCAGCTGGCTACTATTTATACCTGCCTCGCCTTCCAGTCAGTGCTGGAGTATTGTCAGCTGTTTCTTGGTTCTTGTTTGCTCTATGCTGTTAGCTGTTTCCAGTTTGCCTGTTTCCTGGTTCCTGATTCCTGTTTTCCTGCATTTTATTTTTGACATTAAAAGTCATGTTTTCCTGCAGCAAGTCTGCCATCTCTGCATCTTGGGATTCGTCACCAGCACTTCCCGACAGAAATGTTTAAATGTAGAAAAAAAAATCTTAATATGACCCCTTTAATGCGTTTTATAAACCGGTGCGCCTTTTGTATCAAAATACACCTGAGGATGTATTTGTGGTCCAAAAATTCCAGTGTTGTATTTAATACACACTAGCTGTATGATTGTAATGTGCATCTTGGTAATAGTTTTGATTAGCAAATGTGGAGGTGTTGAAATTGCCATGTAAAATTGAGAATCTTAATCGGTAGCATGTTCTAGGAAGAATTCATGTAAATTTGCAACTGGCTAGCATATTTTGAAAAGTGGAGTTTTAGTATATATTTAAGTTGCTTCTTCTTACTTTTTTGGCACGGAAAATTGTACCATTGCTTAAAGGCAGTCTGGCTCGAGTGCTGCTTGAGTGCTCGTTTCCCGGCAAAGCGTTTGAGCCAATGCCAATCTGCAGCCAGACCTAATGCTACGAGTAACGAAGGTATCGAAATATGGCACTGTTTGATTCTACCAACGAATTACGGTACCCATCCCTAGTTACGACAAACTTGCTGTAACATAATCCGGACTGTTCATACCTTTGTAAGCGGGTAAACCTTAAAAATTTACAAATTTTATTTTTCAATGAAAAATAATCCATGTTTTGAGGTTTTGTCATTGTACTGGATCTAATTCAAATGTGTTTTACAAAGTGTCTCATACTCACCATACAACAAGGGATCTCCTATTGCTCTAAAAGTCACTACACATGTTTTAATTAGTGCTGTGTAATAATGAAATGTTTACCAGAATAATCCCACTTTCAAATTTGGGATGATCATGATTAATCACTGGTTATCACTCACTTGCATAAATTAAATTGACTTAAAAAAAAAGAGTCCTGCATTTGTACACAAATGCAATTGTATTTTCAGAATGTCATACAGAAACATTCTTTAGAATGTTTAACTAGAATGCACACCATTTATGTACTCAACACTTTGTAACAGTTCTGGCTAAAGTTCAGGCAGTGTTTATTTTGAAGGGAAATTTTCCAGTGAGCACACCAGTCGGAGTGGCTTCACTCATTTGTGCACTGACGTATGCTTTGATCTGAGCCTTTCAGCCTTTCAGGTGACCATCCGAAGTTAAGGTAAAAATAAGTTGCGTGTGTAATCTGCGTATATACATGTACATGATTAATGCGATCATTTTTGCGATTAATTGCATGAGTCAACTCGTTATTTTGGTACCGTATTTTCAGGACTACAAGGCACACTTAAAATCATTTTTTTCCCTCAGAACTCGACAGTGCGCCTTATAACCCGGTACGCTTAATATATGGAATATTCCTGGTTTTGCTTACCGACCTCGAAGTATTTTTATTTGGTACATGTTGTAATGATACGTGTGACCAGTAGATGGCAGTCAAACATAAGAGATATCTGCAGACTGCACTATGATGGCAATATGACTCAAGTAAACAACACCAACATTTGATATGCCATCCATCCATTTTCTTCCGCTTGTCCCTTTTGGAGCTGGATCCTATCTCAGCTGCATTCGGGCGGAAGGCAGTGTACACCCTGGACAAGTCGCCACCTCATCGCAGGGCCAACACAGATAGACAGATAACATTCACATTCACACACTAGGGTCAATTTAGTGATAAACCTATCCACAGGTGCATGTCTTTGGAGGTGGGAGGAAGCCGGAGTACCCGGAGGGAACCCACGCAGTCACGGGGAGAACATGCAAACTCCACACAGAAAGATCCCGAGCGCAGGATCGAACCCAGGACCTTCGTATTGTGAGGCAGACGCACTAACCCCTCTTTCACCATGCTGTCCACATTTGATATGTTCCATTGAAAATATAGAACATTACACACGGCGCTCAAAAATCTTTAAAGATGTTTTAGTACGACTTTGATAAGCTGTGAAGCCGCACGGCTTGATGGATTGTCGGCGCATTAAACATACGAGTATTATTATGGTGTGTGTATAAGGTTAGACATATTATCTGGCGTTTTGTTTCGCAATATTATGCAAAATCAACTTTTCTTACTTTCTGGTAACTACTGATCTGTATTTGGGATCTGCATAAATCCTGAAAAATTGCGCGTGTCCGCCTTTGCAGTCCGTCCCGACACCGTAGTTGATAAACTTCTTCTTTTTCTCTATCTTCTTGTTATGGGACATTCATCCTCCGCTGTTGCCATTTCTAATATAAAGTAGTGTAAAGTTCTTACTTATATCTGTAAGTAAACTCGCCATGAAAGCGCTAAAACATACCGGTGTAGTGAGTTTACATTATTCACCCAAGGAACTTTAGTTATTAGAGTTCCGGTCTGACGTTTTTTCCTTGTTGTTGTTTCCGGATGAGGAGATGCTGCTCCGTTATTGATTTAAGTAGAGTCTGAATGTCATTAAAACAGTTAGCTCAATCTTTTGACACTTCTTCCACTCCCGTCCTTGCACGCTACACCGCTACAACAAAGATGACGGGGAGAAGACGCTGCCGAAGGTGAGCCACGTAAATAAGACCGCCCACAAAACGGAGCATCCGGAAGCGACTGTCAGAAAGTGGCGTGAAGGTGATCTGAAAACATAATCTATGCAATATTTTTGACCAAAGAACCACCATTACATGTTATGTAGACCACAAGGAAGTGTTTTCAATTAAGAAAAAATAAATAAAAATGACTCCTTTAATGCGCCCTGTAATGCCTTATATATGAAAAAAGATCGAAAATAGACCATTCATCGGCAGTGTGCCTTATAATCCGGTGCGCCCTACGGTCCGGAATATACGGTACGTTGTATACATTGAAATGGCATTTTAAAAAAGCAGCATCAAATTCTTCGTGGTTGCCTAGCAACTGTACACTTACAGCTGGTGTTTGCTCGCTCTCTGTGTCAAAACTGTGACCTCCTATTGTTGTTACTATAACAATCTACAAGGTTAACATAGCGGGCTTCTCTTTCTTTCCCTCCATTTATCTGCTTTATTTTGTATTTCAAGTTATCATTACATATATGTATTGTTGCATTTGAACAATTGTATTGTTGATAATAGAGGTAAATTATTGTTATTATTCATTATCAATAGTGCTATTTCTATTGGTATATGTATTGTTCCATTTGTAGTGTAATAATGCTCATTGTCATTTCTGTATTATTATTTATTTTACTAACTGCTTCTTTGCTATCACTTTTACCATCAGATTTGTACATATATTATTTGCTGATGTTGTTCTATTGTTGTTGTTGTTATTGGTATTGTTGTGTTTGCTGTTGTTGTTTTTGTCTCTCTGTCTTATCCCCCTCTTGTCCCCACAATTTCCCTCTCCGTTTTCCTTTTTTCTCTCTTTCTATCCCCTCCTGCTCCGGCCCGGCTCCACCAAATGATAATATAGATACATTTGATAAAGTCAAATACAAATAAGGCAACAAGAGAAGTATTCCACACTTCTCTTTTGTAAAGTAAATCTGTACAGCCTATATGAGCATCTACATCAACTATATGATTTGCCTGAGAAGCTGGACAGGACAAAAAAACAAAAAACAAAAAAAGTGTGACCTATGTTTCACTCGATGGCGCATCCAAACACAAACACTCACTGACACACTCAAAGCACGGGCGTACTTGCACTGTGCTCCTCCATAGAAAAGGCCTGGTTCTCCTGGAAGGCTTGGTGAGAATGTGCAGGGAGCTCGTCTCTGAAGTGCGGAGGAGGCGTCGTCTCGCTGGTGTCGAAGAAATCCTGCGTGCCGCATTGTGGACGGTTCCAGAGACACAGGTGGCTTTCTGGAATGGCGTGGAACAGCAGCAGGATCCATCCCTGAACGACGAGGGCCACCGCCAGAGCGGGCTCGTCCAGCAGACGGTCCTCCGCCTTTCCGGCTCCTCCCCCTGACTTCCCCGCCTTCCCCCTGAGCCTCACTGCTTGGCTCCCGTAGAGATAGAAGCCAAGCCAGGCCACCCAAAGCAATGCTGATGCCAGACTAGCCAGGAAGAGCCACACTGCGTTACACTTCCATCTCCTTTTGTCGTTCTCTCCGTCCCTGTCCTCCTCACACTCAGGTGGCCCCTCGACCCCAAACTCTCCCCCGCACAACACCACTCCTAGAGAGAGCCCCATGGCAATGAGGAGCAGCCCGAGGGTGTAGCTGCACGTCAGAGCAAAATCCAGAGGTGGGTATTCGCAGGCCGGGTGGCCCTCCCTGACTACAGTGAGAAGGACCCATTCCGCAGAGATGATCCCCTGAACCAAGGCCAAGGCCAAGCCCAGTGCAGCCAGCGAGCTACCAGATGGGCTCGACTTCCCAGCCACCAGCCTCCTGAGCCTCACGCCCTGGACCAACAAGCTGGAGAAGCACAGGGCAAAGAGGGGTCCCCAGAAGGCCCTGCGGATCACACACAGGACCTGGTTCTTTCCCACAAGGAACGCAAGAGAGATGAGGAATATCCCAAGGAGCGTGCCCAGGAGCAGCAGAAGGGGGCCTACGCCAGAGCGCCTGGCCGGGTCGGAGATGGAGCGAAGTTTGACGAGCAGGAGCGCGGACAGGATCAGAGATGTGAGGCCCCCGCAGCAGGCCACCGCCTCCAGGACAACACCCCACACCGACTCCAAGTCACACAGCACTCTGTATGGAGGCTCCACATTCTCACTACACCCGAGTGGAGGCGGCGGTGACGGGTGCGACGTGCAACAGCCGACGAGTAGTGAGAGGACGACGGCGAAAGCGTAGGCAGCCATCTTTAAAGGGATGACAAGAAGAAGGAGAAACAGAACAAATTCATCATTGAGCACAGAATCCGCATCAAGCTGTCACATATCAGAAAGGAATATTCTCCTCTCTCCGAAACACACTCATGCACTCTCAGCACAGAACAGAACCGCTTTTAGCGCTGGGCAATAGTTTCCATGGCAACGGGAAACAGCGTGGGCTGACATGGCACACTGGGCTCTGAGAAGTGCGCTTTTATGGGAAGCAAAAACACATCCTTGTTGTGATGTATGGATCTGAATGTGAAAGTCTGCAGATTTAGAACAAATATTTCATCTTCCAAATGGAATTGTGTCAAACTTACCTTGTAGGAATTCTTTACTCAAATTCTTAATAATTCATAATAAAGATGAGTCTCATTCTTCCATTCGTCATTTCGGCACCTGTTCAAATTCGACACAGTAAAATCCTCAGGCTGGCGGAGACCAAACGGCTTCCAAGTTCTGTCTTTAGAAAGATGATGTCCTGATTATCACATACTTTTTAAAATACGTGATGATCAGTTTTGTACTACAGTCCTTCATCCATAAATATCTCTAATGTCTCTTCCTCTCTCTTGCACCCTCTGTCCTCCTCTTGCTCTCTGTCAGTCGGTCTGCTTGTTTCTCTCTGCCTGCTTCATGCTGACTGTGCGGAGGTGTCAACAGAGATGCAATCCCAGCTTTGCTGCGTGCTCACCCACACACGGGAAGCAGGGACTGCTGGAGCGCCTGTCTAACCAGGAAATAGCACGACTTCACATTCAAGGCGGTCCTTGTCCAGCTTGGCACTTCTACCTCAGATCAGTTCTCACTTGGACCAGAAAGGGGACAATTGTTCACCTCAGATGAAAACAATGATTGGCCAAATCTTCACCTCAAAGGTGCCCGCTGAGAATGAACTTGGAGTGATGGAGGCAGATGGTCGGAGCTCTGAGGCCACGTTGCGATCCTTGTAGGAAATGTTAC
>NC_084574.2:30732500-30912500 GCF_033978685.3 Nerophis lumbriciformis
AAATGAGTTTTAAGATGGGACTTAAATGCTTCTACTGAGGTAGCATCTCTAACTGTTGGTATCAGAGTACTGGAGCCCGAAAAGAAATCAGATCACTAGTTGTTGTCAGTAAGGCCTTCTAGATGGCCTCACGTCGAACGTGACATTTACGCGTCCTGTGATTGGATACTCATCGGGATCGTTAGCGGATGAATTTGAGAACACATAGAGTTGAGAGACAGTTGCGATAGCCAATCAGATCACAAGTTGTTGACAGTAGCTGTTCTGTTACAACTAAAAGTTGTTAACTCTTGGTTGTTAAAGTGTGTCATGCTTGTCATTTAATTAACATTGTTACATGTGTATTTGTCGCCATCATGTGGTCAGGGCAGTTAATATATCTTTGAGAAGTGTGTACTTTGAATCAAACTTTATTGACCGGAAGTTCCATAAGCCAAGCAGAGAAATTTACGGTACATGTTTTAATTGCTGATGCGTTTTGATTTATATTTAAATGCGCCAGAAAATAACCTGTTTTGTACACTGTTGATGTAATTCAATGCGCAGTAGGGCGTAAATGTGTTCCTGTATAGTATTTCTCCAGCAATGATCATGTGGTGACATAAATGATGGTATTTTGAGAGGTAATCATTGAAGTCGGAGATCACTGAAGGCCTAGGTGGGAAACGCACGGCCCGCCACTGCATTTTACATTATACATGCACAACTGCGTTATTGTGATTCCTTGTTCTCTCTTATCAGATGGAAGCCAGGATCTCTTCCAGTTGGCAACCGTTCTGCCAAAACTAGAAACGGACGTTCCTCCATCATCTTCACATGGCCGCAGGCGGAGACAGATTAAGGTGGAGTATGACGAAGGTGCAGCGCCAGCAAAGGCAGAACACTGGCAACCTCCTGATTGGAGGAAACAGTTGGGGTTCATCCGTGACATGAGGACCAATCGCGATGCTCCGGTAGATCACATGGGAGCAGAGAAGTGCTACGACGCAGAGGCTCCAGCTAATGTAGGTGTTGAAATATTCTCTAGAAAGTTACTTGTGATGATTTTCTAAAAGAGCGCCCACTTTGTGTGACGCAGGTGCGACGTTTCCAGGTGTTGGTGTCGCTGATGCTGTCCAGTCAGACTAAAGATCAGGTGACGGCGGCTGCTATGCAGAGGCTTCGAACGCATGGCTGCACTGCGGAGAAACTTCTATCTACTGATGATGACACTTTGGGAAAACTCATCTACCCAGTCGGCTTCTGGAGGGTAATACCACAAATGACACTTTAAAAGTTATTGTTTCGAAATCATGCTTCCCCCTACTCGCATTCTTTTGTCGCACCATCACTCTGTAGAACAAAGTCAAGTTTCTGAAGCTGACAGCAGCCATGCTTGTGAAGGACTTTGGAGGGGACATCCCGGACAGCGTTGAGGGGCTTGTATGTCTCCCAGGGGTTGGACCCAAGATGGCTCACCTGGCTATGGACATTGCCTGGGACCAGGTGTCTGGTATAGGTAAGAACACAAAGCCATTCATGAAATGTAACCCCTTAAAAACAACGGGTAGGCTGGAAAAATACGATGGAACTTCTAAAACACAACAAGTCAAACAATAATGGCTTCAACCGAACATATTTAAAAAAATAAATATATGCCTCAAGCTTCAAACTTTGGAGTTCAAACCATCAAACTGCATGACCTCAGCGAGGTGTAACTTCAGTCAGTCAGCATCTAAAGCAGGGGGGCCCAGATTCAAAGCACTCTTTGGATCGAGGGCCAAACTGGATTAATTTCCGCCCCTGATAGGATACATTTCTATCTCGCTACAAAATTTGCTAAGGGGAACAAATACTGAAGCTACATATAGACAAACACACATGGCAGAGTAAGCATACACCCCTCGAAGTCACAAGGAAACTGTGCCATATATGGTCAAAATCTATACATGAACAATGCCTCAAGCCCAGTTTGGGTAGACATAAGTCAAGTTTGACAAACCATTTGTTCTCACTGTGATTACAATATATATGTGTGCTGTGAACTAACAGTCACATCCTTCCTGCCATGTCTTTCATGCCATGTCCGTGCAATGTCATGCCTGCAATGTCTCTTTCTTCAAAATTTAACAATCAAGGTAAAGGCAGGAATGATCTGAGTTTGAACCAAATACATTGATTTTAACTGAATTCCAGTAATTCATGTCTTTAGTCTGCTTTTCTTCAGCAAGCTGTTGTGTGCATCTTCTTTAGAAGAGGCTGGTTGCTCAATACAATATAAGCAAAACAGTTAATAATTGTAAATGTCTCACAACAGGCATGCTAATGTTAATTCACTCATTAAGCAGTACACACCTAATTCCAAAGGTACCAATGATACACCACCAGGTGACAGTATCGCTCCGCAAATACCTTCCGGTTCTCTACAATATATGTCTTTATTAATATAGTTTAACTTCTGTTTGTACATAAATGACAGTTAGAAATGTTACAATGCCTCTTAAAACGTCACCAGTTAAGTTAATAAATATTAATAAGAAATAATTTATCACGGATTGGATTCACTTTACATTATTTCCTTCAGGATTTTTTTTAATTCATGGTACAGATTGACTTGAAGGCGATTTTTTGTTTGTTTGTTTTTTACAGCAAAATTCTATGCACTGAGCCAGTATTATCATTTTCCCATTTACAGAATACACTGTAAGAACAACAAATGTAGAATTCACTGGGTAATAAACCTAGTTGTTGCCAGAATTTTACCTTAAAAAAACAGTGAAACTGTTTTTACATTTACAGTAATATGCTGTAAAAACCACTGTGAATTCTGGTAAAATTCTGGCAATGGAGCTGCTATTTTATACCGTAAAATCTATATATTTTCCATCCATCCATTTTCTACCGCTTGTCCCTTGTGGGGTTGCGGGGAATGCTGGAGCCCATCTCATATTTATTTAATGTAAAATAATATAAAAATCAAATGTATAGGCAATTGTGTAATAATATAATGAGGTGGATCCTTATACATTTATATTCATATATTATTCACTGTTACTGAGGGCATAACTGCGATGTGGGCCCCAGTGAACATGAGTTTGACACCCCCACCATACAATATTGTACTGGATATGTATAACTTATATTAGTAATACCACTGTTAAAATGAAAAAATAACTATCTTGGTTCAAAATTCACTGTCATTCCATGTGCCAACATGACCAACCACTTGATCCACTCTGCTGATGATTGACACTTTGATTCATTGGCTCTTGGTAAAAAAAAAAAAAAATTAAAACCTTGAAACAAATGGATGTCATGCTAATGCTTCATTTTTATATACATTATTTATTTAGGTTTATTATTTTACATTAGCGCTGCACTGGTAAGCTGGAATGATTTTTATGAAAATGGAATGCAAGGTAAGTTCACATTCAAAACTCCAAATAGTACAGTATCTTTGAAGGGGAATTTTATATTTTGTCTATCATTCATAATCCTTATGTAGGACAAGAACTAACAATGGAGGTAATGGTAGTCACTCTACTCCACCTATAAAGCGCTCTAAAACATTCAAACACCTCCATCAATGTTTTATATAAATGCTGTAAGTATAAATGTCATGTAGTAACAGGCACATTCATAAAAACGCAATATTTACGTATTTTGGTCATTTTAAGCATACATACGGCTTTTTTCTTCAACAACTATTACAAATCATGGCAGACTTCATAAGAGCTAACAACTACTACTTTGGGACAAATTATTATATAATATATATATATATATATATGTATATATATACTGTATATATATATACACAGGTAAAAGCCAGTAAATTAGAATATTTTGAAAAACTTGATTTATTTCAGTAATTGCATTCAAAAGGTGTAACTTGTACATTATATTTATTCATTGCACACAGACTGATGCATTCAAATGTTTATTTCATTTAATTTTGATGATTTGAAGTGGCAACAAATGAAAATCCAAAATTCCGTGTGTCACAAAATTAGAATATTACTTAAGGCTAATACAAAAAAGGGATTTTTAGAAATGTTGGCCAACTGAAAAGTATGAAAATGAAAAATATGAGCATGTACAATACTCAATACTTGGTTGGAGCTCCTTTTGCCTCAATTACTGCGTTAATGCGGCGTGGCATGGAGTCGATGAGTTTCTGGCACTGCTCAGGTGTTATGAGAGCCCAGGTTGCTCTGATAGTGGCCTTCAACTCTTCTGCGTTTTTGGGTCTGGCATTCTGCATCTTCCTTTTCACAATACCCCACAGATTTTCTATGGGGCTAAGGTCAGGGGAGTTGGCGGGCCAATTTAGAACAGAAATACCATGGTCCGTAAACCAGGCACGGGTAGATTTTGCGCTGTGTGCAGGCGCCAAGTCCTGTTGGAACTTGAAATCTCCATCTCCATAGAGCAGGTCAGCAGCAGGAAGCATGAAGTGCTCTAAAACTTGCTGGTAGACGGCTGCGTTGACCCTGGATCTCAGGAAACAGAGTGGACCGACACCAGCAGATGACATGGCACCCCAAACCATCACCCAACCATGCAAATTTTGCATTTCCTTTGGAAATCGAGGTCCCAGAGTCTGGAGGAAGACAGGAGAGGCACAGGATCCACGTTGCCTGAAGTCTAGTGTAAAGTTTCCACCATCAGTGATGGTTTGGGGTGCCATGTCATCTGCTGGTGTCGGTCCACTCTGTTTCCTAAGATCCAGGGTCAACACAGCCGTCTACCAGCAAGTTTTAGAGCACTTCATGCTTCCTGCTGCTGACCTGCTCTATGGAGATGGAGATTTCAAGTTCCAACAGGACTTGGCGCCTGCACACAGCGCAAAATCTACCTGTGCCTGGTTTACGGACCATGGTATTTCTGTTCTAAATTGGCCCGCCAACTCCCCTGACCTTAGCCCCATAGAAAATCTGTGGGGTATTGTGAAAAGGAAGATGCAGAATGCCAGACCCAAAAACGCAGAAGAGTTGAAGGCCACTATCAGAGCAACCTGGGCTCTCATAACACCTGAGCAGTGCCAGAAACTCATCGACTCCATGCCACGCCGCATTAACGCAGTAATTGAGGCAAAAGGAGCTCCAACCAAGTATTGAGTATTGTACATGCTCATATTTTTCATTTTCATACTTTTCAGTTGGCCAACATTTCTAAAAATCCCTTTTTTGTATTAGTCTTAAGTAATATTCTAATTTTGTGACACACGGAATTTTGGATTTTCATTTGTTGCCACTTCAAATCATCAAAATTAAATGAAATAAACATTTGAATGCATCAGTCTGTGTGCAATGAATAAATATAATGTACAAGTTACCTACACCTTTTGAATGCAATTACTGAAATAAATCAAGTTTTTCAAAATATTCTAATTTAGTGGCTTTTACCTGTGTGTGTATATATATATATATATATATATATATATATATATATATATATATATATATATATATATATATATATACTTTTTATTTTTAATTTTTAGCCTGAATATAAGGAGGATGAGCTACAAGTTTTAAAAGCTGAGTGATAGCAGATCCAGCGAGCAGCACTATTGCTAAATGTTAAACAAGAAACTACAAAACTTAATAAAACAATTACGTACTGTATAATATCTGCTCTCACTGGGATGCCGACTGATGAGATGTTCATATCTTCAAGTTTAGAGGAATAATTCATCATAATCTTCACACAGATTTAAAAAAAAGGGTGGGCGCAAACAAGCATCTTTTCGTGTCTTTCTCGCCACCACTATGTTGAATGTCAAAGTTGACCAACAGAGGCATAATTTATAATCTAGAATGATCTTTTACCAATGGTGTTCCTGGGATTAAAGGCCTCCCCTTTTCTCCTCCAAACATATTGCTGAGTATTGTGGCCAAACAGCTCAATTTTTGTTTCATCTGACATCACATGGACAAAGATAAGACCTTTTTTTGAGGAAAGTTCTGAGGTCAGATTAAACAAAAATTGAGCTGTTTGGCCACAATACCCAGCAATATGTTTGGAGGAGAAAAGGTGAGGCCTTTAATCCCAGGAACACCATTCCTACCATCAAGCATGGTGATGGTAGTATTATGCGCTTGGCCTGTTTTGCTGCCAATGGAACTGGTGCTTTACAGAGAGTAAATGGGACAATGAAAAAGGAGGATGACCTCCAAATTCTTCAGGACAACCTAAAATCATCAGCCCGGAGGTTGGGTCTTGGGCGCAGTTGGGTGTTCCAACAGGACAAGGACCTCAAACACGTCAAAAGTGGTTAAGGAATGGCTAAATCAGGCTAGAATTAAGGTTTTAGAATGGCCTTCCCAAAGTCATGACTTAAACGTGTGGACAATGCTGAAGAAACAAGTCCATGTCAGAAAACCAACAAATTTAGCTGAACTGCAGCAATTTTGTCAAGAGGAGTGGTCAAAAATTCAACCAGAAGCTTGCCAGAAACTCGTGGATGGCTGCCAAAAGCGCCTTATTGCAGTGAAACTTGCCAAGGGACATGTAAGCATATATTAACATTGCTGTATGTATACTTTTGACCCAGCAGATTTGGTCACATTTTCAGTAGACCCATAATAAATTCATAAAAGAACCAAACTTCATGAATGTTTTTTGTGACCAACAAGTATGTGCTCCAGTTGTAGAAATTATTGGAAAACTCAAGACAGCCATGACATAATGTCCTTCACAAGTGTATGTAAACTTTTGACCACGACTGTAAGTGCCGTTTCCCTTTAAGTCTGGCACCTATGTGAGTAAATCTTATATTTGTAATAGTTCCTCCATGTGTGCAGCCTTCTTAGTCATCTGTGTTCTCTCAGGCGTGGACACACATGTGCATCGTATCTCAAACCGACTTGGCTGGCTCAGGAAGGCCACCAAGAACCCAGAAAAGACACGCAAGGCCCTGGAAGAGTGGTTACCACGGTAACAGCAGTGCAAAATTTATGCTGACATACACAATATGATCCGTAAAGATTCTACTATCTTAATTAAATATAGAAAAAAATATTCATTTCTATTCATCACCTTGTTCTGATGCTTCCTGTTGCAGGGAGCTGTGGAGTGAGATCAATTGGCTTTTGGTGGGCTTTGGACAGCAGGTGTGCCTTCCAACTAACCCTCTGTGCTCCGTGTGTCTGAACCAGCACAGCTGCCCCTCCGCTCACCAGAACTCTCCTGCAAAGCGGACAAAAGCTCAAACCTCGTCTTCTCCCGCTCTCAGAACAAACAAAAACACTGTGGTTAAGGATGAAACAACAAGTGGAGAGCTGGGTCGTGTTAATTCCGCCAGTCAAAGAAGAACAGCAAGATGAAACACAAATATTATTTCTATAAACAAAGCTCTTACTATACACTGAATTTTTTGTAAACACACTTGCCTTCTTCGTGATTTTTTCCCGCTATGTACCGTAGTAGAGGGTACTTTAGTGTTGCGCAATGCTGTGGTTCTAAAACTTTGAAGACTGTATTTCATTGTTTGTTTCCCAGCAAGATGACCCAAATACTTCTTTACACTGCTACTTTGGGGAAACACTGCGTGAATGTATTTGATGCCCATTAACAGTATACAAGATCAGGAGTTTTTTGTTTTTGACAAACCTTTTATGTATACCGTAGATTTTTTTCAACATTGGTATAGCCCTTATATTTTATAATCGTAACAAAATGTGTATGTTTTAAATGTAAATAACATTTGAGCATGTGTGTCTATAGCCTTTCCCACACTCATTTCTTGGACCCAGGTTAGAGACCCGGTCAGGAGGGGTGGATACACGTCACCCCCATGATATGTTGCACTTGTTTCTCTGTTTGATTATTTGTTTAGAAGCTGCATGCACCTTTTTTAAATTGTTGTGGAGCTCATTTTACTCATCTGTTTTGATAATCAGGTGATTGTTTGCAGTATGCTGTTGTCAGCAAGTCAAACAGTGGTTTTGTACAAATAAATACATATCCAGTTTTCAACAGTATTCAATTTGGGGGCCGGGGGGAGAACATTGGGAATGTTGATCTTATACAACAATTCAAGAGTCGATCTGATTCTTGGGTGAAAATTTGATTCAGAATTGATTCTCTATTGAAATTGATTCTCACAATATAATATTTGGTATATAGATTATAATATAAACCTTTTCAAAACAGGTTACTTTTGGCTGCTGTATGACATGTACTGAATATGCAGTAAAGTAAGTGCAGAAAGTTAGTGCGGAGCTCGCCCCAAAATTTTATTTTTTCTTGGAAAAAAACTGGGAGCAAAAACAAAAGTGTTGCATTTATATTTTTATTCAGTATATACTGTATATATGTATATATATATATATATATATATGACGGCCCACCAAAACCTTCTCTGCTGGCCTAACATAAATAATGATCATAATTAAAGATAAAAGTAATTTAGAATTTACTTTCCCTAAATATCTAAAAGTATTCATATTCTCTTCATGTCATATTATGCTCCTCCCAGCGCTGTTGTTTTTAGGTTATAGTTTTTATCCAATCAGAATTCAGCTAGCTTATGTTGCCATGCTGTACCAAATCTGCCGTAGGCCTTCAGAATCAAGTGAACGGACACAAACATTTGACAGATAGTTGCGATAGCCAATCAGATCACAAGTTGTTGTCAGTAAGGCCTTCTAGATGGCCTAAGCATACTTGCCAACCCTCCCGATTTTCCCGGGAGACTCCCGAATATCAGTGCCCCTCCCGAAAATCTCCCGGGGCAACCATTCTCGCCAATTTCTCCCGGACAACAATATTGGGGGCATGCCTTAAAGGCACTGCCTTTAGCGTCCTCTACAACCTGTCGTCGCGTCCGCTTTTCCTCCATACAAATAGCGTGCCGGCCCAGTCACATAATATATACGGCTTTTACACACACATAAGTGAATGCAAGGCATACCTGATCAACAGCCATACAGGTCACACTGATGCTGGCCGTATAAACAACTTTAACACTGTTACAAATATGCGCCACACTGTGAACCCACACCAAACAAGAATGACAAACACATTTCTGGAAAACATCCGCACCGTAACACAACATAAACACAACAGAACAAATACCCATAACCCCTTGCAGCACTGACTCTTCCGGGACGCTAACTCTTCCCCCCCACGTCCCCCATCTCCCGAATTCGGAGGTTTCAAGGTTGGCAAGTATGGGCCTAAGGCAGATATACAGTATATTGTGATGTTATGAGCTAGGTAACATAAAAACTCCATCACCCAGCATGCCACAGTAGTGAAGAGCATGCGCAGTAGCTGCGTTTAGGTTGTTGAATGTAGACATGTTATTGATGAGCACGCTGTGGAGTAAACTTTAAGAACTCAGCCAACACGCCTCGTCTGCATCTTTTATGATTAGACAAGACAACACATATATTTGCAAGGCCATTTTCAAGAAGGATATTTAAAGAGAAACTACATCTTTTGAGACGATGTCGGCCAACCCCGGAAGCGAGCTCAGCTCTCCCGGCGATGAAATGGGGAAATGCCCGCCACACAACGAGTGGCATCACTGGCTTATACGGCGTCGAATGGGTTCTACAAATTGTGAGTTCATATATTTCTTTATTTTTTCACGTTTAATATCTTTTTTGCCATTTTCATTTTGACAGTACCACATAAGATATGTTTTAATTGCTGATGCGGGTTTATTGATTTTTAAATGCGCCAGAAAGTAACCCGTTTTGTACACTGTTGATGTGATTCAATGCAGTGTAAATGTGTTTTCTGTATAGTATTTCTCCAGCAATGGTCATGTGGTGACATAAATGATGGTATTTTGAGAGATAACCATTGAAGTCGGACATCACTGAAGGCCTGGGTGGGAAACACACGGCCCGCCACTGATATATATATATATATATATATATATATATATATATATATATTAGAGATGTCCTATAATATCGGCCGATAAATGCTTAAAATGTAATATCAGAAATGATCGGTATCGGTTTCAAAAAGTAAAATTAATGACTTTTTAAAACGCCGCTGTACTGAGCGGTACATATCCGGTAAAACACTGACGTAGGGGGAAGTACAGAGCAGTTGCGTCTCCCAGTCAGCAGCCCCTCGCCACTCCCCTCTTCCCTCTCCCACACACAACACAGGAGTTGACGACTGCAGCATGAGAGGTTTACTGGCGACGCTTGATGTCCTCATCAAACCGCCGCGAGCGCAGCATAACAACAACAAGAGTGTGTTGTTGCCGGTGCTGTAGCCGTGGCTAACAAGCGAGCTCGCTCGGTGACTGACTGACTAATGACACCATGTCTATGGTTTGGGATTATTTTAAAAGTGTCTCTGACAGATAAAAAACTGGCAATTTGCAATGACTGCAAAAAGTTGGTTATGCGAGGAGGAACCAAGACGTCTTCCTTTAATACGAGCAATTAGATCTCCCACCTCTTAAAGAATCATAAGGAGATACACGATGCATACAAGCGGAAGGTGGATGTGAGCCCAGTTTATAATTCCCTGTTATACAGTATAATAATAATAATAATAATACCTGGGATTTATATAGTGCTTTTCTAAAGTCGCTTTACATGTAGAACCCATCATTCATTCACACCTGGTGGTGGTAAGCTACTTTCATAGCCACAGCTGCCCTGGGGTAGACTGACGGAAGCGTGGCTGCAATTTGCGCCAACGGCCCCTCCGACCACCACCTATCATTCATCATTCAATTCACCGGTGTGAGTAGCACCGGGGGAAAAGGGTGAAGTGTCCCGCCCAAGGACACAACGGCAGCAATTTTTGGATGGTAAGAGGCGGGGAGCGAACCTGCAACCCTCAGGTTTCTGGCACGGTTGCTCTACCCACTACACCATGCCGCCCCAGTATGCCAGGCAGTCTTGCACTAAAAGAGGACTATGTTATTGTTTACTGTATTACTCTAGTATACTCTGGACTGAAACTGTGTGCCTTCCTTGTTTTTGTAGCTGTTGTTTTGAGGCATGTTTAAGAAAAATAAAAAATAATGCACTTTGTGAAAGTCGAAGTATAGTATTTCCCATAGTTGTAGTGGGTATCAGGATTATCTCAGGGGAGAGCATGTCCCAAATTCCAAGCTTCTGTTTTGAGGCATGTTAAAAAAAAAATGCACTTTGTGACTTCAATAATTTAAAAAAATATGGCAGTGCCATGTTGGCATTTTTTTCCATAACTTAAGTTGAAGTTGTTCTCTTATTTTGGAATACCTTGTTACATTGTTTAATGCATCCAGCGGAGCATCACAACAAAATTAGGCATAATAATGTGTTAATTCCACGATTGTATATATTGGTAGATATCGGAATCGGTATTTAAGAGTTGGACAATATCGGAATATCGGATATCGGCAAAAAACCCATTATCCGACATCTCTAATATATATATATATATATATATATATATATATATATATATATATATATATATATATATATATTAGGGCTGCAACTAACAACTAATTTGATAATCGATTAATCTGTCGATTATTTCTTTGATTAATCGATTAATAATCGGGTAAAAGAGACAAACTCCATATCTATCCTTTCCAGTATTTTATAAAAAATAAAAAAAAACAGCATACTGACACCATACTTATTTTGATTATTGTTTCTCAGCTGTTTGTAAATGTTGCAGTTTATAAATAAAGGTTTATTAAAAAAAAAAAGTAGCCTCTGCGCATGCGCATAGCATAGATCCAACGAATCGATGACTAATTTAATCGCCAACTATTTTTATAATCGATTTTAATCGATTTAATCGATTAGTTGTTACAGCCCTAATATATATATATATATATATATATATATATATATATATATATATACACATATACATATATATATAAATAAATATATATACATATACCATCCATCCATCCATTTTCTACCGCTTATTCCCTTTGGGGTCGCGGGGGCGCTGGAGCCTATCTCAGCTACAATCGGGCGGAAGGCGGGGTACACCCTGGACAAGTCGCCACCTCATCGCAGGGCCTATATACATATACATATACATATATATATATATACATATACATATACATATATATATATATATATATATATATATATATATATATATACATATATATATATATATATATATTTATAGATATATAGACACTCATACACACACATACAGTACATATGGTAGGCTACAGTAGTGCGTGAGTTCAGTTCGAGTGCGCTGCGTCCTTGGCTGTGCGTCAAGTGGATGTGTTGTTGTTGACGCCTCCTCCTCACACAGCAGGAAACACGCCCATCTGACAAGGACAATTAAGTCTTACGTCTGAGGAGCAGCTTTCTAATCTCTGATCTCTGATAATACTCTCCCATGGCTGGGGTTTTGCCCCCTGTCCCTGAGTTTTCCACTTCTACTTGACGCATACCTTTGCGCGCTCATGCATGCCCACGCGGATTTAGTTTGCATGGTGGATTTAGTTTGCATGGTGGCTTAAGCGTTCGTTAGTTTTAGCCTGCTTTTTATCCGCACTTTGGACGATTGTGGATGACTAATCATGCGTAACAGTGATGATCTTTTGGGCACAGGAGCCCTGATTCGTGTTGGATTAAGAGTCCGTGACCCCCCGCTGCTTCTGGATCAAGCGCCTGTTTATTCTCTCACATCACTTGCACCCGTTTGCTGCCTTTGACTTGCCGGCATGGAGAGCGAGCTGAGACCCAGGGTGTGCTACCTGGTCAAAACAGAACGAGGGTATGGATTCCATCTTCACGGCGAGAAGAACAAAGGTGGACAGTTCATCCGGAAAGTAGAGGCCGGTTCCTCAGCCGAGCTGGCCGGGCTGAAACCCGGGGATCGAGTCGTGGAGGTGAACGGGGAGAACGTGGAGAAGGAAAGCCATCTTCAGGTGAGTTAATGCTTCAGGTGGGTCCTTGCGTGGGGTTTTAGAAAGACATCACCTGTAAAGAGGAAACAGAATATCGTATACCTGTTGGACAACTTTTGCTTTGCCTCGGGAGGAGGTGGGGGCCATTTAAATAGGTCAATGTGAGCCTTGTCTCAAGGGGATCATGTTTAAAGTATGTTATATACACTTCACTGATGTACGATGAATAAATGTGCTTCATCTCCACATTTTCATACTCATTTGTGTCATGTTACAGTTTTTTCCAATTGCTTACACACTCAATTTTGTATTTTCACACAGTTAACAAAGTCTACACACAGTAAACAAAACCACTGTGCAGATTTGCCTAATATTAGGCATAGACTCTACTTCAAATTTTTTGCGAACTATTACACACACCTTCCCATCTTGCACACAGATAACGGTTGTGATACACCCATTTTCATACTTTACACACACACTAGGATTGTGATACACACATTTTTATCTCCAGATTTTTTTTCAAACCTTGCTGTTGCCTAAGTCTGCACATGTAGCCTATACTCTATGCTGTCATTTTTATTTATCCCCAGATTTTTTTTCAAACCTTTTTATTTGTCTCAGATTTATTTTAATTTGTACTGCATGTCATTGTTGACTACTGTCATATGTTACTTTACCTGACTGTGGTAAAAAATATATATATTTACAGTTTGCAGCATCATTGTTGACAGGATATTTTTTACTTTCTCTTTAGGTCCTTCAGTATAGGCCCACTTCAAAGTAAACAATGACGATTGCTGTGGATTTGCAGATATATTTTGTCAAGTTACAGTAATCATTCATCACATATGCTAAAAAAGGTCGGGCAAAATGCCCCAAACATGTGATTTCTTATAGTAAAATAGGGTTTTTTTATAAATGTGTTTTGTATTTATCACTGTTCTGGGTAACTCGCTCCAATAGTGTCTTAACATTTGAAGTCTCTGTGAGTGAGATGACGATAAAACTGCATTTTTACAAATGCTTGCTGTATTTTGATGAATGGGCATATGTTTTGACCGAAGTGTGTCATTTTGCAAATAATTTGGAATTAAGAAAATTGAATGTGGTGTTTGGAAAAGTGTGTAAATCCTTTTGAAAAAAGACACACAGTTAGTAAAATTGTGTGTAAGCAAATGGGAAAAAAACTGTAATGTCACGGCAGCTGTTGTCATGGTCCCAAAACTTTGCGGTCCAGGGAGAAGTGTTTGGCCAATGACAGATCTTTCTTGATACCATCTTTATTGACTATAAGCTGACATAAAGGAGGACATAAGTAGCTCCTTCAGCAACAGGCTGTTACACTGTAAAAAAAAAAAAAAATAATAATAATAATAAAAAACTGGATTTCTTAGCATTTAACAGTATTTTTACAGTAAAATACTGTAATCAAAATGTACAACAAATGTACGATACTCATATATTTCACAGTAATGAACTGTTATTTCACAGTACTGTAATATCACAACAAATGACTGTAAATTTAATCTGATTTGTGTCTTAAGAGGTTCCGTAAACTACGTTGCACACTCTTGTTCAATAAGTGGTGGCATGATCTTATTAAACCGCGAGAATAATTAACAATAAAATCACAATTGTGGAGTTGCAGTATTTAGTTGTAATTGTATTGTACCGTATTTTTCGGACTATAAATCGCAGTTTTTTTCATAGTTTATGAAAGTTGCCTAATGTTTTTTTCCTTCTTTATTATGCATTTTCGGCAGGTGCGACTTATACTCCGGTGCGACTTATACTCCGAAAAATACGGTAATTGGCTATACATTACAATTGTGATGCATTGAGTTGCAACTTTGTTGTAATTGAACAATAAAATCACAGCTGTGCCGTTACAGTCAATTGCGGTAAATATATTTCACAGTATGTATGGCTGTAAATGTTACTGTGAAGGTAATGCAATATTATACAATATGATAATATATATATATTGTATAAATATATAATACACATTTTTACAGTGTAAATCCACAGGACAGGAAAGAATTTTGTGTGATGAAGCACATGTAAAAAAAAAACATTTGTACTCCTGCTCCGTCACTGATAAGAACATAATGGCAGATTTACCTGAACTTTGCCATTGTCCCCCAGGGCACGCAGTAAGGCTGGGTTTGATCCCTGGTCGTAGCTGTGTCACAAATGTTTACAAATGTATTTCCCATGAATTTGTTTGAGAACAAAACGTGAAATCAAGTTTAATCTTAAAAAAAGCATAAAAAATGATATCATATGGATGAAAAAGTGTAAATCAAATGAAAGACAGTTTTCCTTAGAGCCCCAATTAAGCCATGTCAGCCCTGCGAAAACGTGGTTAGTTGTCATACTTTTTATTTGTGAATTGCTGATCATCAAAACAGATTTCAACAATCATTTCTACAATATGAAACTTAAAGTGTTGGCTTGAAATGTGTATGTCAGAATAATTGTATCTAAGTCAGGCCCGGCCCTAACCAATCTGGCGCCCTAGGCAAGATTTTAGGTGGCGCCCCCCCACATCGGCAGTGAAGTGTATATACTCACAAGAAACCGAATAGCTTTGTCTTTGACCTTTTTTTTTTTTACTTACAACTATACCTAATATATAAAGGGGTGGAAAAGTGACTATTACCTGCAGGGCAAACATAGCTAACCAGAAGGCAATAACAATGTAAAAAAAAAACAGCTGCTTAAAAGATCTAATACAAATGTCCCTGAAAAATGTAAGGTGGGAGTACTGTAATTACCTAACGTTACATTATTATTTTCCATAACAATTTAGCCCCCTCCACAATATTAACCCGACGTTAAAACAGAACTAGCTATTTATTGATTAGCAATTGCCGAATCATGTGACATTAGCTTAATGCTAAAAAGCCGGGTTACTATCACATTCTGTAACAGACAAATAATTTCATGTTCGGCTCACCTACCTGCTACCTCTGTCTTTTCTCGTTTCTCCTCCTCTTCTTTTCTCTTTTTTCTTCCCTGGGCACCTGACAGTTTTGGCCGTTTTGACATCTTGTGTTGATTTTTTGATGTGGTGACGTCCAAAAAGAGTCATGATACGGGAAGGGAGGGGGCGCACCGTACCAACTTTTTTTTTTTTTTTTTTTTCTCTCCAACATTTGTGGCACTGGCGTGGCGCCCCCTGATGGACGGCGCCCTTAGCATTTGCCTATACGGCCTATGCCACGGGCCGGCCCTGATCTAAGTTATCACAAAACTTTGTGTTTCAATGAGTTCCTGGCGAGCAGACAAAAGCTGTCTTTGATCTTACCAATCAAAAGGCTTGTAAAACTCCACTGTGTAGGATGGGAAGCGACATGAAGGCGTCGGTTTCTTTGATGTATTGTAATCCACAGGAAGATTTTGTCTTGACCCGAGATCTAGAAAGCAGAGAGGAAGCAGGACCTGACCCCCCCTCCAGGCACCTTTTCTTTGAACTGTTTTGTAAGCAAAGGCGACCGCTGTTTACGACCCCCCTTCCTTTAGAAACCGCTGTTTCCATGTAATCAGGGAAAGTCCAAATAAAAGAGGAGGCGTACAATCTTTCGTGATGGGACACTGTACAAGGGTACAGGTCTACGCGTTTCTCCTCACTGAGCCAAATTTAATCATGTCTCTGTTTAATTCCTTGCTTCTTTGTCTGTTTAATAGATGTCATCAGTGTTTGAACCTGACAGTGTATTTCTCACATTTTACAACTCATCATAATAAAGTGATGATAAACTCTTAGACACTATTGACGTATTTGGTTGTCACACATTATGGGGTTGCTTGTCACAATGTTATTTTAAAGGGAAAAATATTTTAAGAAGGCAAGAAGGACTAAATTTCAAAATTTAGCTGCATTGACAAGGTTATAAGTACATAACTTAAAGCATCTAAACACAAATAACAGTCACCAGTCTATGTGAAATGTATAAAATAGTGCTGTTAAATTATTTATTTTTTTCAATCAGATTAAACACACTTTTAAATTGGATTAATCATGATTAATCACAGGCAGCACGGTTGGACAGTGGTTAAGGCAAGTGCCTCACAATAAGAATGTCCTGGGTTCGATTCTGTGTGGCGTTTGCATGTTCTCCCTGTGATGTGAGAGGAAGCCGTAATACCGCCTTCCGCCTCCAAAAGGGACAAGCGGTAGTGAATGGATGGCTGATTAATCACAGATTATATATTTAACAATTTTTAAAAAGCCCAATATTTGGAGATAAATGCAATGTTATTGTCAAAATGTCTTTCAGAAGCATTTATGTATTCATTTATTTGCTGAAAACTTGTTTTATTTAAAGTTTTTTTGAAGGGAAATTTACCAGCAGGTCTCCTCACTCACCTTTGCACTGATGCATGCATTGACCTGATCACTAACCATGCACGGTTAGGGTAAAAAAGCAGTCCTGCAGCGTGTTTACTTGTGCAAAGCTGGACAGCCAGTCAACATCTAAATGTTCTCCAATAAACACACATGGTTAGTCTTTTCTTGTATTTTAGTCAAGTCATTTGGTAAACATGGTAGGCTATAGGCCACTAACAGCTGGAAGCTACACAGCAGATGAGCGCACAATAGCACACAAGCTAGACATACATTATAAGTAGGGATGTCCGATAATGGCTTTTTGCCGATATCCGATATTTCGATATTGTCCAACTCTTTAATTACCGATACCGATATCAACCGATATATACAGTCTGTAATGTATGTGTGATCATGTTTTGTTTTAGTCATGTTCGGTTTTGTTTTTTGGACTTTTGTTTGTTTTGTCTCCATAGCAACCATTAGTTTTCACCTGTCACGTCACACACCTGTTTCACGTTTTGAGTCACGCACCTGTTTTCACTAATCATGTCTGTAGTATTTAAGTTCATTGTTTTCAGTTTGTCTTTCTGGCGACATCCGCATTCATACCCCTGACACATGCTCCACACACCCTTATGACCCTTGCTGCGCTTTTTCATGCCGTTTTCTCGTCCAAGTAAGTTTTCTTTATTCATGCCACAGTTTGCAAGTTTTGTTTCATTGTTCATAGTTTCTGCCGTTGTGCAAGTTTTGTGTTTATAGTCAAGTTTTGTACTTCCGCCCTTGTGCGCGCCTTTTGTTTGCTTCTTTTTTTGTAGTTATAGTGTTAAAATAAATCATGTACTCCCCTTCACGCCACATCTGGTCCAAATCTTTTGCACCTCTGGAGAACAAACCACGCCACAGTCCCAGTCGTGACACAGTCGTGGAATTAACACATTATTATGCCTAATTTGGACAACAAGGTATGGTGAAGATAGATAAGGTCCTTTTTAAAAAAAATGTATAAAATAAAATAACATAAATAAATTAAAAACATTTTCTTGAATAAAAAAGAAAGTAAAACAATATAAAAACAGTTATATAGAAACTAGTAATTAATGAAAATTAATAAAATTAACTGTTAAAGGTTAGTACTATTAGTGGACCAGCAGCACGCACAATCATGTGTGCTTACGGACTGTATCCCTTGCAGACTGTATTGATATATATTGATATATAATGTAGGAACCAGAATATTAATAACAGAAAGAAACAACCCTTTTGTGTGAATGAGTGTGAATGAGTGTAAATGGGGGAGGAAGTTTTTTTGGGTTGGTGCACTAATTGTAAGTGAATCTTGTGTTTTTTATGTTGATTTAATAAAAATATAAAAATAAATAAATTAAAAAAAAACGATACCGATAATAAAAAAAACGATACCGATAATTTCCGATATTACATTTTAACGCATTTATCGGCCGATAATATCGGCAGGCCGATATTATCGGACATCTCTAATTATAAGTGTCCGTAATTTAACAATATTGTAATCTAAACACCACATTTGTTAATATAAACAAATATCAAATGCTTATAGTTGCATATTACTTACATATACAAAGTCCCAATGGCAGAAGTGTATTAGCAAGTATCCAGTAACAAACAAGTATCCAGGAAGTAACGACTTCCTGCTTCATGAATTTATTTATTTGAATTAGGACAATGCATATTCATCAACATAGAGCAACAATGTAAATATGCCGGAGTTAGCACAATAGCTCATTTTCATCCGTTGTCCTAAGGCAGGTTAATACAGTAAACATTCAAAAGGTCATGAAACAAAAGAATACATAAATCACAAGACAAAAAAAAAACATGTAAATAGTCTAATTGTGCGTGCACGTCTGATTAGTTTTCAACCACTGTTTCTGTGCCGTTTTACAGGTGTCACAGTTTCTGACATGGGCTGGCCACTTCAATTTAAAAGAGAACATAATTCCAATTAAGACAGTTCATCATAAATAAGTTAGTGTTTTAGTGTTAAACTGGGTAACACATGGCACACTGACAAAGCTTAACCTATTGTTACAATAACAATCTACAAGGTTAATATAGCTGGCTTCTCTTTCTTCCCCTCCATTTTTCTGCTTTCTTTTGTATTTCAAGTTATCATTACATATATGTATTGTGGCATTTGAACAATTGTATTGTTGATAATAGAGGTAATTTATTGTTATTATTCATTATTAATAGCGCTACTACTATTGGTATTTGTATCGCTCCATTCGTAGTGTAATAGTGCTCATTGTCATTTCTGTATTATTATTTATTTTACTTACTGCTTCTTTGCTATCACTTTTACCATCATATTTGTACACATTGTATTTGCTGATGTTGCTCTATTGTTGTTGTTGTTGTTGTTATTATTGTTATGTTTGATGTTGTTGTTTCTCTGTCTTATCCCCCTCTCGTCCCCACAATTTCCCCCTCTGTCTTCCTTTTTCTCTCTTTCTATTCCCTCCTGCTCCGGCCCAGCTGCACCAAATAATAATATAAATACATTTAATAAAGTCAAATACAAATAAGGCAACAAGAGAAGTATCCCACACTTCTCTTTTGTAAAGTAAATGTGTACAGCCGATATGAGCATCTACATCAACTATATGATTTGCCTGAGAAGCTGGACAGGACAAAATAAATAAATAAATAAAATAAAATAAAATAAGTTAGGGTTTTTCCACACCTACCATTGTTCTCTGTTTGACTAGTTTCACTTATTCTAACATCCGGAAGTGAAAACGTTGTAACGGGACTCTTCTACTTGTGTTTATTGATGAGATGCCTGCTGTAAAACATTCTAAACATACCGTGAAAGCAGCTTAAGACTTTTTGAAGGCAGAGAGTTTGAATGGCCTGATTTCACGCTAATAGAGGATGCTTTTCATTTGTTCTTCCATTTCCTTCCGCTTACACGGGTCGCGGGGGTAGCAGTCTCAGTAGCGAAAACCCAGACTTCACACTTGGGGGGGACACCAAGCCATACCCATGCCAGCTGTGGCACATAATCCCTCCAGTGTGTCCTATGGTCTACTTTAGGGCCTCCTTCTGTCAGGGAAAGCCTGAAAGACCTCACCAGGAGTCTATACGGCTCCTAGACAGACGGTTGCAAGCAAAAGTGTCTGGTAAATCATCCAGGAAACACGGAATCTGGTCACATCCATGGGATCCAGACTTCAGACTACATCCATTGTCCAAATTGTGACAACAACCCCTGACAGGCCTCTTCAAGACTAACACATATCTACTGTGTGCAGGTGGTAGAGCGTATCCGAGAAGTACCTCATCGTACCAGACTATTGGTAGTGGATCGATATACCGACGACTACCTCCAGAGCTGTGGCTTGGAGTGCACAGAGGATTTAGCCATCGAGATGGGAACCCTCTCCCCGCGTCCTTCGCCTGGGCCCACACCGTCCACCTCCCCTGTTCCCCGAGTGATTTCACCCAAGTCCCCCAAGTCTGACGACACACTTCCTGCTGCAGACTCGCCCGCTCTCGCGTTCCTTCGAGGCAAGGTCAAGAGCTCCTCTTTGACATCGAGTACTGTGACGGATACAGAGGTAAGGCACTAAAAGGTATGCAAAAGTGTGTCGTAGACATAGTAGCTTTACAGGGAGCATGTACGTATTGGGGGAAGCAGGGGGAGGGTGACATTCAAAAGCCAGTTTTTGTCCCAAGTAGTGTTGTCCCGATACCAATATTTTGATACCGGTATGTAAAACAGTGTTGGGGTGTGAACGCGACGCCATCATGTCATTTGTAAAATCTAATAAAAATGCTCTAGATTGTAGATCTATATAATTAAAGACAAATATGTTTTTGTTTTTGTTCATTAATAGTATCAGCCTGTCAGATTTTTTATTACACGATGCCTATATCTCTAGTTTTACTTTTTCAGAGAGAGGTATTCTTAAAGTTATGTACATTTACATGTACTAATGTGTGTACCGTATTTTTCGGACTATAAGTCGCAGTTTTTTTCATAGTTTGGCCGGGCTCCAGTGCGACTTATATATGTTTTTTTCCTTCTTTTTTACTATGCATTTTCGGCAGGTGCGACTTATACTCCAAAAAATACGGTACATGCTGTATCGGGACAGCTCCATTGAGAGTTTGCGCGAAGTGGCTAGGGAGAGGGAAGTCTGGGCTTCTCTACTTAGGCTGCTGCCCCCGCCACCCGACTTCGAATACGAGGAAGAAGAAGGATATTTATATATGTGTGTGTATATATATATATTAGGGGTGTGGGAAAAAATCGATTCGAATTCGGATCGCGATTCTCACGTTGTGCGATTCAGAATCGATTCTTATTTTTTTTAAATCGATTTTTTATTTTATTTTATTTGTTTATTTATTTTATTTTTTTAATTAATCAATCCAACAAAACAATACACAACAATACCATAACAATGCAATCCAATTCCAAAACCAAACCCGACCCAGCAACACTCAGAACTGCAATAAACAGAGCAATTGAGAGGAGAGACAAACACGACACAGAACAATCCAAAAGTAGTGAAACAAAAATGAATATTATCAACAACAGTATCAATATTAGTTACAATTTCAACATAGCAGTGACTAAAAATCCCTCATTGACATTATCATTAGACATTTATAAAAAAGGAAAAAAAGAACAATAGTGTCACAGTGGCTTACACTTGCATCGCATCTCATAAGCTTGACAACACACTGTGTCCAATATTTTCACACATATAAAATAAGTCATATTTTTGGTTCATTTAATAGTTAAAACAAATTTACATTATTGCAATAAAGTTGATAAAACATTGTCCTTTACAATTATAAAAGCTTCTTACAAAAATCTACTACTCTGCTTGCATGTCAGCAGACTGGGGTAGATCCTGCGGAAATCCTATTTATTGAATGAATAGAGAATCCTTTTGAATCGGGAAAAATATCGTTTTTGAATCGAGAATCGTGTTGAATTGAAAAAAAATCGATTTTGAATCGAATCGTGACCCCAAGAATCGATATTGAATCGAATTGTGGGACACCCAAAGATTCACAGCCCTAATACACATATATATACAGTATATATATACAGTCGCGATCAAAAGTTTACATACACTTGTAAAGAACATAATGTCATGGCTGTCTTGAGTTTCCAATAATTTCTACAACTCTTGTTTTTTTGTAATAGAGTGATTGGAGCACATACTTGTTGTGCAGAACTTTCCTCCAGAAGGTCTTATCTTTGTCCATGTGACGTCAGATGAAACAAAAATTGAGCTGTTTGGCCACAATACCCAGCAATATGTTTGGAGGAGAAAAGGTGAGGCCTTTAACCCCAGGAACACAATTCCTACCGTCAAGCATGGTGGTGGTAGTATTATGCTGTGGGCCTGTTTTGCTGCCAATGGAACTGGTGCTTTACAGAGAGTAAATGGGACAATGAAAATGGAGGATCACCTCCAAATTCTTCAGGACAACCTAAAATCATCAGCCCGGAGGTTGGGTCTTGGGCGCAGTTGGGTTTTCCAACAGGACAATGACCCCAAACACACGTAAAATTTGGTAAAGGAATGGCTAAATCAGGCTAAAATTAAGGTTTTAGAATGGCCTTCCCAAAGTCAGTGGACAATGTTGAAGAAACAAGTCCATGTCAGAAAGACAACACATTTAGCTGAACTGCACCAATTTTGTCAAGAGAAGTGGTCAAAAATTCAACCAGAAGCTTGCCAGAAGCTTGTGGATGGCTACCAAAAGCGCCTTATTGCAGTAAAACTTGCCAAGGGACATGTAAAACAAATATTAACTTTGCTGTATGTATACTTTTCACCCAGCAGATTTGGTCACATTTTCAGTAGACCCATAATAAATTCATAAAAGAACCAAACTTCATGAATGTTTTTTGTGACCAACAAGTATGTGCTCCAATCACTCTATCACAAAAAAATAAGAGTTGTAGAAATTATTGGAAACTCAAGACAGCCATGACATGATGTTCTTTACAAGTGTATGTAAACTTTTGATCCCGACTGTATATATATATATATATATATATATATATATATATATATATATATATCTTTGTAGTGCATTCAATTGAATATGGGTTGAAAATGATTTGCAAATCATTGTATTCCGTTTATAATTACATCTAACACAATTTCCCAACTCATATGGAAACGGGGTTTGTATTAAACTCAACTCGTCTCCTGCAAAATAGAACCTGGCACTCAAACTTTTGTTTATACAACCATGTTTATTTAAATCTCTATCCAGTCCAACACAGTCTAAGGTTAAGTCTGGACCAAGCAGAAGACATCCAAAAATGTATACATAATGTACTGTACTTCTTGTATTCATTCCGCATTGTTACTGATGCAACGAGACGTACAAAGTGTCCAAAGGCGGCGATGACGTCTTGATGTTCACAATGTTGCTGAGTCTGTCAGAACTTTGTTTAGCCTCCAAACAAAGTGGCGCTTGATCGTCAAGACCAGCGGCTTAATGTGTTTGGCTGAATGCAGGGTAAATAGCGGTTGTCCTTTGGCTGGCTGGTGGACTTCTTTTCCACATTCTTGCATAAAATGGCTGTGATATAAACATACATTACATAATGAAAACAGCTCATATACCTACCTAAATATCATGCCTCTTTTGGAACACACATTATAGTGTATATGTAGTAGTGTTTTCCCGATACCGATATTTTGGTACTGGTACCGGTACCAAAATTATTTCGATACTTTTCGGTACTTTGATACTTTTTTAAATAAAGGGGACCACAAAAAATGTCATTATTGGCTTTATTTTAACAAAAAAATCTTACGGTACATTAAACATATGTTTATTATTGCAAGTTTGTCCTTAAATAAAATAGTGAACATATATGGCAACTTGTCTTTCATTAGTAAGTAAGCAAACAAAGGCTCCTAATGAGTCTGCTGACATATGCAGTAACATATTGTGTCATTTATCATTCTATTATTTTGTCAACATTATTAAGGACAAGTGGTAGAAAATTAATTATTAATCTACTTGTTCACTTACTGTTAATATCTGCTAATTACTTTCTCTCTTAACATGTTTTTTCCACACTTCTGTTCAAATGTAATAATCACTTATTCTTCTGTTGTTTTGGATGATACCACAAATTTGGGTATCAATCCGATACCAAGTCGTTACAGGATCATACATTGGTCATATTCAAAGTCCAGGGACATATTTCCTGAGTTTATTAAAACATATTATGAATTTTTTTTAAACTAAAGAAGATGTTGTGATGCCAAAAAATATTGACGTAATCATTGTAGTATCGACCAGATACGTTCCTGTACTTAGTATCACTAAAAGGGCAATATATTTATCTGTACAGTAATCTATTTATTTATTTATATAAGCACCTTATTGCTTTTTTATTCTGCACTACCATGAGCTGATGTAACGAAATTCCGTTCTTATCTGTACTGTAAAGTTCAAATTTGAATGACAATAAAAAGGAAGTCTAAGTCTAAGTCTAAGTCATTATCTATTACAGGGATCTTAACCATAGGGCCAGGGCCTATTGTTGGGCCGCGAGTGCCCCCTAGGGGGCCACCAAAAATAATCTATTTCTCAGCTGTGGTCCAATTGAGTCGCAGCGGTACTCAGTTGTAATACACTTTTCAACCACTTGTGGCAGTAATGACAATATCAAACAAACAGAAGAAGTCTGGAGCTGAAGTCATTTAAGCATAAAAAATATGACTAAAGTGGTGAAGCTGTTGTTAAATTTTTTTGACAGTTTAGTTAAAAAACGTATCATTATTATAAATTTAGTTAGTTTTTTTTTTTTCAGTACTGCGCAATTGTATGTACATTTATTTTCCATCAGTTCTCGAGTCCCTTCTTTTGCAGTATATATGATTAGCATTTATTTTTGTAATCAGTCTGACCTAAGTCTTGATGATAATCTTTGTGATTAACACATGGTTTCATTTCATTTGGCAAGGTTTATTCTGTTAATTAAGTAGGTTGAATAGAATTATTGAATACGATTAAAATAAATGATAAATAAAAAGTAAGATTACTAATTTAGTGTAAATATTTGAGTGGGCCCTGGGCCCCTGTTTCGTGAAAAAGTTGGGCCCTGAGGTCAAAAAGGTTAAAAACCCTTGTTCTAGATCACACGTTCTTATTTTTATTTAGAGGAAATAGCTTAACAGCACATGCATGTGAATAATATTGCAACATTACTCGCCACCTACTGTAAAATAATGACATTAACGGGTAGTTAATATTTCCAATTTTAAGACAAACCCATTATGACAAATGTATTTGATCACGCTCTTGTCTTGAATGCACTGCAAAAAAAAACTGTCAAAATATAAGATAAAAAGGTTAAAATAGTAAAAAAATATATAATAAAAACTAGGGGAAATTAACTAGCTGCATGGACAGATAATTTAACTATATAAGACATCCTA
The DNA here is from genome assembly GCF_033978685.3 of Nerophis lumbriciformis. Taxonomy (NCBI): domain Eukaryota; kingdom Metazoa; phylum Chordata; class Actinopteri; order Syngnathiformes; family Syngnathidae; genus Nerophis; species Nerophis lumbriciformis. The sequence goes on from NC_084574.2 coordinate 30,758,161, forward strand.
AATCAAGATTTGTATGTCTACAAATTAAAAGGACTTTTAAGCTAGAAATAAGTATTTTATTCTGAAAACAAGCATTATTCAACTTGTAATTCTTTAATTAAGCATCCTCGAGACGTTGCTAAATATCTTATTTGAATAGTTAATTTCTGAATCTTAATATTTTCAAACTACAATATCAAAAATAATTAATTATTCATTCTATAATTAAGATTAGTTAATGACTAAAAATAAGCAAATAGCTCTTAAAACTAGGGAACTTTCTAAAAAGTTAATTTTAAATATTGGCAAGTGGCAAACAATTTGCAGTGCAATGGTTGACATTCATCAAAGATGTAAACACAGACAATATTTCACTGTCGCGTGAAAGCGGCAGACACTCAAATAAAGCCTGACTGCAAAGGTCACACGCAGACATAAACATGGAGTACTTTTTCAATTTGCAACTTGCCCTAAGTTACATTTTTCAATCCAAAAATGTAACAAGAACACCACCAGCTGGTTTATGTTACCATTATGTTACCACAGGCCTGGGCAGTTATTTTGACTGGGGGAGCCAAATTTAGAGAAAAAAATGTGTCTGGGGGCCGGTACATCTATCCATATATCTATCTATGTATACATATATATGTATATATATATATATATATATATATATATATATATATATATATATATATATATATATATATATATATATATATATATATATATATATATATATGTAAGCTGTGAAAATCTTCTGTACAGTATGTGTGCTTGGGTCCTATTTTTAGGAACACTAATACAAAACCTGACAATAATGTCTGATTGAATGCTAAAAACGTTATGACAGACCGCCTTAAAAAACGGAATTACATTTTAAGTTTTTTTACTGAATGAGACACCCAGAATGTACAAGAAAATAAAGAATGTGGGATTTACAATATTAACTATGAACGATAAAACACTGAATATTGACAACATATTAACGTCACACCCCCTCTTGATCGACATATTTTACAATCAAGCGAAAAGCAACAAAAATGCAACAAACACAGCGAAATATGAAACGCAAAGGGTAAAAAAAAACTCCACCTACAATCTGATATATCTGATATATTACTAAACTTTAGAAATTTGTTGTAAAAATCTTCTTCCGTGTTTGTCCCTGACACCCGCATTTTCAGGCTCGCTCTGGAAACACTCTGTGGAAACGCTCCCCACCCACACTGCTTGGTGCCTCATCTGAGCTGCTGTGACTTACATTACCATAGTAACTAATTAGATTACCATAGTATCTAGTATATCATGCAAAAGCACAGATTCCAACATTGAAATACTTTGTATAGTTCAAGACTTACGGTCATTTGAAAACATCACTGCACATCATAATGGCAGCTACACTTTCCATCTTAAAGATCTAAAGAAATTATTTGGGAATGTCCGGCAGGCCGTATTTTTCCCAGGTATGTGTTACCAGGTTTAAAGGAACATATACATATTCTTTATATGTTCATTATTTTCACAATTACTAAATATATTGAATAAAAATTGCTCGTCGGTCAAGTCTGGCGTTAATGGCTGTCACTCACCAGTGTCTTGTATGGTACTGTAGATGATTGTTGATCAAATATATATTCAATAATTGCTAACGTTAGTAAGTAAACTTTGCCAAATCGCAATAATTAGCTGACAACGCACAAAGGTAATGCATCTATGTTTCGGCGTTTACGTGCTTAAAGGGGAACATTATCACCAGACCTATGTAAGCGTCAATATATACCTTGATGTTGCAGAAAAAAGACCATATATTTTTTTAACCGATTTCCGAACTCTAAATGGGTGAATTTTGGCGAATTAAACGCCTTTCTAATATTCGCTCTTGGAGCGATGACGTCACGTTGTGACGTCACATCGGGAAGCAATCCGCCATTTTCTCAAACACCGAGTCAAATCAGCTCTGTTATTTTACGTTTTTTCGACTGTTTTCCGTACCTTGGAGACATCATGCCTCGTCGGTGTGTTGTCGGAGGGTGTAACAACACAAACAGGGACGGATTCAAGTTGCACCAGTGGCCCAAAGATGCGAAAGTGGCAAGAAATTGGACGTTTGTTCCGCACACTTTACCGACGAAAGCTATGCTACGACAGAGATGGCAAGAATGTGTGGATATCCTGCGACACTCAAAGCAGATGCATTTCCAACGATAAAGTCAAAGAAATCTGCCGCCAGACCCCCATTGAATCTGCCGGAGTGTGTGAGCAATTCAGGGACAAAAGACCTCGGTAGCACGGCAAGCAATGGCGGCACTTTGTTCCCGCAGACGAGCGAGCTAAACCCCCTGGATGTCTTGGCTCACACCGTCCCTTATGCCACCGAAGATGATCAAGAGAAGAATATCGACCCTAGCTTCCCTGGCCTGCTGACATCAACTCCAAAACTGGACAGATCAGCTTTCAGGAAAAGAGCGCGGATGAGGGTATGTCTACAGAATATATTAATTGATGAAAATTGGGCTGTCTGCACTCTCAAAGTGCATGTTGTTGCCAAATGTATTTCATATGCTGTAAACCTAGTTCATAGTTGTTAGTTTCCTTTAATGCCAAACAAACACATACCAATCGTTGGTTAGAAGGCGATCGCCGAATTCGTCCTCGCTTTCTCCCGTGTCGCTGGCTGTCGTGTCGTTTTCGTCGGTTTCGCTTGCATACGGTTCAAACCGATATGGCGCAATAGCTTCAGTTTCTTTTTCAATTTCGTTTTCGCTACCTGCCTCCACACTACAACCATGCGTAATCTGTTGAATCGCTTAAGCCGCTGAAATCCGAGTCTGAATCCGAGCTAGTGTCGCTATAGCTTGCTGTTCTATCCGCCATGTTTGTTTGAGTTGGCATCACTATGTGACGTCACAGGAAAATGGACGGGTGTATATAACGATGGTTAAAATCAGGCACTTTAAAGCTTTTTTTAGGGATATTGCGTGATGGGTAAAATTTGGAAAAAAACTTTGAAAAATAAAATAAGCCACTGGGAACTGATTTTTAATGGTTTTAACCCTTCTGAAATTGTGATAATGTTCCCCCTTAAAGCCAGAAGAGGGTGGGCGGGATTTAATGTTTACAACACTTTGGTAAGTCGCATAAAAGTTGCGAACTGCCTGTTTAAGTCTTTTATTGAAAGCATTCTATTGATCATTTTAAGAAGAAAAAAGACATTTGACAGTATGTCCCTGTTATTTGTGGGGAATATATTATAAATGATCCATTCTCCGCTGTGTCACAATTAGAACGTGGGGATGGACAGGTGTCCAAATATCGATTATATACGTATGTTTTATAAAGTAATACAGACGGTTCGAAAATGCTGAATTAATGCTAATGTTCTCTCAACGTTAGTTTAAGTTTGGTTCTAACTAACCAAAGGGAGAAATATTGTATGTGTTTCCTCTCTCCCACAGAGGAGAGAGGAAAATAATAAATATTGTGCACTACGACAACCGCAACCGCATTAGAGCAGAGAGTAACCAGCTAAGGAGAGGAAATTAGCAAGTAGATTAATAAGCCTGGAAAGACGATAATATCCACACAGTGCGGCAACACGTCTGTCAGCTATAGATATGAATGAGCATATAGACGACACACGTCTTTCAGTCGCAAGTTTATGGTGGCTAGGGCCAAACTGTCTGAACATTCTGTGGTTCAAGAAAGCACAAAAATGAAATCAAGGATGCCTGCTCGCTAAGTGGCCTTGTGGTTAGAGTGTCCACCCTGAGATTGGTAGGTCGTGAGTTCAAACCCCGGCCGAGTCCTACCAAAGACTATAAAAATGGGACCCATTACCTCCCTCCTTTGCACTAAGCATCAAAGATTGGAATTGGGGGTTAAATCACCAAAATGATTCCCGAGCGTGGCCACCGCTGCTGTTCACTGCTCCCCTCACCTCCCAGGGGGTGAACAAGCAGATGGGTCAAATGCAGAGGTTAATTTCACTACACCTAGTGCGTGTGTGTGACAGTCATTGGTACTTTAACTTTATATATGGTGTGCGCACTACTATTCAAAAACCGAAAATGATGCATTACTACATATGTCAGTAGCCAAAGGAGGAGTCTTGTAGACATATTATTAATATAATGAATAATTAAATGTAATCAATCATGTCCATGTAGACATTCAATCACATACAGTACATAAAACAAAAAAAATACAGTATAAAATGCATTATCACATAATATTAAAACAGTGCTTGTGCATATTCAGTAAAAGGCATCTAATAAATAAATAAAAGCAGCAATAAAAAAAAAATATATATATACTTTAAAAATGAGTCTACACACTAATACATTGAGATTATATAATATCAATATATGACATATTAACAATATACAATATTATAATATTATACAATGTAATAATTATAGATATATATAGATGTATAAAAAATATATTTATGATGGAACTGTAGCCTCTGAGTCGTAATCGAATCATTAGGTGCCCAAAGATGAACACATCTAGTTATGCTTAAAGTTAAAGTACCAATGACTGTCACTCACACACTACTTACGTTGAATGAGATGCCTATCTTCACATTATTTTTTTTAGAAAATATAAAAACAATGTATCCAAAAATCGGCAATTTTGCAGCAGCGCAGATATTGAACTGGCAATTGTCTGAACAGTTTTGGCTTTGTTTTTATAAAAGTTGTCACTTCCTGATGCAAACCTGGCCAGGAATTGAAACCATGGTATCCTTGGTGGTATACCACCAAGGATACGGCATAGCAAGATAATAAATGTTAATTAAATTGTGATGACTAAATACAATGGTGGCCCTAGTGCGTGAATGTGAGTGTGAATGTTGTCTGTCTATCTGTGTTGGCCCTGTGATGATGTGGCAACTTGTCCAGGGTTTACCCCGCCTTCCACCCGAATGCAGCTGAGATAGGCTCCAGCACCCCGCGCCACCCCAAAAGGGACAAGCGGTAGGAAATGAATGGATGGATGGACTAAATACAATAGTTATTTCCTATGCATGGGTCAGGGTGTTTTGCAGTGCGTCAATTGGTTTGGGCGGATGTGACAAATATAGTAATGAGGCCAACGACATAGAACTCTGCAGGATACATGTCACCACAACATGTCACCATAGCAATCTGTTGCCTTGGTCTTCCTTCCCGTCGCTATACAGCAGGTATAAAAATGAATGAATCGCATTATGCACAGCTTCATATACAGTACGTCATATACAGGACCTCTATGGAGTTAGGTTATGTTATGTAAGTGTGCGTTCATGTTCCCATGTTGTTGATGGGGCAGACAAGACTGTGAGAAAAGTCACAAAGCCCTCATGTTGGCTTGGTGACCAGACGGTCACTACCCTGAGGAAGCCTGACGACAGCGACTAATGCGCCGACCTGGCACAGAACACGCTCCCTGCCAGCGTCATGTCATGGCCGGCAAGTCATGCAATGTGTCCAAATGTGTCGCCGGTAATTAGGATCAGGATTGTCTCTAATGTTGCTCAGACGGATCCATTTAGTTCATTCTATTCATGTCAATTAGACCTTTGTGGTAGTTACCTTGCACTTTAATACACCTTAGTTACTTCAAGGGGCTGTTTGCAACCTGTGCAGGCAAACGTCTCAGCCAAATAGTCTTTAGATACTTGCAGAAATATGTTGAAATGATCCAATAACTCTGAAAATACGGTATCAAAACGACTTAAATATAATGCTACTTTTCCCCCTCAAAAAAAGTCTAAAAAAGTTGGGTTGTCTTATAGTAAGGATCAGGAGAGTAATACATGCAGACAAACAACTTTTATACAAGGAGTCAAAGCTTTTCTTCCTGTCACTCACCTCACACACACCATTGACCTGAAAAGTCCTGGCAAGATGCACACACGAAAAACCGCTGGAAAAAAAGTGTCTAAAGAGTTTGGGCAAATTAGTTATGATGCCATATATAGAAATGTACATATATATATATATATATATATATATATATATATATATATATATATATATATATATTATATATATATATACATATACATACTGTATATATATATATACATATATATACATATATATACATATACATACTGTATGTATATATATATATACATATACATACATATATATACACATATATATATATATATATATATATATATATATATATATATATACATACATATACATACGCATATATATATATACATATACATACTGTATATATATACATATACATATATATATACATATACATACTGTATATATATATATACATATACACATATATATATATATATATACATATACATATATATATATATCTATATACATACACATATATATATACATACATATATATATATATATAGACACTCAGTGTGTGTATTATATATACATATATATACGTTAGGTCAGGAAAAAACACAGAGGCTATTTCATCCCTACAAGCTTGTTTCGCAGGTTTCCCTGCTCTTCAGGGGATTTTATTGAAGTGTCACTTCAATAAAATCCCCTTTTTTTACTTTTATTTTTTTATTAAAGTGTCACTTCAATAAGATCCCCCACATTAAATTTGTGATGACATTTTGATGCAAACTATATGGTATGTTGAATGGGATTTGTGTTAAGCTTGATCATCTACTACTACGACCGGCGGCCAGCCAAAGTTGTACCCCGCCTTTTACCCTATGGTAACTGGAATAGGTTCCAGCTTCAGTGTGACCATGTTTCTCTATACCTTCGGTACATTTTTTAAATGTTCCCACGTTACAGACGGAGGCCTCGCCAGAACCATCAACCGAACTTCTTCCCCGCCTGTGTCATCTGGTGAAGGGGGAACACGGCTATGGTTTTAACCTGCACAGCAACAAGGCCAAGTATGGACAATTTGTACGCTCAGTGGACCCCCACTCACCCGCCGAGTGTGCTGACATGCGGCCAGGAGACCGACTGGTGGAGGTAAACACGCCAGGGGCTTCCCTGCTTTGTATTTCTATCCCCAAATGATGCATGAGTGGTTCACTTTTCATGTCACATTACATGTCACTTTACTTTTCACGTTACATGTCATGTTGCATGTCACCTTTCATGTCACATTACATGTCTTGTCACATGTCACCTTTCATGTCACATTACATGTCTTCTTACATGTCATGTTACATGTCACGTTATATGTCACTTTACTTTTCACGTTACATGTCATGTTACATGTCACCTTTCATGTCACATTACATGTCTTGTCACATGTCACCTTTCATGTCACATTACATGTCATGTTACATGTCACGTTATATGTCACTTTACTTTTCACGTTACATGTCATGTTACATGTCACCTTTCATGTCACATTACATGTCATGTTACATGTCACGTTATATGTCACTTTACTTTTCACGTTACATGTCATGTTACCTTTCATGTCACATTACATGTCTTGTTACATGTCACCTTTCATGTCACATTACATGTCTTGTCACATGTCACCTTTCATGTCACATTACATGTCATGTTACATGTCACGTTATATGTCACTTTACTTTTCACGTTACATGTCATGTTACCTTTCATGTCACATTACATGTCTTGTTACATGTCACCTTTCATGTCACATTACATGTCTTGTCACATGTCACCTTTCATGTCACCTTTCATGTCACATTACATGTCATGTTACATGTCACGTTATATGTCACTTTACTTTTCACGTTACATGTCATGTTACCTTTCATGTCACATTACATGTCTTGTTACATGTCATGTTACATGTCATGTTACATGTCTCATTATGTCGCTTGACATGTCCCTTTACATGTCACATTACATGTTATGTTACATGTCTCATTATGTCACTTGACATGTCCCTTTACATGTCACGTTACATGTCACATTGCATGTCTTGTTACATTTCACCTTTCGTGTCACATTACATGTCTTGTTACATTTCACCTTTTGTGTCACATTACATGTCTTGTTACATGTCATGTTACATGTCTCATTATGTCACTTGACATGTCCCTTTACATGTCACGTTACATGTCACGTTACATGTCACGTTACATGTCATGTTACATGTCACATTACATGTCTTGTTACATTTCACCTTTCGTCTCACATTACATGTCTTGTTACATGTCATGTTACATGTCTCATTATGTCTCTTGACATGTCCCTTTACATGTCATGTTACACGTCATGTTTGATGTGCCGTTAAATGTTACATTATATGTTGCATGTCATGTTACATATCACGTTATATGTCATGTTACATGTCACATTGCCTGTTATGTTACATGTCATGTTAGATGTGATGTTATATGTCATGTTAGACGTCATGTTATACGTCACTTTACATATCATGTTACATATTATGTTACATGTCATGTTAGATGTGATGTTACATGTTATGTTACATGTCACATTACATGTTACAAGATATGTTACATGTCACATTGCATGTTATATTACATGCCATGTTACATGTGATGTTATATGTCACGTTAGATGTCATGTTATATGTCACTTTACATATCATGCTACATGTCACTTAGCATGCCATGTTACATGTCACGTTATATCGTGTGTTACATGTCACATTCCATGTTATCTAACATACTATGTTAGATGTCATGTTATATGTTACTTTACATGCCACGTTACATGTCACGTTATGTCAGTTTACATGTCACTTCACATATCACATTGCGTGTTATGTTACATGTCACATTACATGTTACGTTATATGTAACATGCCATGTTATGTCATGTTACATTGCATGTTGGAATTGGGGGTTAAATCACCAAAATGATTCCCGGGCGCAGCCACCGCTGCTGCCCACTGCTCCCCTCACCTCCCAGGGGGTGATCAAGGGTGATGGGTCAAATGCAGAGAATAATTTCGCCACACCTAGTGTGTGTGTGACAATCATTGGTACTTTAACTTTAACTTTAACTTTATATTACTTGCCATGTTAGATGTGATGTTATGTCATGTTTTGTCATTTTACATATCATATTACATGTTATGTTACATGTCACTAAACATGTCATGTTAGATTTCATGTTACATGTCACGTTACATGTTATGTGACATGCCATGTTACATGTCACATTAGACGTCATGTTATATGTCACGTTACATTCCACGTTGCATGTCACGGTATGTCAGTTTACATGTCACTTCACATATCCTATTGCGTGTTGTTACATGTCATGTTACATGATATGTCAAATATATAAGGTCTGCTTCTTTCTACTCCTTTTCGGATGTCTTGAGGTGTATAACTGTCAACCTGAGTTTGTGCACAAATGTAACCTGGTATGCATGTCTGGAATGAAATGAAGTGACTTGAACATGTAACATTACATGTTACATTACATGTCAGTTACGTGAATGCAGTTGATTGGAAAAGCAGCACCATCGCCCTTTGTATTAATCAGGTCTGTGCACTGATTTGCGGTGTGATTGGATTGAAGCAGATCAGCTGGAATTAAAGTGTTTTAGTTAGACAGGAAGTGAGAGAGACGGTGTTTACAGGGTGAAAGGCCAAAATCCATAGTTATATAACCAGCAAAGGGCAGGTTGGTCACAAACAGATTTTAGTGTTGTGGAGAGGAAATTGTGTCATGCAAATCAACCCGCTTCCACTCAAATGACTTCTTTTTATGTCCTGTGAGGGGAGACATGCCTCCCGCTGTCACGTTGCACAATGGCTACTTCATCATCATAGTCATCGCCACTAGCTCCTCTTCTCTTTACAGTTTCCTATACCATGTCTCCTGTTTCTCAGGTAAATGGAGTGAACATCGAATGCCTGAGGCATACTGAGGTTGTGGCACTCATTCGAGCAGAAGAGCGAGAAGTGCGTCTTCTGGTGGTCGACCAGGAAACAGACGACCTGTTCCACAGACTTGGGATCACACCCACAGCACGACATGTATATTTTCTGTTTGTTTATTTATTTACTTACAGTATTTATTGCCTTTTTATACACACACACACACACACAATTACATTTTCAGGGACAATCATTGATTTCTTTTTCACATCATATTTAGTAATAAATAGAGATGTCCGATAGATAAATGCTTTAAAATATAATATCGGAAATTATCGGTATTGTTTTTTTTATTATCGGTATCGTTGTTTTTGTTTTTTATTAAATCAACATAAAAAACACAAGATACACTTACAATTAGTGCACCAACCCAAAAAAAACTCCGTCCCCCATTTACACTCATTCACACAAAAGGGTTGTTTCTTTCTGTTATTAATATTCTGGTTCCTACATTATATATCAATATATATCAATACAGTCTGCAAGGGATACAGTCCGTAAGCACACATGATTGTGCGTGCTGCTGGTCCACTAATAGTACTAACCTTTAACAGTTAATTTTACTCATTTTCATTAATTACTACTTTCTATGTAACTGTTTTTATATTGTTTTACTTTCTTTTTTATTCAAGAAAATGTTTTGAATTTATTTATCTTATTTTATTTTATTAATTTTTTTGAAAAAGGACCTTATCTTCACCATACCTGGTTGTCCAAATTAGGCATAATAATGTGTTAAATCCACGACTGTATATATCGCTATCGGTTGATATCGGTATCGGTAATTAAGAGTTGGACAATATCGAAATATCGGATATCGGCAAAAAAGCCATTATCGGACATCCCTAGTAATAAATCAATTTTATAGTCACAGGCACAATTATAATAACTTACAAATTGGTCGTTAAAAATGTCAGATTTACAAAAGGTGATTGCTCATTACAATATTTTATTTAAATATTTTTTATCTACAAGCGGTAGAAAATGGATGGATGGATGGATGGATATTACGCCCTGAGATCGGTAGGTTGTGAGTTCAAACCCCGGCCGAGTCGTACCAAAGACTATAAAAATGGGACCCATTACCTCCCTGCTTGGCACTCAGCATCAATGGTTGGAATTGGGGGTTAAATCACCAAAAATGAATCCCGGGCGTGGCCACCGCTGCTGCTCACTGCTCCCCTCACCTCCCAGGGGGTGATCAAGGGTGATGGGTCAAATGCAGATAATGATTTCGCCACACCTAGTGTGTGTGTGACAATCATTGGTACTTTAACTTTTAACTTAACTACATTAGTCCTAAAAGGGTGAAAACAAAATAAAGAACTGTACTTCTGGGCTGCAACCAGCAGAGGCGCTGTTGCCTAAAAAATTAACAACATGCCATTAGCTACTGTGCCGTGAGAGATCATAAGGTGTGTTGCGGGAAATGATTCAATGTCATTATTTTATTATATATATTAATAACATTATTAGTGTCGAACGATAATTATTTAAAAATCGAATTAATCACACTTTCGAATTTTGATTAATCTAAAAAAAGACCCCAATTTTTTGACACAAATTAAAGAATCTTATCCGAATGTCATACATGAACATTTTCTAAATGTTTTACTAAGATGCATGTCATGTATTTGCTCAAAACTTGTTAAACGTTTTATCTAAAGTCAGGGGTTGTGAAATTTGTCGCAGAGCACAACCAGTCAGACTTTCCTTACTCATCTTTGCACTGGCATATGCAATGCCCTGATCACTAATCGTACAACAACCAAGGAGCGCATGCGGTCAAAATAAATTGCAGCATTAATCTGCGTTTAAGCATGAATAATGCGAAAATTCTTTGTGATTAATCGCATGTGTTGACTCTGACATGTTAACTGTAACAACGATTCTAATTAAACAAATTCCCTTTTACTGATCTAAAAAATATGTTTTTGTTTACTACAAATAAAGCTTGCGTTCAGCTAAACCCTCCCAGATTTCACACATATCTGTGAGTAAATTGAGACCAGATTTACATTATTCCAATATTTTTTATTAAATTATATTGTTTAGGTTTATGTTTAGGAAAAACCTAGCTATGGGCAGTGTGTCTCAATTATTGTCTGTTACAAATCCACTAGGAAAAAGAAAACATTCCGACCCCGTTCTCTCACAACTATAAATATTAGCATTTGTCAATACAATTATTATAAATGTTATAAGTACACCTCTGCATGACATTGTTATATACCTTATTAACATTAAAGCAAAACAAAAAAGAAAGAAATGTACAGTAAACTAAAAACAAATTATTATATTTTATTTTATTATTAATTATACATATCTTTATATTATTTATTATTAATATGCATATACATGTATATATGTAACCGGTGTTCTCTTCCTCTGCATTGTGTGTAGACTTTAATGAACACGACCGACAACCAGGGGTTGCTGCTTAGCTCCACTTTACTTGTGTTAACTCATCTTAACTCATGTTACCATGAATTATTTATGTGGACCCCGACTTAAACAAGTTGAAAAACGTATTCGGGTGTTACCATTTAGTGGTCAATTGTACGGAATATGTACTGTAGTGTACTGTACAATCTACTAATAAAAGTTTCAATCAATCAATCAATTAATGCATCTGACGATACAGGAAATACAAACGTCAATATTTTTCTGCCATCGTCGAGCCCCTCTCCCGTTATCGTGGACAGAAGGGCAGTTCCGTATGACAACACAGTGAAATAAAAACATACCTGACAATACAGGAAATACAAATCCCAATATTTTTCTGCCATCGTCGAGCCCCCACACAAATATGTACAGTACAGAACAACAAATAGCTAACTTTAAGTTCTTAACGAAACTATAAATGCACTTTTCTGTTGTCGCATGGACGCCTACCTCTCCCGTTACTGTGGACAAAAGGGAAGTAGAAAGGCGTGTTCAACACATTTAAAAAGGCAGGTGTCACAACAATTAGTGCAGTAGGAGGGACAACGACACAATGGTTCCACATTGACAAAACATCGAACAACCTTCAGGTATTTGAATGTAACTTACACATTTTGTGTAATTATAACAATCATACAACATCATAAAATACATTATGTACATGACATAATTGACCACGTTAGATATATATATATATATATATATATATATATATATATATATATATATATATATATATATATATATATATATATATATACTATATTGCCCAAAGTATTTGGCCACCCATCCAAATTTCCAGAGTGGAACTGTCATAGGATGCCACCTGTGCAACAAATCCAGTCGTGAAATGTCCTCGCTCCTAAATATTCCAAAGTCAACTGTCGTCTTTATTATAAGAAAATGGAAGAGTTTGGGAACAACAGCAACTCAGCCACCAAGTGGTAGGCCACGTAAACTGACAGAGAGGGGTCAGCGGATGCTGAAGCGCATAGTGCAAAGACTTTCTGCACAGTCAGTTGCTACAGAGCTCCAAACTTCATGTGACCTTCCAATTAGCCCACGTACAGTACGCAGAGAGCTTCATGGAATGGGTTTTCATGGCTGAGCAGCTTTGTCTAAGCCATACATCACCAAGTCCAATGCAAAGCGTGGGATGCAGTGGTGTAAAGCACGCGTCTCCACTGCTCTAGAGTCCAGTGGCGACGCGTTCTCTGGAGTGATGAATTCACTCTATTCCATCCGGCAATCTGGTGGAGGAGGAATTATGGTATGGGGTTGTTTTTCAGGAGTTGGGCTTGTCCCCTTAGTTCCAGTGAAAGGAACTTTGAATGCTCCAGGATACTAAAACATTTTGGACAACTCCATGCTCCCAACCTTGTGGGAACAGTTTGGAGCGGGCCCCTTCTTTTTCCAACATGACTGTGCACCAGTGCACAAAGCAAGGTCCATAAAGACATGGATGACAGAGTCTGGTGTGGATTAACTTGACTGGCCTGCACAGAGTCCTGACCTGAACCCGATAGAACACCTTTGGGATGAATTAGAACGGAGACTGAGAGCCAGGACTTCTCGACCAACATCAGTGTGTGACCTCACCAATGCGCTTTTGGAGGAATGGTGGAAAATTCCAATAAACACACTCCGCAACCTTGTGGACAGCCTTCCCAGAAGAGTTGAAGCTGTAATAGCTGCAAAAAGTGGACCCACATCATATTGAACCCCATGGGTTAAGAATGGGATGGCACTTCAAGTTTATATGTGAGTCAAGGCAGGTGGCCAAATACTACTATATATATATATATATATATATATATATATATATATATATATATATATATATATATAAAATATGTATATTGTTTTTTGGTCTTTAAGAATTTTTTTTTAAAGTGCATCAATTTGCCTGAAATTTAAAAGAAAAATGTTTCAATGTTTCAAATTTATTAGCAGCATTAGCTCAGGAGCACAATATATAAAACAATTGAACCCAAAACACAAAAATTAATAAAAAAAATTGTGCTGATTTTTTTTTTTTTTTTTTTTTATCAAAATGAGGAAGTCACTTTTAGATAAATAGATTTAAAGATGCGATGAGGTGGCGACTTGTCCAGGGTGTACCCCGCCTTTCGCCCGATTGTAGCTGAGATAGGCTCCAGCGCCCCCCGCGACCCCAAAGGTAATAAGCGGTAGAAAATGGATGGAAAATGAGGAAGTCACTTTTAATTGCTACAACCGAGTAGTGTTGTAGTGCACATCATTTTGAAGTGGGGTTTAAAGCATGATACTGCATGATACTGATAAAGTATTTTCCCTGGGGTCACATGAGCACATTTTTTTTTAAAAAGTCATACGAAAAGTTTGGACACCCCTTGGTTGGTTCCAGCATTTTCACTATTCAAAAATATGTATTTATTTTAAGTATTCTCCTACTTCCCACAGGTGTACATGGACGAATCCTCCACAGAAGTCGCCTCATCCGCGCCTTCGCCCACCACTGAACACCTTTGTACCGCAGAAGCACCCATCGTACACGTCACACTGACGGACACCGCCATCACAAACATGTCCCCCAAACCGCGAGCCAATGGGAGCTATGCATCCCAGTCCTCAACCGGCTCTACCACCCAATCCGAGATCAGTAGCTCTGATATGAGCTTCCAGGTGAGAGAGAAAGAAGTGTGCGTGTGAGGTGAATCTAAATAATGAGATAGGTTTATAATTATGTTTATGTTCAACGTTTGAGGTCCCCGATGAGGACGACAGGCGTGTTTCGGACCCTTTCATAGACAGTGGTCTTCGTTTGAGCCCCACAGCGGCCGAGGCGAAGCAAAAGGTTCTTGCCGGGCGCAACAGAAAGAGGGCGCCCCTTATGGACTGGAGCAAGAAACAGGAGATCTTCAGCAACCTCTGAGTGCACAGAACTGAAAGAATGCGGACTATGATTTATGAATTGTTACATGTCAGCACCATCAACTTGCGAGTAACTGAAACTAACAAGCAATTAAGAACCGAACACCTCAAGCCATAGCAATATTTTTAAGAAAGTGGGCCCTTACACTTAATCGGTTCCATTTGCATTATAAAGAAACTATTTTATCATGCATTTTAACTACATTTCCTATTAGAGAAAGTGTTGTGCACATTGATTTAAATGCACATTGGGAAAAAATAAAATTTTAAAGATGAATTTAAAGCACTGGAAAAATTGCAATGTTTTTGCCTGTGCCCGCTTCCTAAAGTTAGACTTGATCATAAAATCTAAAAATGTTAATATTTCATAAATGTTATATTTCTTTATATATATTTATGTTATTTCTTATCCCATTTACTATACTTTATTGTTAAAAGAACAGAGTGTAACTTATTTTCTGGACTATAGAGCAGTGGTTCTTAACCTTGGAGGTACGGAACCCCACCAGTTTCATATGCACATTCACCGAACCCTTTAGTGAAAAATTAAATGTTGGGTTTTTTTTCAAATTCAAGACAAAGTTGTATGTTTTTGGTAACACTTTAGTATGGGGAACATATTCTAAGTAACAAATACTTCATTTATAGTTTTTTGGACACTAGGGGAACATATTCTAAGTAACAAAGACTTAATTTAGAGTTATTTGGTTAGGGTTAGGGTTAAAGCCAGGGTTAGAGGGTTAGGGTTATAATAAGGCCATGCCGTTTAAAGCATTAATAAGTACTTAATAATGACTAGTTAAGAGCCAATATGTTACTAATTTGCATGTTAATAAGCAACTAATTAATGGTGAATATGTTCCCCATACTAAATTGTTACCATGTTTTATTACTGGTGCACAAAATGAACCGTGCATGAACATCACCTTGTTCAAAGAACAAAACCAACAAAGCGCATAAACTCACAACAAATTACACACCTGCAAATCAGTCTGACATCTGCTGTTGTCCGTAATACGCCCGATAGGGAGAAGTTTTTATTCACACGATGAGTTGGGTGTGTCTTGACCTCCGCCGAACCCCTAGGGTTCGATCGAACCCAGGTTAAGAACCACTGCTATAGAGAATTTAAGCCGCACCCACCAAATTATAGAAGAAAAAATATTCACTTATTTTAGCCGCACCGGACAATAAAGCCGCAGATATATACGAGATATTTGTAAATGTTTATTTACATAGCTTAATTGTTTCCAAACAGTGCCTGTAACACAGCAGTAAAACGGATGATTAAACAAAACAGAAGTCATCGTCATGGACCCACGAGCTGCGGAAGCTAGCTCTCTAATCAGCTAAACAGACTCAATAACTCCACGGTGACGTATTGGTGAATTTACGAAATTGAAACAATACAAAAAGAATGTCATTGTAAGTAATACTAATACAGACACTTGTAAACTTCTAAACGTGTTAGCATATTTGCTAATGCCAACGGCGCTAGCCAGATTATACTACGATAGCACGTACAAATATGCATGAAAAAACTCCTACAGACATCACACATGGGATGGTTTGCTAAGCATGAATTGTTTTAGTTACATTGTAAAACTTACAAACATTGCTTGGAGTAATGAATGAAAATCCTTTCGAGCAGAAACTCTGGACGATTTTACTTCCGGTTCAAGGCACGAAACCGGAAGTACATTTTCAACCAGCAACACCTGCAGTGAGCGAACTCATCCAAAAGATGGCACCATAGCACAAACAATAACACACCTTTTCAGCGTCTCTGTCGGTGTAATATAAAACGTTTTTTGTTGAATACAAAGTATTATGGCCGTTAACGAAGAAAAATCCATAAATTAACCCCACCGTTCTACTGGCCACTGGGTTCAAAGCGTTGGAAAAAAGTAGCAGCTTAAAGTCCGTAAAATACTGGAGTTAAAATTCACACTTTATTTGGGTCCTCAGATTTTCACTCACTCCTGTTGCCCTAACACACATGTCACTTGATCCACTCAGAAAAAATAAAATACATTTAAATAAATAAATAAAAGATTTTTGTACAAATCGGGATTCTTATTTTTAACGATTATTATTCTATTAAAAAAAAATCAATAATCGATTGCTTTGTTTTTTGCTTTGTTTTTCAAAAATCCGTCCCTTCCAGCCACTTTTGTAAATGTTCGGGTAGAATTTTATTAAACAAAACCAGTTTTCTTTCAAGTAATATATACATTTATCAGAGTTGTTTATTTATTTTATGGAGGAATGTAGTTATTCGTAGAACTGGCACACAGTGTTATTAAAAAAAATGTTGATTTTGAATCAGGAATCGTTTTGAATCGAGAATCGATTCTGAATTGAATTATTGCCCCCAAGATTCGTATCAAATTGAATCGTGTGGTGCCCAAAGATTCACAGCCCTACTATTCGCATAAAGGCAATGCATGTTTTTGCTAATTATATACCTAAAAACTCTGTCTGGGATTAGAAATATTGTACAAAGATAAAATAAAGTTGCCTGCAATGGGCCAACACAAATTAAGAGTAGTTCAATATGTCTATTCTCAGATTTAGAGTTGGAAAAAAATACAGAAATGTAAGATTATATTGAGAGAGTTACAATAAGCAAATGGCACTGATTCGGTGGAATGGCTATCATAAAAGACTGAAAGTGATGTACATGCATACATGATCTGTTCTGTGAAATGCTCACACTTCACTCTGTGGGCAGACACACACATTAATGACAAATGTGACATTGTGTGGACCATACACACATCCTGTACTGTAAAGTAGTCTTAAAGATATGCTTTGATTTTATCTGCCTGTCTGATTCAGCTATAGAAGCTTTTGTTGTTATTGAAGCTTTCGAAGCTATGTTGATTGTCTATTTTCTACCGCTGGTCCCTGTCGGGGTCGCGGGGGGTGCTGGAGCCTATCCCAGCTGCATTCTGGCGGAAGGCGGTGTACACCCTGGACAAGTCGCCACGTCATCGCGGATGCTATGTTATTTAATTAATGTTAATTTAAACACAAACATATCAACATAACATCAGCGCTTCAGTGTAAGAGGTGTGTTTATAAAGGGAAGGATGCACTGTAAAAAGTGAAATGTTTGCTCAGGTAGACCATGTGATCCTTTTGTGAGAAATGTTCTCTGTAGTCTGCTTGTGTGAGTGTGCGTGTGTGCGTGTAAAATGCTGTAATTAAATAATCATATTTTTTTTCAAAACTTGACATTTTTATTTGTCACTGACACATATTGACCAGCATGTGGGAATATCTGCAGTAGACCTGATTGATTATGCTATGAACTAACCCAGGGGTCGGCAACCCAAAATGTTGACAGAGCCATATTGGACAAAATAAATAAATAAATAAAATCTATCTGGAGCTGCAAAAAATGAAAAGCCTTATATAAGTGTTATAATGAAAGTAACCCGTGATGTAAGTGTCTATATTAGCTATATAAGCCTACTATCAAAGGCTCAATCTTCGTTGACGGAAATGTTGTATTTTAATTTTTATTCGACACATTTTTGCAGCATTGGAAAACATTAGTAAAATGGAGGCTTCTCACAGGATGAGATGACTCCTCGAAATTACTGACTCAGAAAAATGTGTGTGCAAGTTTAAGGAAACGGCAGGCTGTCTTCTTCTAATGGATTTATTACAATCTTTGCAAGCTGGGTAATGTTTGCTGTGGTCTGGAACAACATGGCACACAAACAACTATCAGAAATGAAGCCAATATTACATACAGATAATGTGCCATGAGACATGCAAATATAAATTAAATACACAGAGGACATAAGTAAAGGAAATTAAACGAGCTCAAATATACCAGTAACCATACGCGATAATGTATATGTGAAGTGAATTGTATTTTGTTGTTGTGAGAGCAAATGGGAGTGTTAAGTTTCACTATGGTGTGCTCTCCCATGTCATTCTCACAATGAACACTAGCTGGCAGTGTTGTGTGTTGAATAAGATGCCTGTCCTATCTGTAAATTGAAAAAAAAGAGGATGTTCCTGTTACGAGTCGACAACATATGCTTCAGAGAGTTTATTCCTCCGAATTAATATAAGTAAACCAACGCCCTAATACCACCATCTCTGTTAAAAAATTGTGTGTGTTGTGTTCAAGCAATGGACAAAACCTGTAATTCAGAAACACTCCAAAAATGGAAGCTGTTGTCAGGAGTAATTGTTTGTGTTTGGGTGATTTTTGACTCCTGCGCTCCCCCTAAAGCAAGGGTGTCAAACGTACGGCCCGAGGGCCAGATCAGGACCGCGAACAGGTTTTATCAGGCCCGCGGGATGAGTTTCCTAAGTATAAAAATTAACCTGAAATTTTTTAATTAAAGAAACAGCTGTTCTAAATGTGTCCACTGGATGTCGCAGTAGCAATTATTTGTATCTTTGTAGATGATGCTACATATGTACAAAATAAACCACATGATGTTAGTACATCAGTCGAGGAAAATGATCAAACTACATAAATAACATCCTGTAATTTGATTTTGATATTTTTTTTAAAATCTTGATAGATTGAAAATGAACACCAATGAGTTGACTGATGAACATTATCACATAATTTATTCAGAAAATATAAATAACGACGAATAAAGTATATATACTATTAACCGCAACATGTAAGTGTAAAAAAGAAAACAACATTATGATTTGTACAATTTCCGAATGTGCTTGTTCTATTTTTAAACAAAGAAAACAATCTGAAGTTGTCTTTATTTTTAAGTTATCGTGCCGTGATTTGGGAGTAGATTTTTCTCCATGTGGCCCCCGATCTAAAATGAGTTTGACGTCCCTGCCCTAAAGCCATGGAGGTTCATTTATTGCGTTTGTGCTGCTTAATTCGTTGATTTTATTGTTGAGGATCTCAAGGCTGTTGTGTTGACCTACTCAGTGGCCTAGTGGTTAGAGTGTCCGCCCTGAGATCGGTAGGTTGTGAGTTCAAACCCCGGCCGAGTCATACCAAAGACTATAAAAATGGGACCCATTACCTCCCTGCTTGGCACTCAGCATCAAGGGTTAAAATTGGGGGTTAAATCACCAAAAATGATTCCCGGGCGCGGCACCGCTGCTGCCCACTGCTCCCCTCACCTCCCAGGGGGTGAACAAGGGGATGGGTCAAATGCAGAGGACAAATTTCACCACACCTAGTGTGTGTGTGTGACAATCATTGGTACTTTAACTTTAACTTGTGTTGAGTGTGAATAATGGCTACTCTTAGGGCCATGCTACTTTTATTCCTCACACCTGATGAAACACACAGTTACGGGAAATGAAGAGCATGATGCAAAAATAATCTGTTAATAAATTATAGCCTCCTAACACGGGATGCTTTTCGTTTTGATGTGCTAATTTAAGACATTGACATTTAGCGATTGTTTATTTGCAGTCGGAGAGAACGCAAAATGAGCTAAACATGGAAAAAGTGGAAGAAACCATGAGCGTACCTTGTATGATGTTGCGAAGATTACAGTAGTTAGTGCCGTTATCAAACAGGCTGGACCAGAAGGCCGACATGGATGCACCCTGCAGGAGAGCCATCCAAAGAAACTCTTAGATGTTTTGGATATTTTTGTGATGAATCAAGTGATGCGGCTTACATCTACGCGGCAGCCGAGGCCCACGGCTGTGGAAGATAATGTGAAATTAACGCTCCCCACCTGACCAACAGCTGAGGTGTGGTTGGCGTGGATTAGTGACCGGGCCCAGCTGGTGTAAAGCAGAGAGGAGATTACTCACAATTAATCCATTGTAGAAATCTTGCATTTGTTACCTCGTAGGAGCCCATGGCTTCAATCTGAGTCACAACGGCCATGTTAGCCTGACTGCACGGCACCGCAAGCAGCCTGCACAGCAATCACGTATTGTACCTCTGCATTCAAAGTAAAATTAACGTTTCTTACCACACAATCTTGCAGAAGGCGTTTGTGGAGTCAGTCGGGGCGGCGTGCGTCAAAATGCACAATCCCAAAACGAGGACAAGAGCTCCGCACTGAATTTTGGAGGACATGATAGCACACAGTCAAAAAAAAGTAGCAAAAGCAGGTCTGTTGTCCGCAGGTTGGTCAGGCAGGACTGTGTGTTTTTCTAAAGAACTCTTTTAGTGAGACGCGGCAAGCGAGCGATCATGTGGCGCCGTGCAAAATTGATTAGCATGACACTTGACATGACACAAAGAACTCCGGCTTATTAGTGATTCCCAGAGCCCAAAAAAAGTCTGCGGGCTATAGAGCGTTTTCTATTCGGGCTCCAGTACTATGGAATGCCCTCCCGGTAACAGTTAGAGATGCTACCTCAGTAGAAGCATTTAAGTCCCATCTTAAAACTCATTTGTATACTCTAGCCTTTAAATAGCCCCCCCCTTTTTTAGACCAGTTGATCTGCCGTTTCTTTTCCTTTCTCCTCTGCTCCCCCCTATCCCTTGTGGAGGGGGAGACACACAGGTCCGGTGGCCATGGATGAAGTGCTGGCTGTCCAGAGTCGAGACCCGGGGTGGACCACTCGCCTGTGCATCGGTTGGGAACATCTCTGCGCTGCTGACCCGTCTCCGCTCGGGATGGTTTCCTGCTGACCCCACTATGGACTGGACTCTTACTATTATGTTGGATCCACTATGGACTGGACTCTCACAATATTATGTCAGACCCACTCGACATCCATTGCATTCGGTCTCCCCTAGAGGGGGGGCGGGTTACCCACATATGCGGTCCTCTCCAAGGTTTCTCATAGTCATTCACATCGACGTCCCACTGGGGTGAGTTTTTCCTTGCCCGTATGTGGGCTCTGTACCGAGGATGTCATTGTGGCTTGTGCAGCCCTTTGAGACACTTGTGATTTAGGGCTATATAAATAAACATTGATTGATTGATTGATTGATTGACTTCACGGTGGTTGTGACCAGGGGCGCCGCTAGGGATTTTGGGCCCCATGAAAATAATCTTTACAGGGCCCCCAACACAGTGTCATTATTTTTTCTGTATTATAATTTCAACATCATTAGGGGCCTCTCTGGGCCCCCCTCCATCATGGGCCGCTAGAATCCGTCTCCTTTACCCCCCCTTTTCGGCGCCCCTGGTTGTGACACTAGCAACATGCTTGTGGAGCCCGTCTGGTCCAGCCTGGTCCAGACCCTGCCTCCGTTCCGCCCGGATCTCGAACCTGTGTCGTCTTGAATGAGAGACGAGTGCGCTAGACACCGAGCTGAAAGCCCAACTGTCAGCTCAATGTCAAGGGCAAGCTCTTTAAGGGGTCATGATTTATGTTGTCTACATTTTGAACACTTCCTTGTCATCAATCAATCAATCAAAGTTTATTTATATAGCCCTTAATCAGAAGTGTCTCAAAGGGCTGCACAAGCCACAACGACATCCTCGGCTCAGATCCTACATCAGGGCAAGGAAAAACTCAAACCAATGGGCTACAATGAGAAACCTCGGAGGGGACCGCAGATGTGGGGAATCGTTTAATCGTTTAAAAATCATTTAAAGGAGACCATTGTATAAACACACTTACCATCCACAACAGTAAATTTGTGTACATGGACAACATTTATTTATTCTGATCATCATTCGGATTAGAATGTTACTGTGTACGCGGACCCTGACAAAAAAATTATCTGATTATGACGTGCATTTTCATGCATCACACCTTAAATTGTGCTTTGTTTTAAAGATGTGCTATTTGGATAAACACAGTATGAGAAAACAATTTTTAAGGAATTTTACCTTTGCAACCTCATTATACTATTGGCTAAGTTTTATATTCATAAATGTAAGTTTCTTAATACCCGACCTGTTTTTTGTGCCTTTAAAAAAGAATTAGAACTTTACTTTAAAGCGCTTTCTACCTCTAACAACCAAAAAGCTGTGAAAACTATGATGCTGTGCTCCAAATTTGAACTATTTACGGAACTTGTGTGAGCCTATGGCTTTACACATTTAGTTGCTTTATTGAGTTTACAACCCCCTGGCGCTGTATTGTACTGTTTCTGTACTTGGTTTGATTATTATTATTGATCTGCTTGTTTGTAAATGTTGAATATTATAAATAAAGGTTTATAATTAAAAAAAATATATACAAATAAAATTAGAAGATTTTACTTTGACATGCGCAGAACCTAACAAATGAAAAGATGTGTTTTTATTTTTGCTATGGCGCCATCTTTTGGACGAGTTTGCTCACTGCAGGTGCTGACTAAGCAGTGACTTCCAAGTTCCACTGTAAACAGACATGGTCTATAATGGTATATATATGTATGTGTATATATATATATATATATATATATATATATATATATATATATATATATATATATATATATATATATATATATTATTTTTTATTTTTTTATATATATTTTTTTTTTCATCCCCCTTCTATTCACTACTCTTTTTTTAACTCTAGTGATGCTGTGTAATACAGAAAATTACTTGTGTCATGTGGGACTTGATACAAGTCTGTTATTATTCTACAAAACTCATATTTTGATGCATATCTGTTGATGATGAAGCAAAACTACTAATATTGTCAATACACCAACAGCCAAATTGGCTTTATGACAAACTATTGTACAGTCAGTTCAGTTGTTTATATTTTCAAGTAAATGTATATTAAGACATGACAGCAGTGAAATACATCTACATTCTGTAGGAAAAAAATCGCTGGTAAATGTTATAGCAATAATATAAGTTGTGTGCATTATTGTGTCTGTCGTATTCATATTTAAATTTTTTATCCTGTTAAGCGTCTTTGAGTGTTCTGAAAAGCGCTATACCAAATAAAATGTATTATTAGGGCCCGCATGGCCCATTGTATAAGGACTCCCAAAGGGAGTCCTTATACAATGGGACATAAGGACCTATTGAATTTGTAAGGTTTTATTCTTTCTTTCTTATTCTTCCGCCGCCTCTTTGAGCACTAATTTGACCCACTTAACATGCTTCAAAACTCACCATATTTTACCCACCTATCAGGACCTGCGAAAATTGTCTTTTAATAAAAAATTTTTTTTTTAAAAACTCAAAATTGCGCTCTAGCGCCCCCTAGGAAAAAAAAAACTAGACTGCCTATATCTCCCACTAGGAAGATCGGAGAGACATGAAACACAAACCTTTATGTAGGTCTGACTCAGACCTAGTTTTCATAATTGTATATCATCGGGCAGAAATCAACAGGAAGTTGGCTATTCCCCCTTCAAGACAAAAAAGTACTAAAAACAGTCACTTTTGCCTCTTTGAGCTGCAATTTGACCCCCTTAACACGCTTCAAAACTCACCAAACTGAGCGCACAC
Source organism: Nerophis lumbriciformis (assembly GCF_033978685.3). NCBI lineage: Eukaryota > Metazoa > Chordata > Actinopteri > Syngnathiformes > Syngnathidae > Nerophis > Nerophis lumbriciformis. Next base: position 30,782,674 of record NC_084574.2, read on the forward strand.
ATCAGGACTGGCACAAATTGCGATCTAATAAAAAAACCTAACCCCAAATTTAAAAATTGCGCTCTAGAGCAATTTTTGAATAAAACTGAGAAAAAACTGCTCCTCGGAAGAAAAAAATGACAAAACTGCCTGTAACTCCCACTGGGAAGGTCGGAGAGACATGAAACAAAAACCTCTATGTAGGTCACACTTAGAACTGCATTTCATAAATTGACAACCCCCAGCAAAAATCAACAGGAAGTTTGCTATTCCCCCTTCAAAACAAAATTTTTGTAAAAAAAACGGTCACCTTTCTTCAAACATTATCTCCTCTGAGCGCGTTTGTTGTTTCAGCTTCAAACTAACACAGGAGAGAGATTGAACCCTTCTGATTAAAAGTTGGCGAAAGCGTTTTGATACCTGCTCCGGTTTTGATTTTATGACCCTTCAAAGAACCGCTTCGCTGATGCTGCTGCGCTGCTGTTTTTTTAAGATGGCTGCTTAAAAGCAGGATGCACCAACGTGCCCACACAATGCAGACTAGGTAGGTACACTAGACAAAAGTATTGGGACACTTAAGCCGAAAACTGGACAAAATTATTGGGACACTTGGGACTACAATTTGACAAAAGTATTGGGACACTTACGACTAAAAGTAGACAACAGTATTGGGAAATTTAGGACTACCACTGGACAAAAGTATTGGGACACTTACACCGGACAAAAGTATTGGGACACTTGGGACTAAAACTTGACAAAAGTATTGGGACACTTAGGACTAGCACCTGCCAAATACGCGGGCCCGACCAATGCTGCTTGCAGCTTTAATTATTATTATTATTATTATTAAATCAGTGTTAAGGAAAATGAGTTCACATCCGGGTCACTGGCACAGTAGCTAACTAAGCTAGCTGCAGCAGCTGGCAACAATTTCGCTGGTGGGCATACATACAGTGCAATAATCTCCGATTCACAAAATATAACCAACAGAAAAGTTCACTCTTACTTGTGAAAAGTAATCCCCCGTGACCTGTTTCCCACGGTCCGCCTGGTTCTTCCTTGTTCTTTCTGCTGCTCAAAGAGGAGTAAGACGACCGGTTCAAGATGGCGGCCGAATTCCCTGCGCCGCAGCGCCCAATGCTGCATCTATTCACGTACGATATCTATGGCTTCACTTGCCCTGCGAATCCGAGAGGGGAACAGTTGAATGCTCAGAGTAAAGGTCAGCGGCGTTCCTCCTCGCCAATATAAGTCGGTGAAATTTTAACTTCTGCTTAACGACACGTTGCAGTGTTTTGTCTTTTTCAAGCCGTTTTTGCTGGAATGAAAGGATCTTAGCGTGTTGTAACTGCAGCCTGCAGCGAAATAAGCTTCTAAGACTAAGCTTTTAAAGGTATGCTTCATTCAGTCTTACTACTTTAGTTAGTAATTGAGAGTCCTGCTCTGCTGAGCTTGTCTGCTCTGTGTACTAACCTGACAATCAAAAATGCGTGCACAGTCTGACAGCCTGTCAATCATTAATCACTGCCTGTTTTGCATTTGACAGCTTGCAGGAAACGCCAAGTACCTGCCATGCCGGAGCTAAGCGGCAAGGTCCAGACTGTTCTGGGTCTGCTGGACCCGGACCAGCTGGGCCGCACCATGACCCACGAGCACCTGACCATGACCTTTGGGTGCTGTTACGTCCCCCCGCCGCCGGGCGAGGAGAAGATTGCGGAGGACCCCTTCCACATGCAGCACATGCACTGGCTCAGGCAGAACCCGTACAGCAGCCGCCAGAACCTGCTGCTGCAGCAGGAGACGGCCGCCGTGCGCGACGAGCTGCTGGCCTACAGGAAGGCCGGCGGGGGCGCCATCGTGGAGAACACCACCACGGGCATTGACCGGGACCTGCCCACCCTGAGGAAGTTGGCCAAGGAGACGGGGGTCCACATTGTGGCGGGGGCGGGCTACTATGTGGACTGCACGCACAGCGACGCCACCAGGAAGATGAGTGTGGAGAAGGTGTGTATTGAAGTGACACACACACACACACACACACACACACACACACACACACACACACACACACACACACCCTTAGGAATCTATTTAGGATCGGGGTAAATAAGAATCACAATTCGGGTATGAATTTTTTAAAAATTCACCTTGTACACTTGTTATGTGTAAGTAATATGCAACTTTACTTATTTGATACTTGTTTATATTAAGACTTTTGTTCAATCAATCAACTTATTTATTTGTGTAGCCCTAAATCACAAATGTCTCAAAAGGCTGCACAATGCCACAACCACATCCTCGGCTCAGAGCCCACATCAGTTCAATGAAGGACCTATTACATTTGAATCGCTTGTGTGCTATTTTGTGCTTAGCTGTCGTGTAGCTGCTGGCTTCTAGTAGGCAATTAGCCCACCGTGTTTACTGTTTTTTAATGGCTTCAGTAAAATACAAGAAAAGACCTGGGCAATTATTTTGACTCGGCGGGCCAAATTTAGACAAAAAAAATGTGTCTGGGGGCCGGTATATCTATTTTTAGGAACACTGATACGAAACCTCACAATAATGTCTGATTGAATGCTAAAAACGTTATGACAGACCGCCTTAAAAAACGGAATGGAATTTGACATTTTTTTTACCGAATGAGACACCCAGAATGTACATGAAAATAAAGAATGTGGGATTTACAATATTAACTATGAATGATAAAACACTGAATATTGACAACATATGAACGTCACACCCCCTACCCATCGACATATTTTACAATCAAGCGAAACGCAACAAAAACAGCGAAATATGAATGCGAAGGGTAAAAAAAAAAAAAAACTACAATCTGATACATCTGATATATGACTAATCTTTAGAACTTTGTTGTAAAAGTCCCCTCCCGCGTCTGTCCCTGACACCCGCATTTTCAGGCTCTCTGTGGAAACGCTCCCCACCCACACTGATTGGTGCCTCGTTTGAGCAGCTGTGACTTAGATGACCATAGTAACTAATTAGATTACCATAGTAACTAGTATATCATGCAAAAGCGCAGATTCCAACCATTGAAATACCGTGTTTAGTTCAAGACTCACGGTCATTTAAAAACATCACTGCACATCATAATGGCAGCTACAGTTTCCATCTTAAAGATCTAAAAAAAATATTTGTGAATGTCGGGCGGGACAGAATTTAAAACGGGCCGCATGCTCTTGGAGACTCAAAGCGCTTTAAATAGTGAAACCCACATTCTTCTGGCTTATTTTTTTGGCTAAAATTAATATTGTTTCTGGTTACCGTTTTTATATTGATATTATCTTGATTTTGTATGTACTTTGTGTCATATTTTATTCATTATGGGACGAGCGGTAGAAAATGGATGGATGGTGCTTTTTCGTCACTTATTGTTTGTCTTTGGTACACTAATGTGTATATTATAGGCCATTGGTTTTTTGTTTTATTTTTGCAAAAATATTTATCTATTTTATATTGCTCTTTTTATCTTTGGTATGAACATTATTATGTAAACTCGAAGTAATTTTTTTTTTTTTTTGTTGTTGTTGTTGCTATTTTTGTTTTACAAAATTGTATTATTGATCATGTTATACTGCATTGTAATCTTTTGTTTTGTGATTGTGTGATGTTTTTTGCCTGGACCCCAGGCAGAATAGTCTCCATAGCGGCGTAGACTAATGGAGATCCTTAACAAACTAAACTAAAACTAAACAAACCAGTGTGGAGCAGGTGGGTAAAATGTCTTGCCCAAGGACACAACGGCAGTGACGAGGATGGCAGAAGCGGGGATCAAACCTGGAGCCCTGGAGCCCCAAGCAAATATGACAATTTATCGGGTAGTTTTGTGACGGAGTGGTGCAGTCACGGTTGTTGGGCCTTAAACAAGGTCATATGTTAGTCATACTGTAAGTCATAAGAGGAACATCTGCATCCATTTGTTATCCTGACCATATTGTGTATGTGAGTGATTGATTCCAGCAACCTTTTTTCATGTGCATTGACACTGTAAGAAGTTAATCGCCACGTGCATTAGACGGAACAAACTTTCCGCCCTAAAAAGCTTCTTAAATTGTGGTTTCTGTCCTACATGTCAGTTGACCGATGTCATCATCAGCGAGGTTCTCCATGGCGCCGACGGCACCAACGTCCGCTGCGGCGTTATCGGCGAGATCGGAACCAGCTGGCCCATCACAGAGAGCGAGAGGAAGGTGCTAAAGGCCACGGCGCACGCTCAAGCCCAGCTGGGCTGCCCCGTCATCATCCATCCCGGGCGCAATCCCACTGCTCCGGCTGAGGTGGTGCGCGTTCTCCAGGAGGCGGGAGGTGACATCGGCAAAACGGTCATGTCTCACCTGGACAGGTAAAAAAAAAAGCGTTTTAGTCATGGTGAAAGTCCTCAAAAGTGACTTTGGATATGGTCCCTAGAAACAGCTTTAGTGTTGTCATGTTTATTTTCAATGTACAGGCGGGAAAACACCGTGTGTTATGGAGCTAAAACATGGTTTACCACAGGGGTGTCAAACTCATTTTAGCTCAGGGGCCGCATGGAGGACAATCTATTCCCAAGTGGGCCGGAATGGTAAAATCAATCAATCAATCAATCAATCTTTATTTATATAGCCTTAAATCACAAGTGTCTCAAAGGGCTGCACAAGCCACAACGACATCCTCGGTACAAAGCCCACATACGGGCAAGGAAAAACTCACCCCAGTGGGACGTCGATGTGAATGACTATGAGAAACCTTGGAGAGGACCGCATATGTGGGTAACCCCCCCCCTCTAGGGGAGACCGAAAGCAATGGATGTCGAGTGGGTCTGACATAATATTGTGAGAGTCCAGTCCATAGTGGATCCAACATAATAGTAAGAGTCCAGTCCATAGTGGGGCCAGCAGGACACCATCCCGAGCGGAGACGGGTCAGCAGCGCAGAGATGTTCCCAGCCGATGCACAGGCGAGCGGTCCACCCCGGGTCCCGACTCTGGACAGCCAGCACTTCATCCATGGCCACCGGACCTGTGCCCCCCCGCCCCCCTCAAGGAAAAGGGGAGCAGAGGAGAAAAGAAAAGAAACGGCAGATCAACTGGTCTAACAGGGGGGCTATTTAAAGGCTAGAGTATACAAATGAGTTTTAAGATGGGACTTAAATGCTTCTACTGAGGTAGCATCTCTAATTGTTACCGGGAGGGCATTCCATAGTACTGGAGCCCGAATAGAAAACGCTCTATAGCCCGCAGACTTTTTTTGGGCTCTGGGAATCACTAATAAGCCGGAGTTCTTTGAACGCAGATTTCTTGCCGGGACATATGGTACAATGCAATCGACAAGATAGGACGGAGCTAGACCGTGTAGTATTTTATACGTAAGTAGTAAAACCTTAAAGTCACATCTTAAGTGCACAGGAAGCCAGTACAGGTGAGCCAGTATAGGCGTAATATGATCAAACTTTCTTGTTCTTGTCAAAAGTCTAGCAGCCGCATTTTGTACCAACTGTCATTTTTTAATGCTAGACATAGGGAGACCCGAAAATAATACGTTACAGTAGTCGAGACGAGACGTAACGAACGCATGAATAATGATCTCTGCGTCGCTAGTGGATAAAATAGAACGAATTTTAGCGATATTACGGAGATGAAAGAAGGCCGTTTTAGTAACACTCTTAATGTGTGATTCAAAGGAGAGAGTTGGGTCGAAGATAATACCCAGATTCTTTACTGATTCGCCTTGTGTAATTGTTTGGTTGTCAAATGTTAAGGTGGTATTATTAAATAAATGTCGGTGTTTAGCAGGACCGATAATCAGCATTTCTGTTTTCTTGGCGTTGAGTTGCAAGAAGTTAGCGGACATCCATTGTTTAATTTCATTAAGACACGTGTAAAATCATGGTGTGATAACTTAAAAATAAAGACAACTTCAGGTAGTTTTCTTTTTTATAAATAGAACAAACACATTCTGAAAACGTACAAATCACAAATAATCCTCTGGACAAAACACTTCAAGTTTGTTGACAATTCTGAGGAAATTGGTGCAGTTTCAAAAACACAATGAGCTTACACTTGGTCTCAGTGTATCTACATAGACAGGATTAAACTTTAAGTCGGAGTCTTTCTGGGATTGAACAAAAACACAACATGTAAACTCTTCTAGGTATCAAATACCTCCTTTGCATCAATCCAAAGCTAACTCAACAAACCGTGAAAAACGGAGGTAAAAACTATTCAAAGGGGTTAAAGGCCTACTGAAATGATTTTTTTTTTATTTAAACGGGGATAGCAGATCCATTCTATGTGTCATACTTGATCATTTCGTGATATTTCCATATTTTTGCTGAAAGGATTTAGTAGAGAACAACGACGATAAAAATCGCAACTTTTGGTCGCTGATAAAAAAAAAGCCTTACCTGTACCGGAAGTAGCGTGACGTCACAAGTTGAAAGTCTTCTCACATTTCCCCATTGTTTACACCAGCAGCGAGAGCGATTCGGACCGAGAAAGCGACGATTACCCCATTAATTTGAGCCAGGATGAAAGATTCGTGGATGAGGAACGTGAGAGAAGTATTAGAGTGCAGTGCAGGACGCATCTTTTTTCGCTCTGACCGTAACTTAGGTACAAGGGCTCATTGGATTCCACACTCTCTCCTTTTTCTATTGTGGATCACGGATTTGTATTTTAAACCACCTCGGATACTATATCCTCTTGAAAATGAGAGTCGAGAACGCGAAATGCACATTCACAGTGACTTTTATCCCCACGACAATACATCGGTGAAGCACTTTAGCTTCGGAGCTAACGTGATAGCATCGTGCTTAAATGCAGATAGAAACAAAAGAAATAAGCCCCTGACTGGAAGGATAGACAGAATATCAACAATACTACCAAACTCTGGACCTGTAACCACACGGTTAATGATGTACCGCCTGACAAAGCCTAGCAATGCTGTTGCTAACGACGCCATTGAAGCTAATTTAGCTACGGGACTCGACAGAGCTATGATAAAAACATTAGCTCTCAACCTAGCCAGCTCTAATCTGCTCATCAAAACCCGTGCTCACCTGCGTTCTAGCGATCGACGGCGCGACGAAGGACTTCACCCGATCATCGATGCGGTTGGCGTAGTCACGGTAGCGCGTCTGCTAGCCAAGTCAAAGTCCTCCTGGTTGTGTTGCTGTAGCCAGACGCTAATACACCGATCCCACCTACAGGTTTGTTCTTTGCAGTCTCCATTGTTAATTGAACAAATTGCAAAATATTCACCAACACAGATGTCCAGAATACTGTGGAATTTTGCGATGTAAACAGAGCTGTTTGTATTGGGATACAATGGTGACCGAATACTTCCGTTTCAACCATCGACGTCACGCGCAAACGTCATCATACCTAGACGTTTTCAACCGGAAGTTTCCCGGGAAATTTAAAATTGCACTTTATAAGTTAACCCGGACGTATTGGCATGTGTTGCAATGTTAAGATTTCATCATTGATATATAAACTATCAGACTGCGTGGTCGGTAGTAGTGGGTTTCAGTAGGCCTTTAAGTTCACTTTTCTCATGTTCGACAGAGACATTTTGGGGCAACGAGGGTGCCAAATGGCCATGTGTTCGAAGCAGAAGACATAAAACGTCAGGTTTTAAGTTTCATGTAGGTCCCCCTTTACTGTGTAGCTCTTGCTTGGCCCCGGTGTAAACCGTTTGCTTGCCTAACAGAATTGCTACTGTGACATCCAGTGGACACGTTTAGAACAGCAGTTTCTTTCATTAAAAAAAAAAAGCAGCTAATTTTTATACTTGGCAAACTCATCACGCGGGACGGATAAAACCTGTTCGCAGGCCATACATTTGACACCCCTGGTTTTCGACTTGTACTTTGAACATACAGTCAGTATTGTGTCAGTTCTGAATAGATGAACAGTATCTACTTTTATTAGGACCATCTTCAGTGAGGCCGAACTGCTGGAGTTTGCTGAGCTGAGAAGTTACCTGGAATACGACCTGTTTGGAACCGAGATGCTCAACTACCCATTCCACTCGGACATAGACATGCCAAGCGACAGCCAGAGAGTCAAGACGTGAGAGACCTTTCAAGTAGTTGTTCCTTTCCATGTCACCAGATGTTGATTCCTGGAACGCAGAACCAAATTGTCTTAATAGAACACCCGTCTTTTGCTAGATCCATTTTTGGACAAAGTAGTATCAGACAACAGAGTAAGACAGCTGTTTCACTTCCGATACAATACCGTAATTGGAGCCTTGAGTATTGGCAGACACTGGTATTGATCTGATACAATTTTAGTAGGAATCTTTCATAATTTTACTATTTTGTAGTGTGGAATGCAAGAAAAGGTTTGCTCAAGTGAAATTAGCCGAACAGAGAACAATGGTAGGTAATAAAAACATTAATGGTTTCATTATTAACTGTTTGGTATGGATTTATGGTGTGGTAATTGTTGACGACATTTTATTTGGGAAAATAATGTGTCCAGTACCGCTAATTTATCCCCGAAACACTCATCCGCCCCGTCCTGAACTAAACAATGTCGAGACTGCCACTTGAAACAGCGACTAAACTACGAATCTTAAGCTAACAAGGACAATCCATACACCCACAACACATCTCATCTGCTTGTGTTGTGCACGACATCATCGATGTAACATCAATGTAACATCGATGTACCAACAGAACAGCAGTTGCAACTTGAGAGGCTTTCTCTCTTTTTTTACTTACTAATCGTCAAGCTGGGGACAGCTGCACAGCACACTTCCTGCCGTCACAATAATAGCGCTGTGCGCCACATCCTGTCTGATTGCGCTAACAAAATAAAAGTTTGAAAACAGTACTTTCCACAAGCATGATGTATTCAAAGCACTTATTGATACATTTACAGAATTATTATGCTTTGACATAAAAAAAATTGGTCAAAATTGTCCAAAGATGTATTGCATAAGGATTTTTGCATTTAATTAACATTTTACTAAACTTTATTTGACGCAAAAAGCATGGACTCTAAGGTGGTAAAATAAGTGTAAAAGGAAAAGAAAAAAAAACAATTTCAACAAAAAATTAATTAGATTGTTTTTTATATTGCTATTATTTAAATTTGTTGTTATCGCTATTATTATTTGTACTTGTTTATGTGTTACATAAATTAATATCTGTTTAATTAAACTATATTTAAAGGTTGAGTTTGGGTGGTTTGATGGGGTAAGAGCGAACTAGTGTCACATACACCATGATGTCATAGCATAATAAAGCAAGTACTACTCCTCTGTTGTTTGCTAACGACATTTGGGACACCATTTCCCCCTGTGTTGCCATGTCACAAGAAACCTGTTTGCAACCTGTCTTCTTCAAGCTTTTTTCCCAGGGGAAAACTATTGTCTCATATTTGGGTGAACAATATTTCCATTATTTCATGTAGAAAATATGGACAAATATCCCAGCAGGCACAACACATTAAAACAGTGGTTCTTAACCTTGTTGGAGGTACCGAACCCCACCAGTTTCAAATGCGCATTCACCGAACCCTTCTTTAGTGAAAAATATTATTATATATCTTTTTTTTAATTCAAGACAAATGTATATGTTTTTTTTTACTGGTGCACAAAATGAACCGTGCATGAACATCACCTTGTTCCAAGAACAAAACCAACACAGTGCATGAACTCACAACAAATTACTGACAGGTTCAAACACCGAACTATATATTACACAAGACAAGAAGAAAGGAATCAAGCAGAGACATAGTTGAATTTTACTCATGAGGAGGAACGTATTGGGCTGTACACTCAGTTACAGTTTCACCCTACGCTCAAAGGTACAGTCCCACGTGCTCCTCTATTTATTCGGGAGGTCCCTAGTTAACATCACTGAAGCTGCTTCTGAAGGGAGGGGTAATGCAAGCAGCCCCAGTAGACACAATACATGATTATTCAGAATGGAAATGTGCCACTCACACTTTCGCCCTGTCTCTGTTTTGTCTGCGTTGAGGTACTCTGTGTCCGTCCTTGGCTGTCAGCAGGCAGGGTCTGGAAACAAACTGCTGACACGAGACAACTCGCAAAGCAAGATTACAAGTTGTGCCTTTGCACAGATAGAAAAGTACAACTTCAGCACAATTGATAACTATAGCAACGGCCTTTAAGCATAAGAGTTGTGTGATGTCTTATACATAATTATTGTAACATTTACACACCTGCAAATCAGATGTAAAATTAAAGGGAACATTGTTCGGGGGTATCCATAATAGGGATAGGGAGAAGTTTGTATTTACACGATGAGTCGGGTGTGTCTTGACCTTCGCCGAACCCCTGAGACCGACTCACCGAACCCCTACGGTTCGATCGAACCCAGGTTAAGAGCCACTCTATTAAAAGAACGTCAAGAACTTGTTGAATTAGGTCCTGAAATTGAGCAACTCAAACATAACGTTGAAACTACATGCTTTTTGACGACATTTTGTCAGTGAGGTAGTGACGTTGATGTGACCATTGAAATGTAGTCATTTCCCAAACATCAACGTATATACTCTGAATTTACAAGTACAACTATTTTGCAACGTTGTTTTGAAGTCAATTTAAAAAAAAAGACGTGTAATCAACGTATCAATGCCAATGCCCTGGTATTCGATCCCAAAGATGGTCACAGCTCTTCAGCTTTCTTTCTGCTTCTCTTCGTTCAGCTTGGCGTTCCTTGTAAAAGAGGGCTACGAGGACAAGATCGTCATCGCGCACGACATCCACACCAAGAACCGCTTAACCAAATATGGCGGCCACGGCTACTCGCACATCCTGACTAACATCGTTCCCAAGATGCTAGCCAGGGGCATCACGCAGACGCAGGTGGACAAGATCCTGGTGGACAACCCCAAACGCTGGCTGGCCTTCAAATAAATGGCGAGGCAGTTTTTGATTTTTATTTTTAAAAATTTAATGGAGCAATAAATGAACTTTAGAACCCTTCAATCAATCACAGAGTCTATGAAAAGGAATAGAATACCTTTATTGTCATTGCATTAAAAATACAATGAAATTGGAGTAAAATGTTTTGCCATACAAAAAAACAATCAGCATAGATATTAACAGTTATAAATAGTAGAAGTTCTAGGAAGAGATAAAGGACTATTAAAAAAGTGCAGTGCCTTGATGTGTTTTCTCATGTGTCGGACAGCCACTACTTCTGGAAAGAAGCTGTTCCTAAATCTGCTCGTTCTTGTTTTGAGACACCCCGAGGGGTAAAAAGTTACCCACAAACATAACAAAAGATTGTATCTTTTGGTATGTTTGTGGGTTTGGAGAGAAATCTACAATTTGCAAGTTCCTCTAAAGAAGGTACTTGACAAGCGAATCTCTATAGTTTTCCTGTCAGCTGCTGAGCTCCCAGTAAACCAAACACGAGAATGCTCTCTATGGTGGATCGGTAGAAAAGGACCAGCAGTTTTTTGACGGACATCATTCTTTTTAAAAAATTCTCAGGAAAGTCGCCGCTGTGCCTTTTTCACAGTTGTCTGTTCACGTCCGCCTGTTTGAGATGAGGGTTCAAAGCAATTTGAAATTACAAACCCCGTTTCCATATGAGTTGGGAAATTGTGTTAGATGTAAAAATAAACGGAATACAATGATTTGCAAATCCTTTTCAACCCATATTCAATTGAATGCACTACAAAGACAAGATATTTGATGTTCAAACTCATAAACTTTTTTTTTTTTTTTGCAAATAATAATTAACTTAGAATTTCATGGCTGCAACACGTGCCAAAGTAGTTGGGAAAGGGCATGTTCACCACTGTGTTACATCACCTTTTCTTTTAACAACTCTCAATAAACGAATGGGAACTGAGGAAACTAATTGTTGAAGCTTTGAAAGTGGAATTATTTCCCATTCTTGTTTTATGTAGAGTCGTTCAACAGTCCGGGGTCTCCGCTGTCATATTTTACGCTTCATAATGCGCCACACATTTTCGATGGGAGACAGGTCTGGACTGCAGGCGGTCCAGGAAAGTACCCGCACTCTTTTTTTATGAAGCCACGCTGTTGTAACACGTGCTGAATGTGGCTTGGCATTGTCTTGCTGAAATAAGCAGGGGCGTCCATGAAAAAGACGGCGCTTAGATGGCAGCATATGTTGTTCCAAAACCTGTATGTACCTTTCAGCATTAATGGTGCCTTCACAGATGTGTAAGTTACCCATGCCTTGGGCACTAATGCACAGAGGTGGGACCAAGTCATTGTTTCGCAAGTCACAAGTAAGTCTCAAGTCTTTGCCCTCAAGTCCGAGTCAAGCCCCGAGTCAAGTCCAAAGTCAAGACTGGAAAGTCTCAAGTCAAGTCCTAAGTCCTGCATTTTGAGTTTCGAGTCCTTTCAAGTCCTTTTAACCACAGACTAATATATTAACACAGATTGTGTATGCTTTTCAAACGCTGTATTTATTTATTAAAACAAGTGCATTTTAAATTGCAGGAAAGAAAATTGTGCTGACATTGCACTTTATAATAGCACTATTAACCAGTCATTTTAAACATTAACTCATTCCTTTACAGAACAAACACATTGAAAAATAAAGTGCAAATGTACTTATTTGTACAAAAGTGTTAACATTGAAAAAACATGACATACACGTGAACATAACAAAAAAGTTGTACTTTTTATATGTCAGGGCCCTATGCTGCATTGCATTTGCAAAAGACCAAATTAGCCAAGAGTCTGTCAGTCATTTGTGCACGATGGGGGCGTAGTATGATGCCACCATGGCTGAAAACTCGCTCCACTGGAGCACTGGAGGCAGGCACTGCCAAGACTCTCATGGCCACTCGGAACAGTGAAGGAAGAGTCTTCATGTTCAATGCCCAGAACAAAAGGGGGGAGAGAGTTGTTTTGGGTTGGTGCACTACTTGTAAGTGTATCTTGTGTTTTTTATGTTGATTTAATTAAAAAAAAATAAAAATAAAAATAAATTCTTGTGCGGCCCGATACCAATCGATCCACGGACCAGTACCGGGCCGCGGCCCGGTGGTTGGGGACCACTGAGGTAAACAACCAAAAGTATGTCAGAAAGCTACGGTAGCTAAAACGCTACACATATTCATAATATAGTATACATTTTAACTGACCTTTATTTGACTATTTTTGTCTTTTTTTAGGTGGCTAAAATACGCGGTGCTGCTGACCGCCGTCTAACGTTACGTGTGATATATTGACTAACGTAACCCTGCTTAAAAAAAATCACTGAACAAAAAGTATGAATAAGGTAGTGAACTGCAACAGATTCCCGTGTTTGCAATAACGTTATAACGTTAGCAGTGAGTTTACAGCCTCACTGATTTAACTACACAGCAAATAAAAGTCACGTTACTTAGCCAATAAACGTTATCTTACATTCAACACTTACCGTTCTTTGTGCAACTTCAAATGCCGGACGAAGTTGGAAGTTGTTGCCTCTCCATCAGTAATTTTCGAACCGCATGTGTTGCATACTGCAAACCGTTTTGTGTTGACCACCTCGTAATTTTTATACCCAAACAAAATTATTTTAGGTATCATTTTTTGTTCACTGGCGTGTGGTTTGGACATGTCTTCTTCGTTGGTTGTCCTGCAATTTGATTGGATGAATGCTGTGTGATGAAAACAAAGTAGATCTAATTTGATTGGCTGTTGTACTGAGACCACACCAGCTGACACACGCAACGCTGATAGACAAGTACACAATGAAAAATACGGAGCGCTCCCGAATAACTTTTTCATCTTTGGGTTTTGGGGAAAGTAGCAAGTCATGTCAAGTCATGTCAATTCAAAAGGCTCAAGTCCAAGTGAAGTCACAAGTCCATCCATCCATCCATCCATCTTCTTCCGCTTATCCGAGGTCGGGTCGCGGGGGCAGCAGCCTAAGCAGGGAAGCCCAGACTTCCCTCTCCCCAGCCACTTCGTCCAGCTCCTCCCGGGGGATCCCGAGGCGTTCCCAGGCCAGCCGGGAGACATAGTCTTCCCAACGTGTCCTGGGTCTTCCCCGTGGCCTCCTACCGGTCGGACGTGCCCTAAACAACTCCCTAGGGAGGCGCTCGGGTGGCATCCTGACTAGATGCCCGAACCACCTCAGCTGGCTCCTCTCGATGTGGAGGAGCAGCAGCTATACTTTGAGCTCTCCCCGGATGACAGAGCTTCTCACCCTATCTCTAAGGGAGAGCCCCGCCACCCGGCGGAGGAAACTCATTTCGGCCGCTTGTACCCGTGATCTTGTCCTTTCGGTCATAACCCAAAGCTCATGACCATAGGTGAGGATGGGAACGTAGATCGACTGGTAAATTGAGAGCTTTGCCTTCCGGCTCAGCTCCTTCTTCACCACAACGGATCGATACAGCGTCCGCATTACTGAAGACGCCGCACCGATCCGCCTGTCGATCTCACGATCCACTCTTCCCTCACTCGTGAACAAGACTCCGAGGTACTTGAACTCCTCCACTTGGGGCAAGATCTCCTCCCCAACCCGGAGATGGCACTCCACCCTTTTCCGGGCGAGAACCATGGACTCGGACTTGGAGGTGCTGATTCTCATCCCAGTCGCTTCACACTCAGCTGCGAACCGATCCAGTGAGAGCTGAAGATCCTGGCTAGATGAAGCCATCAGGACCACATCATCTGCAAAAAGCAGAGACCTAATCCTGCAGCCACCAAACCAGATCCCCTCAACGCCTTGACTGCGCCTAGAAATTCTGTCCATAAAAGTTATGAACAGAATCGGTGACAAAGGGCAGCCTTTGCGGAGTCCAACCCTCACCGGAAACGTGTCCGACTTACTGCCGGCAATGCGAACCAAGCTCTGACACTGATCATACAGGGAGCGGACCGCCACAATCAGACAGTCCGAAACCCCATATTCTCTGAGCACTCCCCACAGGACTTCCCGAGGGACACGGTCGAATGCCTTCTCCAAGTCCACAAAGCACATGTAGACTGGTTGGGCAAACTCCCATGCACCCTCAAGGACCCTGCCGAGAGTATAGAGCTGGTCCACAGTTCCACGACCAGGACGAAAACCACACTGTTCCTCCTGAATCCGAGGTTCGACTATCCGGCGTAGCCTCCTCTCCAGTACACCTGAATAGACCTTACCGGGAAGGCTGAGGAGTGTGATCCCACGATAGTTAGAACACACCCTCCGGTTCCCCTTTTTAAAGAGAGGAACCACCACCCCGGTCTGCCAATCCAAAGGTACTGCCCCCGATGTCCACGCGATGCTGCAGAGTCTTGTCAACCAAGACAGCCCCACAGCATCCAGAGCCTTAAGGAACTCCGGGCGGATCTCATCCACCCCCGGGGCCTTGCCACCGAGGAGCTTTTTAACTACCTCAGCAACCTCAGCCCCAGAAATAGGAGAGCCCACCACAGATTCCCCAGGCACTGATTCCTCATAGGAAGACGTGTTGGTGGGATTGAGGAGGTCTTCGAAGTATTCCCTCCACCGATCCACAACTTCCGCAGTCGAGGTCAGCAGAACACCATCCTCACCATACACGGTGTTGGTAGTGCACTGCTTCCCCTTCCTGAGGCGGCGGATGGTGGTCCAGAATCGCTTCGAAGCCGTCCGGAAGTCGTTTTCCATGGCTTCCCCGAACTCCTCCCATGTCCGAGTTTTTGCCTCCGCGACCGCTGAAGCCGCACACCGCTTGGCCTGTCAGTACCTGTCCGCTGCCTCAGGAGTCCCATGAGCCAAAAGAACCCGATAGGACTCCTTCTTCAGCTTGACGGCATCCCTCACCGCCGATGTCCACCAACGGGTTCTAGGATTACCGCCACGACAGGCACCAACTACCTTGCGGCCACAGCTCCAATCAGCCGCCTCGACAATAGAGGTGCGGAACATGGTCCACTCGGACTCAATGTCCAGCACCTCCCTCGTGACATGTTCAAAGTTCTTCCGGAGGTGGGAATTGAAACTCTCTCTGACAGGAGACTCTGCCAGGCGTTCCCAGCAAACCCTCACAATGCGTTTGGGCCTGCCAGGTCTGTCCGGCATCCTCCCCCACCATCGCAGCCAACTCACCACCAAGTGGTGATCGGTAGAAAGCTCCGCCCCTCTCTTCACCCGAGTGTCCAAAACATGAGGCCGCAAATCCGATGACACAACTACAAAGTCGATCATAGAACTGCGGCCTAGGGTGTCCTGGTGCCAAGTGCACATATGGACACCCTTATGCTTGAACATGGTGTTCGTTATGGACAATCCGTGACGGGCACAAAAGTCCAATAACAAAACACCACTCGGGTTCAGATCCGGGCGGCCATTCTTCCCAATCACGCCTCTCCAGGTTTTACTGTCGTTGCCAATATGAGCGTTGAAGTCCCCCAGTAGAACGAGGGAATCACCCGGGGGAGCACTCTCAAGTACTCCCTCGAGTGAATCCAAAAAGGGTGGGTACTCTGAGCTGCTGTTTGGCGCGTAAGCGCAAACAACAGTCAGGACCCGTCCCCCCACCCGAAGGCGGAGGGAAGCTACCCTCTCGTCCACCGGGTTGAACTCCAATGTGCAGGCTCTGAGCCGGGGGGAAACAAGAATTGCCACCCCAGCCCGTCGCCTCTCACTGCTGGCAACGCCAGAGTGGAAGAGAATCCAGCCCCTCTCGAGAGAACTGGTTCCGGAGCCCTTGCTGTGCGTTGAGGTGAGTCCGACTATATCCAACCGGAACTTCTCTACCTCTCGCACTAGCTCAGGCTCCTTCCCCCCCAGCGAGGTGACGTTCCACGTCCCAAGAGCTAGCTTCTGTAGCCGAGGATCGGACCGCCAAGTGCCCTGCCTTCGGCTGCCGCCCAGCTCACATTGCACCCGACCTCTATGGCCCCTGCTATGGGTGGTGAGCCCATTGGAGGGGGGACCCACGTTGCCTCTTCGGGCTGTGCCCGGCCGGGCCCCATGGGGACAGGCCCGGCCACCAGGCGCTCGCCATCGTGCCCCAACTCCGGGCCTGGCTCCGGAGGGGGGCCCCGGTGACCCGCGTCCGGGCGAGGGAAATCTGAGTCTCGGTTCTTGCATTTCCATAGAAGTCTTCGAGCTGCTCTTTGTCCGATCCCTCACCTAGGACCTGTTTGTCTTGGGAGACCCTACCAGGGGGCATGGAAGCCCCCGGACAACATAGCTCCTAGGATCATTGGGACACGCAAACTCCTCTACCACGGTAAGGTGGCAGCTCAGAGAGGAGAAGTCACAAGTCATTGATGTTAAAGTCTAAGTCGAGTTGCAAGTCTTTTTACATTTTGTCAAGTCGAGTCTAAAGTCATCAAATTCATGACTCGAGTCTGACTCGAGTCCAAGTCATGTGACTCGAGTCCACACCTCTGCTAATGCACCCCCATACCATCACAGATGCTGGCTTTTCAACTTTGCGTCGATAACAGTCTAGATGGCTCGCTTCCCCTTTGGTCCGGATGACACGATGTCGAATATTTCCAAAAACAATTTGAAATGTGGACTCGTCAGACCACAGAACACTTTTCCACTTTGCATGAGTCCATCTTACATGATCTCGGGCCCAGAGAAGCAAGCGGCGTTTCTGGATGTTGTTGATAAATGGCTTTCGCTTTGCATAGTAGAGCTTTAACTTGCACTTAAAACTAAACTCACCCCACTATGGACTGGACTCTTACTATTATGTTGGATCCACTATGGACTGGACTCTCACAATATTATGTCAGACCCACTCGACATCCATTGCATTCGGTCTCCCCTAGAGGGGGGGGTTACCCACATATGCGGTCCTCTCCAAGGTTTCTCATAGTCATTCACATCGACGTCCCACTGGGGTGAGTTTTTCCTTGCCCTTATGTGGGCTCTGTACCGAGGATGTCGTTGTGATTTAGGGCTACATAAATAAACATTGATTGATTGATGATTGATGTAGCGACAAACTGTATTTAGTGACAGTGGTTTTCTGAGTGTTCCTGAGCCCATGCGGTGATATCCTTTAGAGATTGATGTCGGTTTTTGATACAGTGCCGTCTGAGGGATCGAAGGTCACGGTCATTCAATGTTGGTTTCCGGCCATGCCGCTTACGTGGAGTGATTTCTCCAGATTCTCTGAACCTTTTGATGATATTATGGACCGTAGATGTTGAAATCCCTAAATTTCTTGCAATTGTACTTTGAGAAACGTTGTTCTTAAACTGTTTGACTATTTGCTCACGCAGTTGTGGACAAAGGGGTGTACCTCGCCCCATCCTTTCTTGTGAAAGACTGAGCATTTTTTGGGAAGCTGTTTTTGTACCCAATCATGGCACCCACCTGTTCCCAATTAGCCTGCACACCTGTGGGATTTTCCAAATAAGTGTTTGATGAGCATTCCTCAACTTTATTAGTATTTATTGCCACCTTTACCAACTTCTTTGTCACATGTTGCTGGCATCAAATTCTGAAGTTAATGATTATTTGCAAAAAAAAAATGTTTATCAGTTTGAACATCAAATATGTTGTCTTTGTAGCATATTCAACTGAATATGGGTTGAAAATTATTTGCAAATCATTGTATTCCATTTATATTTACATCTAACACAATTTCCCAACTCATATGGAAACAGGGTTTGTAAGAGGAAAATCCTTTCTCCACACTGTAGGAGTGGTCAGAGCCATTGTTCATCCTCAAGCAAGTAAATTGGAGGTGGAAAAAGTTTGCATCTCCCCCACCTCCAAATGTTTTTCTGCAGTCGAGCCTGCTGCTCGCTAGTGTTAACATACTGTATCTGAGTTGTGTGAAGATAAAAAAAAAAATAGGAGGTAACTACAGAAGTACACACCACTCGCTAATTGGGTTACAAAAAAGATCAGTTAAAATAATACATAATGTTGGATATCAAGAACATTCAAACCTTTTATTTATTGAGTCAAAAATATTGAAATTCAATGATTTGGTGCATTTGCAAACAGCTAAAATTATGCACAAAGCAAACCGCAACTTGCTACAAAAGAATGTGCAGCAATTCTTCCCAACAAAAGAGGACACTTAAAACCTTTAGTATATCAATATGTGGAATTCAATTATGAAATGGATTAAGCAAATAAGTCAAACAAAGTCCTAATATGATCCATTTTAAGAAAATGGTCAGTTCAAACTCAAAGGATTTACAAAGTACAAAGAAGAATAATCCTGACAAACAGCTTGAAACTTTTTGAAAAATGAGATAATCTTATTTATCTCATGAATCTTAACTTACTTAAATATTTATTTATGAGAACATTTATTGTTTGTTGTTTTTCTTTTAAATACTTATCCCTTTACTTGTTTATTTATTCAATGGTGTATTACAGATTGAGTACGAACACATTTGTTAGAAATTGCTATGAAGAGAAAAGGGGTAGGATTACAGTACATAAACTCTGCTTCTTTCCACCCATTTTTGGACATGCTGTAATGAGAAACTGAAAATATGTGATGTATCCCATTGTATTTGTAAGCACGTTCAAAATAAACTAACACCATAACCATTTTTGTTGTTGTTGAAAATCTTCTCTCCATCTCACTTTATTACTTATTTGTTCCCATCTTTTTGGAAAACATTTTTAGAACTTGTGTGTCATTTAAAGACAAAACAGTGACTCTCTTTTACGCGCGCGCACACACACACACACACAAAACAACACTAAAATCACAATACAACTTCATCACATAAAAACTTGATTGGATTTTTAATAAACTTGGTTTGGATTGTTATATATGAATACATTTAATCTCAATAATCACAGTTTAGGTCAAAGAGTGCCGGTGCCACTATAGCCTACAGTATATCAGGGGTGCCCAAACTACGGCCCGCCAGCGTCCAAAATCCGGCCCGTGGGAAGTCCTTAGGTTAAAAAAAAATATTTTTAAAATGTTTGTATTTATTTTTTATTATTATTTTTTTAAATCTGTCCTTTCTAATCCATTTTTTCTACGGCTTATTAATCATATCGTCTAAAAATGCCTTTTCCCATCGACAACGTGACAACTTCACGCCCAATGCGGCCACCGAGTTAAAAAGTTTGGGGACACCTGGCCTATATTATTACATGATGACAAAAAAGGGGTTAAATAGAAATACTTTTATGTAAGTTTGCTGGCAAAAAGCCGGCTTTTCATAGTGCCATGATAAATCCACTTTTCACTACCTATACCTACAGTATTTTTCATTAATCATTGTGCAATTAACCCTGTGCAGATTGACGATACACACTTACTCTGATGATCCAAAAGATATCTGCTCATAAAAATGTCAGCAATAAATTGCTTGAAATCAAACAACCTTAGGTTTATTTATTTATATAGCTTTAATATTTCTTTTTTTTTTAATGTTTTATGGACTTTTTGTCAAAAACAAGTTAAAGTTAAAGTACCAATGATTGTCACACACACTAGGTGTGGCGAAATTATTCTCTGCATTTGACCCATCACCCTTGACCACCCGCTGGGAGGTGAGGGGAGCAGTGAGCAGCAGCGGTGGCCGCGCTCGGGAATATTTTTTTTTGGTGATTTAACCCCCAATTCCAACCCTTGATGCTGAGTGCCAAGCAGGGAGGTAATGGGTCCCATTTTTATAGTCTTTGGTATGACTCGGCCGGGGTTTGAACTCACAACCTACCGATCTCAGGGCGGACACTCTAACCACTAGGCCACTGTGTAGGTGGTAGTAAGTTGTTTTATAATGGGAAAATGCAAAATATGCAATATTCATATAAATAGGTTGCAGAGTGGAATGTTTGAGATTAGGTAGTAATAGCCTTGAACAGGTCAATAATTTATGACGTTATTGATTTTGAACCGCCCAATGCCATTTGTTACATTTCAGCAGTTTAATGGAAGGTTAACTCATTTATGCTTAACAAAGCTCTGAAATGTTTGCTCATGGTTTTCTGGGACCACCTGGTGGTTAAAGGGTACAGTTACAGCAAAACGATATTTTCTCGTTTTTCATTCGGCAAGAATAAGAGATGCAATCGGTTTTCATGGAATAAGCATATGCAAGGATTGTAAACTGATTAAAAAAATAATAATTCTAATGGGAGTTAATGAAAGAGGTCTTAAGAGAAAGTGTGTCTACTTTGTTTGTACCCCATTCTACAACGTTGCAATCAAAAATACAATGCCATTTTATAAAAGCAAAAAATTGTAACAATTCTGGCAAGATTTCAGACCGCTAACATTCAAACTAAATCATCCATCCCTTGTCTACGGCTCGTAATGTCACATAAGAAACACATGTAATGCCCCTTTTGGGCCATAAGAGTGCACAGGGGTTAATGGCTATTGCTTTATGGAAATGTCTTTGCTCCTATATTTTAATAAACTGTGCACTTTTGTGTTAAGAGCCGTCTTATCACTGGGAAATACACACCGAGCATATAAACTGCAAACAAGTGTGAAAACACAGACAGGAAGCATGCTCACAAGGTGGTTCAGCGAGAGCCCCCCCGAAAATGAACATATGAACTCTGTCAAACTATCCAAAACATGCTTGAAGACAAACAACTTCTCATGCATGTTCTCTCCACACTCAGACAAGCAATATGGCAAGGTTAGTCGTTGTAAAAGTGCGGATTAGTCGCAGTTTCACAAAGTTGATTTTATTTGCCATTTAGTATTGGGATATTTTCTTATTTTTGCAATTCAAAAGACACTTAAGTTCACAGTGCGGAATGACAAAACACTGACAGGATAAACACGCATTATATGGGAACAATTGAAAATAATACATCTGTACAAAAGGTCAAATAAAAGTGCAAAAACATTAACTGTAAGTAGCCTTAGTGCTAATTATGACGACTTTGTAATCTTACAATAACAAAAGACATTGGTAGCAGCAAAAAGAAATTAAAAATAATGTGAACCAGTTGTGAAACATCATAAAGTCATTGTTTAAAGTTATTATGGCAGCAAATGGAAATCAATAAAAATGTAGAACTTAATACACACCGTCACACACACACACGCACACACACACACACACAGTCACAGTTAACAGGTGCCAAGGACATTGTGGTGGGAGTCAAGTTTAAGCTCAGTACCAAAAACAATACAAAATTCGCATAGTGGACAGAAAACGCTAACGAGCTTACAAACTGCACATGCAAACACAAACATTTATATACACGCAATTAACCCTCACTAAGACAATCAAGGGTGTAATTCTTTCTCTACGATTTCCTACCCTTTGGTGAGAAAATCTAATGTTAGCCCTAATCCTCCCTTCATGGAGGAGTGGTGTCTGTGAAGCCACAAAGAGACCCAATAGAGCCTATTCTCTCTCTCTCTCTTCACATCAGGTAGAAAAGCTGACAAGAATAGTCAACAATGGATAGTTGTGTGAAGCAGCGCTGAGTCCGAATGATGGCGAAAAACATTGCTGGCCTGGTTATCTTATAGCTAAGCAAAGATTTGGTGGCAACAGATGAAGTAATTCTTATTGAATGCTATTCCCCTGGAAAAGTCACCAAAAAGTAGTAATAGTCTTGTCTCTAACTGCATGCAATAAGTTGTAAAAAGTCATACAGTGCCACCCACAGTCAGTTCCAAGTACTGCATGAGCAGCATCATGTGCAATAAGAGTTTAGTGAGTCTGTAAATGTCTGATTGGTCAAGCTACTCTTACAATTAAGAATCCTGATAAAATCTCCTCCCAACCAAGTAACAGACAGACAAGTCCGTGGCTTTTATTCCCTGCCTTTTTGATGAAGTCCCTCCCTCTCGTTCCCTGAACCTTCTCTTTGCCGGTCTCTATCCCTGCCTCCCTCGTACTTTTCCTGTTTCTATCCCTCCAGCTCGTCTCTAGGTCCCTCTCGCTGTCCCTACCGGTTAGTTTTTCTGTGTCGGGTCCCTGCCTAGTTAATCTAGAGGTGTCCCCCCTGTCCCTCCCATCCCCTCCCGCCCACCCTCCCTCTATGGACAAACACATAAGGGCGTGGGGGCCGTCCATGCGGGGGAGCGGCCAATAGCGTCCCCTCCCTCCCCCCAGATCAGGGCAGTGCAATACACAGATGGATGAGTTTCCCAATCACCCTCCTCCTGCTGGCTCGCCTGCACACACAGAAGGAAGCGCACAGGGAAAGGTGTGTTTATTTAAGAACAATGCAGAATATGAAATGCGTGCATTTAAAAGCTTAGTTAGTCAGGTGTCCAGTGCACCATTGTTATTATACAATCTTTATGTAATATTTCAAGGATGCTTTCATTACATTTAATTCATTTGATGAAGAAAAGTATCTAAATTGCTAAAAATTTAATGGTGTAATAATTACATATATTCAAAAGCCAAGCAGTTTTATGTTTTGCATTTTGTTACCTTATTGTACCGAAAACTAGCCTTGATACAAAGGTACAGTGGAACTTCGAGATACGAACCCCTCATTGTACGATTGTTTCGATTTATGAACCACAGACAATAGAAATATGCTTCAGTATACGACCTTTGTCTGTGTACCAACGTTTCATCTGCCCATGTTGTGCCCGGCAGTACATCCATTAAGGCCTATTTATATTCTATATTATAAGTGTTGCAGGAATTAGTTACTGTGCTACTTTGTGTGCTTTTTAAGTGTTTATTTTTCCAACATGTTTCCAGTTTTTGTCCAAAGAAAGCAATGGACAAGCGATGTGTGCTTTGATACATTCAAGAAGTATTCACAGCGTTGTCCACACTGCCTCACCCCTCCTCTCTGCTACACACCAAGAATATTTTATTTTATTTTCATTCTTCATTCCTAATCATTTCTAACGACCTCACTGCTAATGTGAAGGAGTTTTATGATTCCAAACCAAGAGTGCACCACAGGACTTGTGACAGTGTGTGTACATGTCGGCAGGGTGGCTTCATACGAGGAGGACAGTTTAGCTAACTGATGTTGTTTTGACTTTGTTATTAAATAAAAAGTTGATCATCACCACCTTGTTATGTTTGTTTGATATACTGTACACTTTATATTGTGTTCAAAGTGTACAAACATTTATTGAAATATGGACTTTTGTCAAGGCTGGAACCCATTATTCATATTGTTTTTTATAGGGACTTTTGTTTCCATATACAAACTTTTTTCTTTTTTACAAAACCTATTCAACTATGTATCGAACCATGAGAATTTTGTAACCTAACACCCCTATGTAAATTAATCCATGTGGGCAAACATGAAAGGAATAATGTCCCTAATTAACTGAAACAATACTAATCTTGAATGCTGAGTAAAAAGCTGCAATGTCAAGTAAAGTCTCTGGATCTTATTCAGATTGCATCAATTTAGATTTGACAATAAAATCCACTTCAACATTGTGAGAAACAAACAAAATCTTTCAACTGAAGGTAAAGAACTTGAGTCCGATGGGTTGCTGGCTATTTGGAGATGTTAAGTGGTCTCTTTCAACAGAACAATACTCCCAATTCCACAAGGACATCAACCAATGGAAGCACTATCTTTAAGGACCTCTCTTGCAGGTGCTGTTTTATGGTTACTGGGTTTTACTCAGCATCAGGAAGGGACTCATTTTTTGACATTAAATGATGTGAGTTGAGTTACCTCTTGGATGCGTGTGGAGGCTTTAAACACCATAGCAGGCTGCCAGTCGTTCCTTTAGCAGAGGGGGGAACTGCTCTGAGAACTGCTGCCAGTTCTCCTCTCCAACCTGCTCCTTGAAACCATGCAATATCTATTTAGGGGAACAGACAAAACAGAGAATTTTTAATGAATAAAATCCAGCTAAGGTCGGGTTTACATGTATAAGAAGCAAGTTAGGAAGTTTTGCATCTCTGCATTTGTATATAATACATTTCCAATACAATTAATTTGTAAATGCAGTGGATGTATTACAACAGCACTATTAACCCTCTTGAGCCACTTTAAAAAAATGAATACATATGGAGGCATCAATAGATTAAAGTTAAAGTACCAATGATTGTCACACACACATGAAGTGTGGTAAAATGTGTTCTATGCATTTGACCCATCTCCTTGTTCACCCCCTGGGAGGTGAGGGGAGCAGTGGGCAGCAGCGGTGCCGCGCCCGGGAATCATTTTTGGTGATTTAACCCCCAATTCCAACCCGTGATGCTGAGTGCCAAGCAGGGAGGTAATGGGTCCCATTTTTATAGTCTTTGGTATGACTCGGCCGGGGTTTGAACTCACAACCTACCGATCTCAGGGCGGACACTCTAACCACTAGGCCACTAAGTAGAGTAGTAAATGTTAATAAACCAGTTGCCTAGCAACAAACAAGCAGTTAGTAAGTTTTCATCCTCAGTTTCCTTGATTCAGTCTTCCTTTGCAAAGAGGAAAAAAGCATGAACAGTAATATCTGAGAATTATTGTTGTAGTTATTATAAACCTTACCTTATAGAACATATCTCTCAGATCATCTTTGGGGTTCACCCAAGAAGCGACTGCGTCACAGAAGAAAATGAAGTCCTGAAAATCCAAATCAAACAAAGAATTGTGGTGATGTGGAAGACGTTCAAAAGAAGACGGATCTCTTCTACAAACAGTGAAAAACTAAATCTCACCTGCACTACACCGCCAGGGTTCACGCCAATCATCATGCAAATCCCACGGAAAGCAGAGTCTTTCTCCTCGTTGTCTCGAATGTTGCGCAGTGATGTACACCTGCCACACAACAGTGCTAATTAATCTGTTATATAGGCATCTAAACATTAGCCACAGCCAGTGGCTGTTATAGCTTCAATGGCGCACAGGGCAAGACACCCATGTTGTAAGAAACCCCCCACCTCCAACCAGAGGTGGGTAGAGTAGCCAGAAATTGTACTCAAGTAAGAGTACTGTTACTTTAGAGATTTATTACTCAAGTAAAAGTAAGGAGTAGTCACCCAAATATTTACTTGAGTAAAAGTAAAAAGTATGTTGTGAAAAAACTACTCAAGTACTGAGTAACTGATGAGTAACATATATATATATATATATATATATATATATATATATATATATATATATATATATATATATATACATATATGTATGTGTGGGAAAAAAAATCACAAGACTATTTCATCTCTACAGGCCTGTTTCATGAGGGGGGGTTCCCTCAATCATCAGGAGATGATGATTGAGGGAACCCCCCCTCATGAAACAGGCCTGTAGAGATGAAATAGTCTTGTGATTTTTTTTCCCACACATACATATATTGCGCTCTACTACGGTATCGAGCACTATTTTTTGGATAACCTTATTAAGACATATATATATACATACATATATATATACATATACACATATATATATACATACATTGATATATACAGTATATAATTTATATTTATTTATTTTTCCGTTTTTGTTTACATGTTAAAGGTGTTTCAATGAATATACATGCATGTTTAACACATATAGATTCCTTTCTTTCATGAAAACAAGAATATAAGTTGGTGTATTACCTGATTCTGATGACTTGCATTGATTGGAATCAGACAGTAGTGATGATAATGTCCACGTTTTCAAATGGAGGAGAAAAAAAGTTCCTCCTTTCTGTCTAATACCACATGAAAGTGGTTGGTTTTTGGCTTGTTATTTGTCCAGCTTCCATATTCGTTTTTATACACTTTACAAGAAATACATTGGCAGCAAACTCCGTAGCTTGCTAGCTTGTTTGCACTGGCTTTCTTAGACTCTTAATTTGAAAGCGCAGGCGCGATGGAGCGGCACTTTTATTGTGAAGACAGGAACTGTGCAGTCAGTCTTTAGGCTTTTGACGGGATGTACGGTTGAAATAAAAAAGGATCTTTTTTTCCTTCACACTTTTGATTGATTGATTGGAACTTTTATTAGTAGATTGCACATTACATTACATATTCCGTACGATTGACCACTAAATGGTGACACCCGAATACGTTTTTCAACTTGTTTGAGTCAGGTCATGTGACCCCTGGCTCTGTTTGATTGGTCCAACGTCACCAGTGACTGCATCTGATTGGTGGAACGGAGTGAACGTCACCAGTGACTGTATTTGTTGAAACGCAGGCACTATGAAGGTCTGTCTGACAGACCAAAACAAACAAAGCGTGCATTAACAGATCGATAAAAATTAGTAGCGAGTAGCGAGCTGAATGTAGATAAAAGTAGCGGAGTAAAAGTAGCGTTTCTTCTCTATAAATATACTCAAGTAAAAGTAAAAGTATGTTGCATTAAAACTACTCTTAGAAGTACAATTTATCCCAAAAGTTACTCAAGTAGATGTAACGGAGTAAATGTAGCGCGTTACTACCCACCTCTGCCTCCAACACACACACACACACACACACACACACACACACACACACACACACACACACACACACACACACACGCACGCACGCACGCACGCACGCACGCACGCACGCACGCACGCACGCACGCACGCACGCACGCACGCACGCACGTACGCACGTACGCACAAGGTGCTTGTAATCTCTATCTAGATCAACATATGCCACTGTTTATAAAAGCCATTAGTTTTTTTGCTTGTTTTTCATCAAGCGTTAAGATTTTGCACGTTATTCGACTGTCCCTGAATGCACCATAGTTAAGTGCTGTCAGACAAGGTGAAACTACAGCATAACTATCTCTGAAG
The DNA here is from genome assembly GCF_033978685.3 of Nerophis lumbriciformis. NCBI lineage: Eukaryota > Metazoa > Chordata > Actinopteri > Syngnathiformes > Syngnathidae > Nerophis > Nerophis lumbriciformis. The sequence goes on from NC_084574.2 coordinate 30,810,204, forward strand.
CTGCCACAGACAGATGTTTAGTTTTCCCTTTCTTCTTTCACTTCATACTTGCTCTCAAATACTGACAGTGTGTGAATAAAGAGGTACTATTAGGGGTGCATAAAAAATCGATTCACATTCAAATCGCGATTCTTATCTAAATCGATTTTGAAAAAAAACAACAACAAAAAACATCTTTTTAAAATACATTTTGAGGCCATCTCTATGCCGTCACCCCAGGAATCTAAATCAGATCAAATCATTAGGTGCCCAAAGATTCACACCCCTAGGAACTATCGCTTAATAAATCCACCAAATAGAAAAACAAACTGCTGTGACCTTGAAACTCGAACACACACAACTCTCTACCTTTTCCACTCTAAACCAGTTAAATTCCAGAAGACAAAACCTCTCCGTTTTAATTACCACTAATTAATGACAAGACACAAAAACAATTTTTTTTTCTGTTGGGGGCACACGCTGCCCCTTCATCAATACCGTCCTATGCACTCGGCCTGCAGCCAAAATGAGGAAACACAAACTTCGCACTACTTTCATGGATATCTATTACAATACAATGTGTAGCCCTTATAATGATACAATTGTGCACTGCTGTGATGAGTTCATTCATAAAGGCATGGTGGAAAGAATGTGGTAGAAACCAACCCATTCATGAGCAATGCCTGATGGGAAAACTCATCTGCCAAAATATGGGTCTTGCTAAATGGCTTGGCTAATGGCTGTGAGAAAAAAAGAGGCTAAGAGGGAACACCGAGTGATGTGGCGAGCCCACAGAAGACGCATGCTGACTGTGCATCTACAGCTTGCCAATGAAACATGAATTTAGAGTTCAAACAGACTCACCAAGGTCGGATAAACTGAGGCAGCATGGGTGCGACTTCCTGGGGACACACGTAGCCCAGTCGTCCAATGGTGATTGCTGGAAGAGAGCGAAAGGAGTAAAGGCTGAGATATACTCTCGCGTCGCGTAGTTTGCGTCTATCTGACAGCGTCTTGTTTGATTTATAGTTCTTCTGTGGGGGGTGGCGCAAGCCTTGTAATTTTCTCCCAAAACACTAAGGGACAGTGTGTCCAGAAGGAGCAACCGCAGCTGTCGTTGAGTGGATATTTACCTTCTTGTGAAGAATGATGACAACCACAAGATCGACATCTTTGTCTTCACTGGAACTAATTATTCAGAAACATCAGTTTACTTTTAATGGAAGTTTTACTTTCTAACCTGAGGAAAATATCTTTGTGAAGATGGACCGTGAAACTTCTAAACAACTCGCGGCAGAACATGCTATTAATATTTGCTATTCGGCCATTTGGGACACGAGAGAGCTTTGTAAATGTAAATAAACAAAAATGTTAAATAACTATTTTAAGGACATGCTGGTGTTAATGTGTATGGTTATGTGTTATTGATGTTTGGCAATTAAAGTTAAAAACAGTGTCGGACTCGCACTTTGTGACTTTCTTCTGGACACAAAAACACCAAAGTAATTTTTTTGAGGGTGCACCGAGAGTACACAATATTCGTTTTCATGCAAATGTTTAATCACTGTTGCCTAATTTCATACAAGAATTTGTGCATTTCAAGAATAAAGTCTGCTTTTCTGTGGTCCGGGACCACTTAAAGCTGACCAATCACAGCGCAAGGCTAGGCAGGGGAGGGGGCAAGACGGCGTCGCTTACGTAAATTACTTAACGCAAGAATATACACCAGGCTTAAGGGTGACGAGAGCAATCATTTAAATAGAAATAGGCACACCAAATGCTTTTGACTGGTATGGACTTTGTGCCATGTACCAAATTTTATTTTTTTGCGTGTATGCAAGAACTTGGTTATTGTGAAGTCACTACAACAGACCTAATCTAAGAGTACTAAGAAGAACCCAGCAGAGGGCGCAATTAATTGAGTGAAATAAAGTACAGTTGCTTACCATGCTGGTGAAGTTAGCATCAGTAAACAGCAAAAGAAGAACATACCGGTATGTCTTTGGCTGTAAATGATCAATTGTTCGATGCATCACGATTGGAGCAAGTAGAATTAGAAAGTACAATTAGCAAGTAGATGAATAAAACAGGAGAGAGAATAATATCCACACAGTGTGAGAACACTGTCACTCATACATGTGAAAGAAAAGATGGTAGATACAACACACTACTTTGAGCTGCATGTTGACAGCACCTGGGGGCAAATTGTCTGGACATTTCGTGGTTTCATAGAGCACGAAAGTTAAAACATGGATGCCTTCTCGCCATGAATGATTGTAATCGAATCATGAGGTTCTCAAAGATTCCCACCCCTAGTAACTACACTACTTTAGCGGCTACATAGTCGTCATTGGTGTCTTCAAATGGCCAGTAATAACTAACAAACAGTAACAAAAAAGGATTTCCATTTAAGTGTTTGACTGCTCATATACCTGTGTTCTCCAGTAGGGTCTTAGGGGTGTTTGGTCGATTTATGATCTCAACCAACTGGCTCAGAACCATAGCAATGTACGGTTGCATCTCTACACCTGAGAAAGTGTGAAATTAAAATACATGTCTGTCGATAGGCATCTCAAATTTAACCAGGCTCACACATAAAAAAATTATACAACTTACCCATCTGCATACAGATCTCTCCGATGGCCCAGGTCGCATTGTTGCAGACAGAGATGAACTCTGGGTTCAGGTTGGTTCCTAAAATAGGCATGAATTCAGCTGAGGGGAAACAAAGGCAGATTAACAAACAAGACACGACCAAATACAAAGGCACTCTCTTTGTAATATGGGAATAAATGCATTACCAATGCATGGTTTGACATGAGGGAAGCAAGCCTTGGTCAAGTCACCGAGTAGGGCAAAAGAACTCTGTCTTACTTCAGGCATTGTATCCTGGGAAAACAGACAGAGAGAAAGAGAGAGAAATGTGAACATACCGGTACATGAAAAAACACTATTGCATTTGACCAAAGCCAAACACAGTTTGTACAAATAGGTCAACACATGTCATAAAACATGTGTATTGCATATGGTGTCCCACAGATCTCAGATATCTTAAATACAATGTGGAAGTCTTACGAGAGCACCTTACAAAAGTTATGGACATTACAAAAGCGCACTGAGAAAAATGAAAAATGTTGGGTATCAGGAACACACAAATAGACTTTATAAAGTCACATATCATAAAATGTATGAATCTGATGGAGCTGTTGGATACGTGTGCCAAGCTTGTGGCATCATATTAAAAAAAATTGAGGTGGTAATTGCTGCCAAAGATGCATCAACAAAGTTTGAGCAAAGGGTCTGAATACTTATTACCGGTATGTATACGGGATTTTTTTTTTAAGTTTTTAAATGTTATTAAATTTACAATATTAAAAGAAACGTTTCACATTGTCATTATGAGGTATTTTTCTGCCGAAATTTGAGGACAAAAATTAGTTTATTCCATTCTGAAATAAGGCTGTAACATAACAAAATGTGGAAAAAGTGAAGGGCTGTAAATACTTTCCGGATGTATTGAAGATGTTTTTTGTTTGTATTGTCTAGATCGGGGTCGGCTCCTTAATTTATTTTACTTATGTCCTCTTTGTATTTAATATATATTTGCATGTCTCATGACATATTATCTGCATATAATATTGGCTGCCTTTCTGATAGTTGTTTGTGCAAACGTTACCCAGCTTGCCGAAGATTGTAATAAATCCATTAGAAGAAGACACAGCCTGCAGTTTCCATTAACTTGGACACACACATCTATACCTTTGGCCCCTCTAAGCCAGTAATTTCCAGGAGTTATTTCACCCTCTGAGAAGCCTCTGTTTTACTAATGTTTTCCAATGATGCAAAAATGTGTAGAATAAATTGTGTTTGTTGTGTTCGAAATAAAATGGTGAACTGAACTGAACTAAAAGCATAATATTTGTTCTCACAAAATGTGGCCTTTAATTCCAATCGTATCTAATACAAGAGATGGATCATAAATTCTGATTTTACAGAAATGGTGTTACTTTTATGGTAGGCAATTTGCATTGCTTTAGAACGTGGCCGTTTTATACCAATAAACTTGTACATGTGTACCGAGCCAGTGTAGTTGACAGACTGAAAATTAACAACTTTGTCTTACTAGATACAACATGTTTAGTAGATGACAACTCCTTGCCTGCATGCACTGGAACAGCAGAGTCATGATGTTGCTGCGAGACACAAGTGTGTCCACATGACCGCCCAGTCCCTCAGCCAGGCCGCTCAGGAGATCCAAAGCCACGATCATGAAGTCTTTGTCAGGTGCCTCATACTGATCTGGCTGCTGACTGTACATCTAAGACACATACATATGGAACAATTAGAAAATCTTATAATGGCAGCAAACTCACAACATACACAACTTTTTTTTGAAAGGTCAATGAACGTGGGCGCGACTCACCATGGCCTGTGCCAGAGTCTTCTGGACAAGAGTGACACAACGCTGGTAGACGGGCTCACAGTAGGGGAGGAAGCCACTCTGCAGAGCTGTAGCTACAGATGACAGACACTCAAGCAATGGGAAGAGATCTTTATCTTCATCCTTCAACTCATTCCACTTTGAGATCAGCGGAGGCATTAACTTCTGGATGTACTCCTACAAAGAGAAGAGATTTGGCTTGTGCCATTTTTCTTTTTGAGGCTTACAAACTAAATAGGATGTATTTTATGAGGGCAATGGAGCTTACAGGCTGGTTCAGATGGTGTCCGACAGAGTCTGCCAGTGTTCCTATGGCATCATAAAGGATGAGCAGGTTCTTGTGCTGGTACTTCCCAAAAGCAAACACCAACGTGTCCAAGATGAAGCTTAAGTAAGGTACCAACTCTGTGCACGCCTCTTCCTCCAGGGTGGCAAAAGCACTTAAAAAAAAAAAAGAGGTGGTTGGTAAAGCAGAAGTAGTGGGGTTGAAGAAGCAATTATCCGTCACTGAATGTACCAACTCATGTTCAAGTCATCTTTTTTGCTCTATTCACCACTACTTTATTAGCCTTGCACTAGGGCTGGACAATTAATAAAAATGATAATCACGATTATTTCGATTGATAGCATAATTACGATTAATTACACGATTATTCATTTATTTGAAAACATGAGTATGTAAAACTCAACTTTAAATATACCGGTTTAAAAAAAACAGATACAAATTAGTAACGGATAAACCACAGCAAGTAAAATATTTATAATAATATCAAAACCAATACATTTAAATAACAATAGCAATGTAGAAAACAATAAATTTCAGTTTTTCCGTTTTTTTTAATTGATTAGGCATATTCGCGGTGTGTCAAATAAAAAGTAGCAACCATGGTGACATCCCATAACCTGACTCTCGCCAGATCCTTGTAGTTCACTGAGCTCCACACAAGGATCTGGGACTTCTCAATAGGAGATGTATTTCAGAAGGCGGGGCCTAGTAAAAAAAATCATTGCATGTGATTGGATAAACCACTTGTCCGTTATCTTGAATGACGTGCTACTTCAACCACTCACATCGAAATCAACCCGTGACGCTGATGAGCGACGCTGGAAAATCCAAAACAGAACAGCCGACAAATTGGATAACAACAGAGCGAAAAGTTAGAGAACTTCTACTGACACAACGCAGCAAGTTCAGTAGACGATCGATGTCGCAAAACAGTTGCAATAGCAGAATCAATGTCAGCACGCGACTCCTCGCTGCGTGCCGCCATTGTTGTTTGAATCAAACAGTCGCTTCGGCGCTATGTCACATCTATGAAATCCCGCCCAGCGATCCAAGATATTTTTTGCTATCTTGAAGGAGTGTGCAATGCCCTCGATCCCAGATCCTTGTGAGCAGCTCAGCGAACTACAAGGATCTGGCGAGAGTCAGGTTAGACATCCAAACCTTCTCGCAGAGACGTGCTCTTTTTTCACTCATTCGCTCCTCATCTTTTTCAATGTCACAAGCTACGGAATTTGCATGCACATTGCATGCATTTTCATAATCGTGAGAAGCCACGATAAAAATCTAAATTAAAATTGTATTAATTGTCCAGCCCTACCTTGCCCGTATTAGTTATTGAAGCACTTGTTTATATTTTTAGTTAATCGATAATATTTATTGTTTACATTGAACAAAGAAATACTTATTTTAAGGTATATTTTACTATTGTATTTTATTCATCCTTCTGCGTTACAATGTAAATGTGACACTGTGTGCCTTTTTTTGTTTGAAATTGTTTTTTATGTCTGTACAGCCCTTTGGCCAACTGAGGTTGTTTTTAAATGTGCTATATAAATAAATAAACTGAACTGAGATCACAGTCTACCAAGTCAAATTCCTTGTGTGTTAAACATACTTGGCCAATAAATCTGATACTGAAAGATTCTAAATCAGTACCTGCAGGCTGCTTCCTGTACCCTCTTATTGCCATCCAGGATCCGTTTGAGGAGCTCCGTCATAAGAGGCTTCAGGTGTGCGTCCGGGGGCTGGCTGACCACCCAATGAGCGTAACGGCTGAGGGTCCAGCAGGCGATGGAACGAACGAGGGCCTTCTTGTCACATAGACACTGGATGAGGTGGGGAATGAGCTCAGGCAAGTAAGGTACCATGCCCTGCATGCATCCTGGAGAAAGAAGAAGCGATAGTTCTCAAATACAAACGTTTTCTCACTTGCCAGTAATATAATATTCTCAAAACCAAATTTTGTTGTACCATTTGGTCAACGACCTACACCAGGGATGCCCAAAGTGGAGCCTGTTGAGATGTTTTGTTTGGCACACCAAAGGCTGGCTTCCCAAATGTATTACATATTCATACTGACCTCATTCAGGCTCACACAATCATTATTGGCATGTCCGCAAGACTAACTAGTCGCCATCAATCGAAAGTGACGATCTCCACTGCCTAAACTGCTCATTCACGGTGCTGCTGCATGATTACAATGGCTGTGTTTGACCCGCCCTTGGAAGAAAAAGGTTTTGGCACCCCTGATCTACACTAAACAGTATGGACATTTAAAGGGGCGGTTTGTAAACACCAATGACAATTTCGTCTTTTAATACCACTTGAGCCATAATTATACCGATTCATTGAACTTTGAATATAATACAGTGGTACCTTTGTGGTACTTTCACTGTTATGCTGATGACACCAAACTCTACATGCCCCTTAAGCTGACCAACATGCCAGATTGTAGTCACCTGGAGGCGTGTCTAAATGAAATTAAACAATGGATGTCCAGCATCCTGACGCTAAGAAAACGGAAATGCTGATTATCGGTCCTGCTCGACACCGGTACCTACGTATTTAATAATACTGCTTTAACATTTGACAACAAAACAATTAAACACAGCGACTCAGTAAAGAATCTTGGTATTATCTTCGACCCAACTCTCTCGTTTGAGTCACACATTAAGAGTTTTACTAAAACAGCCTTCTTTCATCTCCGTAATATCGCTAAAATTCGTCCCATTTTGTCCACCACCGACGCTGAGATCATTTTTCATGCGTTCGCTACGTCGCGATTACTGTAACGTATTATTTTCGAGTCTCACTATGTCTAGCATTTGAAGATTACAGTTGGTACAAAATACGGCTGCTAGACTTTTGACAAGAACAAGAAAGTTTGATCATATTACGCCCATCCTGGCTCACCTGCACTGGTTTCCTGTGCACTTAGGATGTGACTTTAAGGTTTTACTACTTACGTATAAAAAATTAAACGGTCTGGATCCATCCTATCTTGCTGATTGTATTGTACCATATGTCCCAGCCAGAAATCTGCCTTCATAGAACTCTGGCTTTTTAGTGATTTTCAGAGCCCAAAAAAAGTCTGCGGGCTTTAAAGCGTTTTCTATCCGGGCTCTAGTACTCTGGAGTGCCCTACCGGTAACAATTAGAGATACTACCTCAGTAGAAGCATTTAAGTCCCATCTTAAAACTATACTCTAGCCATTAAATATACCCCTTTTTAGACCAGTTCATCTGTTGTCTCTCTTTTTTGCTGTGCCTTGTTATCAGGTGACCACGTATCAGCCTCCACGGAGGAAGCACTAACTGTTCCAAGTCGGGACCCAGGATGGACCACTCCTCTTTGTATCAGTTGGTGATGTCTTTGCGCCCCGACGTGTCTACATGCAAGAAGATCCCCTTCTGGCCCCACTATAGACTGTACTCTGACTCTCACATTATTAACTGTATCCACTCGGCATCCATTGCACCGGTCACCCAAGGTGGGGGTCCCCACATCTGCGGTCCCTTCCAAGGTTTCTCATTATCATTGGGTTGAGTTTTTTCTTGCCCTGATGTGGGATCTGAGCCGAGGATGTCGTTGTGGCTTGTGCAGCCCTTTGAGACATCTGTGATTAAGGGTTATATAAGCACACTTTGATTGATTGAATGATTGATACCTAAACTTAAAGTCCCCCAACTTAAGAGTGTTTTGAGATAAGAGCTGTCTCTTGGGTAATTGTTAAGCTTTAATTTCCAAGCAAAAACTTGATTTACAAGCATCTCCGCCATTATTTTGTATAGCAAATGTCACAGTGAACCCCGTAAGATCCACTCAAAACATTCAGTCTTACTCACTAGCATTAACTTGTAGCTAAAGATGAACATAACTTTTTTTCTCCAAGCACGGGAAAAAAGTGAGTGTGAAGTGCAGTGCTGAGAAAAAGAAGCGGATGATATTTGTTGGATTAAGAAAATAAATCCTCAAAAATATGACAGTGGGTTGCCACCTTGACGAAACGATTCCAGAGTATCGCTGCTAGTCTGCACCATACTGAAGCAGCCAAGAATGTAATAATATCTACAAAACCCAAAACCAGTGAAGTTGGCACATTGTGTAAATCGTAAATAAAAACATAAAACATGATTTGCAAATCGTTTTCAACCTACAGTATATTCAATTGAATACACTGCAAAGACAAGATACTTAACGTTCGAACTGGTAAACTTTGTTATTTTTTGAAAATATTAGCTCATTTAGAATTTGATGCCTGCAGCATGTTTAAAAAAAGCTGGCACAAGTGACAAAAAAGACTGATAAAGTTGAGGAATGCTCATTAAACACTTATTTGGAACATCCCACAGGTGAACAGGCTAATTGGGAACAGGTAGGTGCCATGAATGGGTATAAAAGCAGCTTCCATGAAATGTTCAGTCATTCAAAAACAAGGATGGGGCAAGGGTGACCACTTTGTGAACAAATGCGTGAGCATTTTACAGTTTAAGAACAACATTTCTCAACAAGCTATTGCAAGGAATTTAGGGATTTCACCATCTACGGTCCGTAATATCATCAAAAGGTTCAGAAAATCTGGAGAAATCACTGCACGTAAGAGGCAAGGCCGAAAGCCAACATTGAATGCCCATGACCTTCGATCCCTCAGGTGGTACTGCATCAAAAAGCGACATCAGTGTGTAAAGGATATCCATACATGGGCTCAGGAACACTTCAGAAAACCACTGTCAGTAACTACAGTTCGTCGCTACATCTGTAAGTGCAAGTTAAAATTCTACTATGCAAAACCACCACTTATCAACAACACCCAGAAACGCCGCCGGATTCGCTGGGGCCGAGCTCATCTAAGACTGACTGATGCAAAGTGGAAAACTGTTCTGTGGTCTGACGAGTCCACATTTCAAATTGTTTTTGGAAACTGTGGACGTGGTGTCCTCCGGACCAAAGAAGAAAAGAACCATCCGGAATGTTATAGGCACAAAGTTCAAAAGCCAGCATTTGTTAAGTTAAGTTAAGGTACAAATGATTGTCACACACACACTAGGTGTGGCAAAATTATTCTCTGCATTTGACCCATCACCCTTGATCACCCCTTGGGAGGTGAGGGGAGCAGTGGGCAGCAGCGGTGGCCACGCCTGGCAATCATTTTTGGTGATTTAAACCCCAATTCCAACCCTTGATGCTGAGTGCCAAGCATTTGTGATGGTATGGGGGTGTATTAGTGCCCAAGGCATGGGTAACTTACACATCTGTGAAGGCACCATTAATGCTGAAAGGTATATACAGATTTTGGAGCAACATGTGTTGCCATCCAAGCAATGTATGTTTAATGGACGCCCCTGCTTATTTTAGCAAAACAATGCCATGCCACAATCTGCACGTGTCACAACAGCGTGGTTTCGTAGTAAAAGAGTGCAGGTACTAGACTGGCCTGCCTGTAGTCCAGACCTGTGTCCCATTGCAAATGTGTGGCGCATTATGAATCGTAAAATACGACAATGGAGACCCCGGACTGCTGAACAACTTAAGCTGTACATCGAGCAAGAATGGGAAAGAATTCCACCTCAAAAGCTTCAAAAATTGGTCTCCTCTGTTCCCAAACGTTTACTGAGTATTGTTAAAAGGAAAGGCGATGTAACAGTGGTAAAAATGCCCCTGTGACAACTTCTGTGCAATGTGTTGCTGCCATTAAATTCTAAGTTAATGATAAAGTTTCTCAGTTCAAACATTAAATATCTTGTCATTGCAGTCTATTCGATTGAATATAAGTTGAAAAGGATTTACAAATCTTTGTATCCTGTTTTTATTTACGATTTACACAACGTGCCAACTTCACTGGTTTTGGGTTTTGTAAACGGCATCCATGCAAATGGATTGTGTTGATGGTGTTTGATGGAGAAGCAGCTGCAAGGAGATACCATAGAAGTCTACTCTCCAAGGTGAAGGTTGTATATTAATATTACATCAAAAAACTACCATCGTTTTTATTAGTACATTCTATTTTATTGTTTTTATACAATATTTCTTATCCAAGTTAGATACAATATTTTGTATCTAACTTATCAATTACAAATTGTGCTGTATGGCACCAATTGAATTGATTCCTATTAAATGCAATGAAGACGTTGCTTTGCGATACAAGTGTTTTGAGATAAGAGCTCCGTCACAGAACCAATTATACATTGTCAGCAAAGATATTCACCTCTTCAGTTCAGTGGTTAACATTGGAAGAGCTAGAAAAAATACAAAAGTATTTGGACATGCTGCCACTACACAGCAACAAGAAATTATAAATGGAACAATGCAGTCAGTCCACATTTTACAGCAAGTATAACAGCATACTTTGTGTCCATTCATCCACAAAAACATTTGTAAGGTCAGAGGTGACTGATGTTAGACCTGCGAGAGGGCTTGTTGCTCACAATCTCAACACTACATAATTCCCGAATTCTTTCCTGCCAAACTCAGCCAATTCTTGTATGTTTATGATAATCAACTGGTATAGGGGTTCATTCCTTGCACATGCTAAAGAAGTCAGTGTTAAACACATACAAAAAATAACAAGTACCCAGATCCATTTCACTTTGAGTGTGACAAATGTTTGGTTTGGAAAACCAATTCACTAAAATGCCAACAGTAGGTCTCACCTTCGGCTATGGCCCCCAAGACCAGGATGCCAGACTCTTTGATGACCCAGTCCGGGTGGAAGAGCAGGCCTTTGAGCAGGGGAAGGAGATGAGGAAGCAGCTCCTCTCGAAACACATTGGCCAGAACATCCAGCGCCGCAGCAGAACATTTCCCTGAAAGTAAGTATCAAATCATATTCAGCTCTGAAATTATATGAAATTTCCCTGGACAACATAATGTGTGAATGTGTGTGTGAATGGGTGAATGTGGAAATAGTGTCAAAGCGCTTTGAGTACTTTCAAGGTAGAAAAGCGCTATACAAATTAGTCAATCTTGTACCACACATAGAATAAAAGAATTGGAAGATAAATACAATGATCCAGAAAGGTAGTACTCACGTAGGTTCCAGTCAGACAGAGTATCGTCATCATCGTCATCATCATCGTCAATGTCCTCGCCCTCCTCACCATCCCCTCCTTCGTGCTGCAGAGTGACCGTGCGAGACTTGTGGAAGCGAGGTTTGATGTCTTGCTCGCTGTCTGGAACCGCTTCATCCTCCTCTACGTCACCCTGGAGGACAACAGAGCATTTGATGAATAAGGATAAAAAGGAGTAGGCAGCGGAGGGTATTTTCATGGGGGTAATGGCCTCACCTTAAGAAGAATGATATCAATCTCAGAGTATTTCATCCCATTCACCAAAATTGGGATGAGTCTAAAAAGACAGCAGAGCACAATTCTTAGCTGTTGTTGTGCATATGAGACATGTGGAGTTCTTTGTTATGACATTAATCCAGTCCATTGAGCTGCTGGCATGTGAGAACTTACTGGAGCAAGTGGCCAGACAGGGCCTCTTTACAGATGGGCTGTTCAGCCAAAGTCAGCCAGAACTCACAGGCCTCCAAAGCCACATTCTCATCTGGGTCTTGGGTCCGCTGCAGCATGTACTGAAGGGTAAACAACCAGAGGATGATGATGATGGTGAAGAGCATGAGTAAGGCATCTGCAGTTAACAAAAGTCACATCCATACCTGGATGATGCTGTGCATGTGCGGGATGAGGCGGTCAATGCGGACTTCCAGCAGCATTACTAGGGCCCTGCAGACATTCTTGCGCACCTCACTGTCCTCATCACCTGCCAGTGCAAAGAGACTCTGGATAGGAAAGAGACAAGGAGAGAGAAAGAGAGTAAATTATTGGAGGAGGTTCTAAAGAGGAGCAGCTTATGAAGGAAGGAAGAAATAAAAATATATAAATGAAGATATTTGGTCACAAAAGCCACACTCGACTTGTTAAGCACAAAAACAGGTACAGTATAAGCTTGCACCAGTAAATTTGAAGTCACAGACATCACAGCAGTTATACACACTTGTTTGGTTTTTTTTTGCATACAACATGACGCAGTAGAAAATGGATGGATGGATGGATGAATCACATTTTTGCTGCAGTGAAACAAAGTAGTGGTGCAAAACACATTCACACACTAACACCCACAAATCAGTGGTGTGAACTAATGCAGCGGAGGGAGCACTACACAAAATACTGTAGTTATTTCTATTTCTTACACCTTATAAAAGATATTCAGTGTGTTTCTGTAATCGGATTAATATGGATAGTCAAAGATTTAGGACGTTATGAGTTAACGAACGCACTCTCACTAATTATTATAATTGTACAAAAAGAAAAGTAGAATTTGTTACGTGCATATACATATGTGGGATAATAGGACATCACTATTGTTCTATATAGTTAACTTCGTAATGCCATTATGTACTGAGGGACTCTTCTGGGGGCAGCACGCCAAAGGAAAAGTAAGTGAAGTGAAATTAGACGTAGTAAAGCACTCAGTGGAGCAATCAACATTGTTTCTCCTTCCTTTGCAACACCCCTTCTAATGTGCAAGACAACTACAGGGATAAAACCAAATATTTATTGTCTTTATTTATCTTATTGTTGTACAGTATTTCTTTTTTTTTAACCATTAATCATACATCCTTTGTGTGTTGTTGTGCAGTGAGTGACTTAGGTTATAATTTAATCTGGGTCAAATTGTAACATCTTTGACAACATTTGCATATCCATGAAGTTTGGACGATAAAAACGTGAAAAGTAGACATTTTGGTATTTAAATCTGCTGCTAGGAATTTAAAATGCTGTTTCTTTGCTCACAAATGACAAGCCACATATTTTTATGACAGGAGCAGCCAAAGTGATTTGCGCACTTGCAGAACTACAAATGCTTTGATGAAAACATGGGCCAATCTTGTACCGTGAATGTGGTTTAGCCACCTTACCATTATCTCCTCATAGTCTTCAAACCAGTAACGATGGCTAAACATGCAGAACTAGCTTGGAACTAATTTGTTTTATTGTGTCAAAGCAAATATACTATGATTATGACAAGCATAATCCATTCAGTCAATCCGTGTAAAACATTTTCTAGGAACAGCAATACACTTACTGGAAAGTCTAAAAAAACCTTGCAACAAGAAATTAAATTAAAAATGGTTGATTTTTGGGGTTAAGCAGATTTTTTATGCATATACTTGATTACCAACCACAATCCTGCATTATATTTCTCTCCCCGAATGTCCGACAGTTCTTTACAATGCATGTTTTTTGTTTTCTACTGTTCTGTCTATAGTAGGCTAGAGATGATACTAGCTCGAAATCAAACGGAACATCATTTGTTTTTACAATGAAGTTAGTAAAAAGTGGAAAATTATACAAGTTAATAAAAATACTCACCTCAATGAAAGTGTCAATAATATCCATCAGAGCCTGAGCTCGACCAATTATGAACTGGTTCACGCATGCGATAGCGTGGGACCTGAGTGGACGAAAATGTTGTGGTTTAATACAGGCTTTAAGTATAGACAAATTCATAATGATAGGAGAAAAACTATTAATGTACAATTATCATATTAAAAGACAGTACAAACTGGAATTCAACAATAGAAGAAGGACAATAGATCATATTACTGTAGTTATATTTTGTTACAGACATTTTGCTCCCGTTTTATTTATCTTAACATTAAAATTATTGGTCAAAGTATTTTTTTTAATCTGATCAACCACACATTTGAATTGTGATTAGGGCTGCATAATTAGGTCCAGTTGGAGTTAGGTTTCACCAGTAGGGGTTTCCTCACCCATCTTTGCACTGACATATGCATTGACCTGATCCGTCTGACCGTGTAACAACCTGCCCCGCCTTTCAGGTAACCATCCGCTGTTAAGGTAAAGAAGCATATACGGTCAAAATAAATTGCATGATTAATCTGCGTTTACACTTGATTAATGCAATATTTTTTGTGTGGTTAATCGCACTTGCTAACTTTCACAGCCCTAACTAAAATTCAAGCATTTTCGTGAATGTTAAGCACCAGTGTAAAGAAACACTTTTAAAAAGGGTCATATTATGGGGGTTTTTCTACATTTAAAACACTTCCTCATGGTCTACATAACATGTAATAATAGTGGTGCGATTATCAAAATTTTGCATCGATTTAAATACAGTACATACATACACACTCACGGTACATACATCCTCACACATTCACTGTAAAAACATACACAAGCACATATGTATACCTACACTCATAAATATAATCACGTTTTATCAAACACATATCAACGTTGTTCCCCTAGGGGAAAAAGGGGAAAACACGGCACACTGTCAAAGCTTAACCTATTGTTACTTTAACAATCTACAAAGTTAATACAGTTCCCTTTCTCTTTCTTTCCCTCCATTTTTCTGCTTTCTTTTTTAAATCAAGTTATCATTACATATGTATTGTTGCACTTGAAACAATTGTATTGTTAATAATAGAGGTAATTATTAATTATCAAGAGTGCTATTTATATTGCTATTTTTATTGCTCCATTTGTAGTGCAATAATGGTTGTCATTTGTCATGTTTGAGAACATTGGACATCTGTAAGTGATCACAAAGAGCCGTGGTCGCATTTTATCAAAAAAAGAGATCAGCATTGTCATCTGAAAAAGGCAAACAAACTTGTTTGTTCATTATTGATTAGTAACTGTACCTTATTTGCAAGATTATTGCCAACTTCAAAGACTTTTAAAATGTGCACTTAATTTTTACTATACTTACTGTCACCAAGTTTTCAGCAAATCAATGACTTGCAGTTCAATAAAACATTTAAAAAGCATACCTGTATGACATTGACTACCAAATTGCATGTGTACCCAAATATTGGGGTATTTTCTTCAGCCAATTTTATTTATGCAAGCAAATAACTCATGATTAATCATGATTTATCACAGGTTTAGTGTGATTAATCTGATTTTTTTTTTTAAATAACTAGACAGTCCTAGTTAAAACTATAAGTTACTTTTTATTAGATAATGTCAACAATGGAGGATTTTAGCATGCATGTGCATGTGCATGTGCATGTATGGGCCAGTCTGCCCCACAACAAGAGAATAGAGAAAAATAAGGAACTTTTATATTACATCGCCGGACTACCAACTGGATATAAATGGCAACCTCATGCAAAACTTTTAGGGTAAACCTCCAACTGTACCACATATATTCACAACTTAAGTCTCAAATTCCAAACGGCTCGTTTGGAGCAAGTTTGAAAGTAGGAAAGATTGTTTTAATCTCAGCCATGCCTCCATGGTTTGATTAAAATAATCTGGGAGTTCTGGGAATTCCAAATACACAGAAACAGGTACCGCCATCAGGTAAGAAAAGTTGGATTTGCTTGAAATGATCCCTTTAACAAAGACACATTGAAGCTGTTGCAACCAACCTGATCTTGGGGCTGCAGTGCTTAAAAAACTGCAGGAACTTGGGAATCATGATGTTGAGTGGCCTGTTCAGTGCATCACTATCCAACAACTCTGACGAGTCTTCACAGATCTTCTGCAAAGCTCCGAAAGAACCCTGAAAGATTGATTCACAAAACCCCACACACAATTGACAAATTTACCCACTGTGACTAAAAACTTTCATTGTATATGCGCCCATGCCAGCCTGACCTCACAAGTGTTGTAGTCCTCCGAGTTCAGTAAATTGCACAGCTGCGGCAACAGTTCAGGCCAGGTCTGCAGCTCGCCTTTGGAGGCAATGGTAGTGATCAGGATACCTTGATGGCAGGAATACAAACGTTAGACACAAATACAAGGTTTCTATATTTCAGAGCATTTTTTTTTTTTTTTTAAAAGGGTTACACTACCACATTACCTGCAGAAATGTATCCACCTACATAGCACTCTGACTCACAATGGCTACGCTATCTTTCTTTCCCTCTCGCAGCACTCACCGATTGTAGCTCTGATAAGGGGCGAAGGGTCTCCGATGTTGTTGAGGCATTCTCGTTTGATAAAGTCAGCCACATTGGGAGGGAAGTTCTGGTAGTGAGCCTTTACATTGTTCTTCAGTATCAGGCCACTGAGAGATCGAGTGGGCTCGTCTACAGGGGAAAAAAAGCAACGTCGATTAACTAAAATCCGTAATAGCATACAACAATACTGTGGTGGCTAATTTAGTTGAGATTACGCACCCTCAGATTTGAGGCTTGTCAGGACAAAGATGAGATAGTTGTTGAAATCTGGAAATTGGTTAAGTTGCTCCAATTTCTGCAGGCTGCGTTAAGGAGCTCAACCAGACACATTGCAAAAGCTCACACACCCTCACATACCTTGCATGGTTGCTTTATTCTTGAAGACCAGCCTTACAACCAAATCAAGGATTATGCTGCTCTATTTCCCACCTTGGACATAGTGTCTGTAAGGATACTTCTTGCACAGCTCTCTGTGTGGCTGTGTCTGGAGACTGGGAGTCCTTGAGTAGCTGGAGCACTTGCTGCAGACCTTGTTCATCTGGTTGCCACTCCATCCTGCAGCACAGAACCACAACGTTGTTTGTGTAGCACACTCATCACACTGTCACCTTTACCAGTCCTCCCGGAATACAGTACAGGATACACGAGCAAGGCGTCCAATATGCGCACATCCGTTTCTATAAAGCAACTACTAGAATGGATAACATACTGAATTGAACGGGATCTTTCTGTGTGGAGTTTGCATGTTCTCCCCGCGACTGCGTGGGTTCCCTCCGGGTACTCCGGCTTCCTCCCATTGCCAAAAAAACATGCACCTGGGGATAGGTTGATTGGCAACACTAAATTGGCCCTAGTGTGTGTGAATGTTGTCTGTCTAGCTGTGTTGAACCGTGCGATGAGGTGGCGACTTGTCCAGGGTGTACCCCGCCTTCCGCCCGAATGCAGCTGGGATAGGCTCCAGTCCTCACGGAAGACAGTACAGCATACATATCCAATATGCGAACATCCGTTTCTATAAAGCAACTGCGAGAATGGATCACATTCATGTGAATACTGAATTGATCGGGATCTTTCTGTGTGGAGTTTGCTTGTTCTCCCCGCGACTGCGTGGGTTCCCTCCGGGTACTCCGGCTTCCTCCCACCTCCAAAAAAACATGCACCCGGTGATGGGTTGATTGGCAACACTAAATTGGCCCTAGTGTGTGTGAATGTTGTCTGTCTAGCTGTGTTGAACCGTGCGATGAGGTGGCGACTTGTCCAGGGTGTACCCCGCCTTCCGCCCGAATGCAGCTGGGATAGGCTCCAGTCCTCACGGAAGACAGTACAGCATACATATCCAATATGCGAACATCCGTTTCTATAAAGCAACTGCGAGAATGGATCACATTCCTGTGAATACTGAATTGAACGGGATCTTTCTGTGTGGAGTTTGCTTGTTCTCCCCGTGACTGCGTGGGTTCCCTCCGGGTACTCCGGCTTCCTCCCACCTCCAAAAAAGCATGCACCTGGGGATGGGTTGATTGGCAACACTAAATTGGCCCTAGTGTGTGAATGTGAGTGTGAATGTTGTTTGTCTATCTGTGTTGGCCCTGTGATGAGGTGGCGACTTGTCCAGGGTGTACCCCGCCCTTCCGCCCGAATGCAACTTGAATAGGCTCCGTGACCCCGAAAGGGACAAGCGGTAGAAAATGGATGGATGGATGGATGCGTTATGACGCAATTTAGCATCGCCATCCATGTTTTATCTTCCGGGATCCCAACACACACATTTTACAGTAAATACCCACTTTAGATAGACAATGAAGATTACACTTTATTCTTACAGCATGAGAGGCCCGGACAATCTGGGCGCAAATGTCTAGCGAACTAGCTTAGCGTCGTTATAACCGTTAATACGTAACTTACAGAGCAAAAACACAGTCGAAGGTAGTCTTGTGTTTACTATCGTATCAGCGCTTTTTTCCGCAGCTCGGGTTATAAACTGAAATCACCGCCACTAAGAGAGCAAACAGAGCGCATTAATATTCATAACAGAGCCGTCGGGTTTAGCAAAGCTAAGCTAGCTAGTATTTTCTTGAATGTACCGCGAAAATGTTACCTGCTCGCTCCGATGGGTCAAACGTAGCTTTTCCCTTGGTAATTCCGTGGCGATACTGAAACGACGGACATTAAACGAGTACAACTGTGATTTGTTGGACTGAAAACCAACTTCGGGTCTCTTGAGATGTGACTGAGGGCTGTGCTGCTCACTGGTTGTGTGACACAGATTGCATGCCTGGCTATCAAGCCGGTGATCAGCAGGAAGACACTCGGCTTCCGTACGGGGCGGGTTGTCAAGCTAAGTCTACGACCCGACTTCCATCCATGAGGAGATACTGCATATATACATCACTCTAATAACAGCTTGTTGGTCGACTTTTTAAACATTGAACATGTCTTTTTAGCGTTGGTAGGATTGTGCTGCCTTTTCATTGTGTACCAAATCTGATCGCTAGATGGGGTCTGTTTATTTATTCTGTAGAGGTGGCCAATACTGCTCATTTTGGTATCGATCCGATACCAGGGATTTTTGGACACGTATCGCCGGTATCGATACGTTTCACTTAGACATTTTATAAGAACATTGTAAGCATGAAGTGCTCTAAAACTTGCTGGTGGACGGCTGCGTTGACCCTGGATCTCAGGAAACAGAGTGGACCGACACCAGCAGATGACATGGCACCCCAAACCATCACTGATGGTGGACACTTTACACTAGACTTCAGGCAACGTGGATCCTGTGCCTCTCCTGTCTTCCTCCAGACTGTGGGACCTCGATTTCCAAAGGAAATGCAAAATTTGCATGGTTGGGTGATGGTTTGGGGTGCCATGTCATCTGCTGGTGTCGGTCCACTCTGTTTCCTGAGATCTAGGGTCTACGCAGCCGTCTACCAGCAAGTTTTAGAGCACTTCATGCTTCCTGCTGCTGACCTGCTCTATGGAGATGGAGATTTCAAGTTCCAACAGGACTTGGCGCCTGCACACAGCGCAAAATCTACCCGTGCCTGGTTTACGGACCATGGTATTTCTGTTCTAAATTGGCCCGCCAACTCCCCTGACCTTAGCCCCATAGAAAATCTGTGGGGTATTGTGAAAAGGAAGATGCAGAATGCCAGACCCAAAAACGCAGAAGAGTTGAAGGCCACTATCAGAGCAACCTGGGCTCTCATAACACCTGAGCAGTGCCAGAAACTCATCGACTCCATGCCACGCCGCATTAACGCAGTAATTGAGGCAAAAGGAGCTCCAACCAAGTATTGAGTATTGTACATGCTCATATTTTTCATTTTCATACTTTTCAGTTGGCCAACATTTCTAAAAATCCCTTTTTTGTATTAGCCTTAAGTAATATTCTAATTTTGTGACACACGGAATTTTGGATTTTCATTTGTTGCCACTTCAAATCATCAAAATTAAATGAAATAAACATTTGAATGCATCAGTCTGTGTGCAATGAATAAATATAATGTACAAGTTACACCTTTTGAATGCAATTACTGAAATAAATCAAGTTTTTCAAAATATTCTAATTTACTGGCTTTTACCTGTATATATTTTTATTTTTATTTTTTTTTAATGATTTATTTTTAAAATCTGTCCTTTCTAATCCATTTTCTACTGCTTGTTACTCTTGGTGTCTCCTAGCCGCTCAGGCGTTTGGAATATATATATATACTTATATATAAATATTTTTAACCCAATGCGGCCCCCGAGTCAAAAAGTTTGGGGACCTCTGGTTTAGGAGTTTTAATTAATTGCTTGGACATCGAGGGCGTACCTCTATATTGGCAGACCTGGGTGGTGGTTCCTCACTTTAAGAAGGGTAACCGGTAGGTGTGTTTCAACTATTGTGGAATCACACACCTAAGCCTTCCCGGTAAGGTCTATTCAGGTGTACTGGAGAGGAGGCTATGCGACGGATAGTCGAACCTCAGATTCAGGAGGAGCAGTGTGGTTTTCGTCCTGGTCGTGGAACTGTGGACCTGTTCTATACTCTCGGCAGGATCCTTGAGGGTGCATGGGAGTTTGCCCAACCAGTCTACGTGTGATTTGTGGATTTGTAGAAGACCTTCGACCATGTCCTTGGTAAGTCTTGTGGGGAGTGCTCAGAGAGTATGGGGTATCGGACCGTCTAAACTTAGCAGTCCGCTCCCTGTATGATCAGTGTCAGAGCTTGGTTTCCATTGAGGATTGGACTCCGCCAGGGCTGCCCTTTGTCACCAATTCTGTTCATAACTTTTATGGACAGAATTCCTAGGCTCAGTCAGGGTGTTGAGGGACCCGGTTTGGTGGCTGCAGGATTTAGTCTCTGCGTTTCTATTTTTGGGTGTTTGGAATGGATTATTTGCATACAGCCCCATTTTGTGTATAAATCGGTTTACAGTCAAATATTGCGTGTAAAAATATTTTTTATTTTTTTGCACATGCGCATCATTCAACGGGGGCAGCACAATGGAACAGGGGTTAGTGCATGTCCCTCACAATACGAAGGTCTAGTGTTCGATCCCCGGGGCCAGGATCTTCCTGTGTGGAGTTTGCATGTTCTCTATAAATCGGTTTACAGATGCGTGGGTTCGCTCCGGCTTCCTGCCACCTCCAAAGACATGCACCTGGCAACACTAAATTGGCCTGAGTCTGTGAATGTGAGTGTGAATGTTGTCTGTCTATCTGTGTTGGCCCTGCAATGAGGTGGCGACTTGTCCAGGGTGTACCCCGTCTTCCGCCCGAATGTAACATAGGCTCCAGCCGCCCCCGCGACCCCGAAAGGAACAAGCGGTAGAAAATGGATGGATGGATGGGTATCATTCGACGGACTTGAGTGTCCTACCAAACAATCCCACGCGTCGGTGACTCAGTCGTTCTGCTTTTTCAAATTGAGTACAGCTACAAAATAATGCGCCATGGTGTCAAAGAAAGTTGCAAGTGCCAGCCCTGATAAAGAAGTTGAGAAACATATATATACACATTATATATACATTTATGACATTATAAACTGTATATACAATATGTAAATATTACATCTATGTTATATTTCATATTGCTATTATGGTACATTTTTAGTCTACTTAATGCCTGCATTATCCTTTCCATCCTTACCCTTTCCATCCTTTGAAAATGAGCTACTGTGTGGAACAATTTCCCTTGTGGCTCAATAATGTTTGTCTACATCTAAGTCTAACACTATTGAATTCAAGAAAGAACAAAATACAAAAGCACTTTTTCCCCAACAACAGTCTTCAATAAAGGTAAAAATGAAGGTAAGTGATAATTTATCCATTTCATCCATCATGTATATATATGTATTTTGCATTATTTTCTGCATGTAAAACTATAATTATTAATGTGTAATACAGTTAAAACGTATTGAGTGTTGATAGTTTTGGGTGTTTTGAATGGAATAATCGAATTTATGGGAAAAATAGTGTCAGTTTTCGTGTGATTCAGTCTTCGTCTAACCTTTTGGAATGGATTACTAAGGAAACCTGAGTTACCACAATAAAGTGTAACTTTAGCACGGTGAACAATGTTCACTAACGAGCTTCTAAAAAGTATTTCATTGAAGCTTGAAATGTATTCTCATATTATAGTTTGGTCACAATATTAGTACTGCAGCTAAAAATATGTTTAACCACTAACACCAACAGCAACAGCTGTGGATTTTCAGTGCACTAAACACGTTTCATGCTTGGTGTGTTGGCTGCACTGTATATATAATCACTTTAGCACAATTGCACAGACGTGAAATAAATGTAGTACGTGGAGGAAAAAGAGGATAAGACTTTTTTTTTTTATCAGAGACAATTAAACATCTTTATTAAACATGCAGTATATATTTGTCTTAAAACCACATTGACCACATTTGGGCAAGAATTCACACATTTATTCACACAATGTATGACTAGATCAGAGGTTCTCAATAGACCGACCTAACAGACATCACAAACATAAAGTTTTACAGAAAAAGAGTGACACAGAGACTAGCAAGGAAGCCATGGTACAAATCCCAGTCGGGGTGAATGGTAACATACATAAATATTACTGGTTTTCATCAAATATTACACTGTAAAAATGTCATTGAAAATTCACAGCAAATTACTGGCTAAACTGTAACATTTCCAGTAATTGACTGGGAAATATATTTACAGCAATTTACTCTAACTGCAGAGCTGTGGTTTTACGATTATTACAATAAAGTTACAACTAAATGCTGTAACATCACAGTTTTAGTTTCATCATCATCATGGGGTATCAGGCCTGTTTGCAGGCATCCATGATCAGGGCTCTCCAGTCTTCTTTGTCGTCCGCTCTATGTATGAGTTCTATATTATTAATATTTCTGATAACATGTCTTAGACTGTTGATATATGTTATTCGTTGTCGACCTGGAGCTTTCTTTCCTTCTACTTTTCCTGTCAACATCAGTTTTTCTAATCTGTCTTTTCTAATATGTCCGAGGAATTTCAGCTGCCTATTTCGAATCTTTGCAATTAGAGATCTTCTTGTTTTTGCCTTTACCCATACCTAATTAATATTATTTTCAGTCTATGATATGCAGAGTATTTTTCTGCAAAACCACATTTCAGTTGCCTCTAATTTTCTCAGTTGCTGATTGTTTAATCTCCAGCATTCACAGCCGCCGTAAAGTAGGACAGACCATACATACGTTTTGAGGACTCTGAGTTTGGAGTCAATTGAGATGTTTGTATTTTTAAATATGACACTCATTTTGTTGAAGCTGTCTTTTGACATGGCAATCTGTTTGTTTATTTCATAGTTAATTAAAATAAAATGACATGCTGTGATGCCACAATTGTAATGAATTGTTAATTACTCTCTCAGTTTAACAGCATACCCCTATATACCGTACAAGGGTGCAATTTGATTGATTGATTGAAACTTTTATTAGTAGATTGCACAGTACAGTACATATTCCGTACAATTGACCACTAAATGGTAACACCCGAATAAGTTTTTCAACTTGTTTAAGTCGGGGTCCACGTTAATTCAATTCAATGTACCGTATTTTTCGGACTATAAGTCGCAATTTTTTTCATAGTTTGGCCGGGGGCGCGACTTATACTCAGGAGCGACTTATGTGTGAACAAATTACCGTAAAATATCAAATAATATTATTTAGCTCATTCACGTAAGAGACTAGACGTATAAGATTTCATGGGATTTAGCGATTAGGAGTGACAGATTGTTTGATAAACGTATAGCATGTTCTATATGTTATAGTTATTTGAATGACTCTTACCATAATATGTTACGTTAACATAACAGGCACGTTCTCAGTTGGTTATTTATGCGTCATATACCGTACACTTATTAAGCCTGTTGTTCACTATTCTTTATGTATTTTAAATTGCCTTTCAAATGTCTATTCTTGGTGGTGTTTTATCAAATACATTTCCCCAAAAAATCCTTTCCTTCTTTATTATGCATTTTCGGCAGGTGCGACTTATACTCCGGTGTGACTTATACTCCGGTGCGACTTATTCTCCGAAAAATACGGTAGTCTACAGATCCCCTTAAGAGACAAATCTGTTTGAATTTACATGAATGCGTTATGATGTTACAAAGGACTAGAATTACAGACTTTTACTATGCAATAACAGTTCACTTCTGTGAAATATAAGGTTATGGTACAGAAATTAACTGGGAAATCCCAGAACATTTTTATAGACTATATATATTTGTACCAACATATATTTACATTGTAATTGTTTTTGTTTTTTTTAATTCCTGGCCCTTGGGCAAATGTAATTAAGGACCCCTGACCTAAATTCTAGAGCCCTGCACAAGAAAGGCCAATGTTTTTTAGCATAGGGAGCTGATTTCACTCTTACTACAGCCCCATTTGCAGCAAGCATTAGACAGGCCCACCACCACGTCGCGCCCTTTCCTGTCTGCACTTCGTAGGGCCTCTAGGACCTCCTCGGAAATCGGCGAGCGAGCCGAGCGGCGAAATTCCGCAGCCACAGACGCCACATCTATTGTCTGTTCTTTCCAAATGTTGGAAGGTGCACCGTCCTGCTCACCGGCGAGTTGGGGGAAAGGATTTGCGTTCCATTGGTCAAAAGCCTCATCTCCAATAAGAGCTGGTTAAAAAAAGGAACGAATAGCTCTCAGAATGAGTATTTTCATGGGTAATTTTGCAGTCTTACCAGAGTCTCCCACACTCCTCCTCCAGCGGGAGCCCCCACAGGTAAAGATGACAGCGCGTATAAACTCTCTGCCGCACAGCTTCATCCCATAGAAAGAGGGATGAGCTTCATTGAGCCGCACCCTGTCGACCAATGCCACCAAGACACAAAGAGTCAAGACGGCTGCCTTCCACATGGCGCTCAAAAAAAAATCTCCCTGTGGACGTCTTAGAATGTCGGAAAGGGCTCTGTCGGGTGGTTTGTGTTTCATTTCATTTCCGACGTCTTATATAGTCTCTGAGAGGCATCTCTAGCTTTTGTCATACCCAAAGATAAGAGCTGAGACCTTTCTGGGCAACAATGCATAAACAGAAAAGTTGTGACTATACATAGCGAATGATGAAGTCACCAGACTTTTCTGCAATCTAATCATCCATGACCTTTTGTTTGGCCTTTTTGCTCCCGATGTTGTTCGGTTGAGCTTTGTTTGTAAGACAACAATATCACCGCCACCGTATCGCCCCGACAGGAAAATGATGGAGATGAGCTTCAACTGCATTATCTTTTGTTTCGACTCCCTTTTCTGTACACGCACATGCACGCTTACCCAAACAGTTGGGGGTGTTTGTAACAAGCAGGGCCATGGCATAATCACTTCATGGTTCTTTAATGGCGCAGTTGGAGCAGATGTGACGTGTCGCGCTGTAATTGTGAAGCGGGAAGTACGCTATATTACCAAAAGTATTTGGCCACCTGCCTTGACTCACATATGAACTTGAAGTGCCATCCCATTCCTAACCCATAGGGTTCAATATGATGTCGGTCCACCTTTTGTAGCTATTATAGCTTCAACTCTTCTGGGAAGGCTGTCCACGAGGTTGCGGAGTGTGTTTATAGGAATGGTTGACCATTTTTCCAAAAGTGCATTGGTGAGGTCACACACTGATGTTGGTCAAGAAGACCTGGCTCTCAGTCTCCGTTCTAATTAATTCCAAAGGTGTTCTATCGGGTTCAGGTCAGGACTCTGTGCAGGCCATTCAAGTTCATCCATGTCTTTATGGACCTTGCTTTGTGCACTGGTGCACAGTCATGTTGGAAGAGGAAGGGGCCCGCTCCAAACTGTTCCCACAAGGTTGGGAGCATGGAATTGTCCAAAATGTTTTGGAGCATTCAAAGTTCCTTTCACTGGAACTAAGGGGCCAAGCCCAACTCCTGATAAACAACCCCATACCATAATTCCTCCTCCACCAAAATTTCACACTCGGCACAATGCAGTCTGAAACGTACCGTTCCCCTGGCAACCTCCAAACCCAGACTCGTCCATCAGATTGTCAGATGGAAAAGCGTGATTCATCACTCCAGAGAAGGCGTCTCCACTGCTCTAGAGTCCAGTGGCGACGTGCTTTACACCACTGCATTCGACGCTTTGCATTGGAGTTGGTGATGTCTGCCTTAGATGCAGCTGCTCCGCCATGGAAACCCATTCCGTACTGTACGTGGGCTAATTGGAAGGTCACATGAAGTTTGGAGCTCTGTAGCAACTGACTGTGCAGAAAGTCTTTGCACTATGCGCTTCAGCATCGGCTGACCCCTCTCTGTCCGTTTACGTGGCCTACCACTTGGTGGCTGAGTTGCTGTTGTTCCCAAACTCTTCCATTTTCTTCTAATAAAGCCGACAGTTGACTTTGGAATATAGTAATGCTGCCTGAGGATAAGCCAATCAGTGGCCACGATAATGAATAGTGCGCTCTGATTGGTTTGGTCTTCTCTAGTGGCCAATACTATTGTAGTGTTGGTATTTTTTAGTTTATGCCTGCAAATGCTTAATTCAGAGAATAAATGTTATAGAATATGCTTTAAAAAACACCAAAAAAACCTGTGATGTCGTGAAGCTGCAATATTGGAAGCGCTATGTAAGGTAGAAATGAACATTTAACATCACAACTTTGTTCAGGACTCTTGTTGGCAAACATGGTGAGGACTGAAGAGGGAGAAGGGGATGTTTCCTTCACATTTTGCTACAAGTTATTTCTTGAATTCAACAGTGTTGCTCATCTTTTTTAAAAAGCGCTGGCTAATGCAACTTTCTTTGGCCCCATGGTAAAGTTTTTCACACTTAAACTCAATGAAATAAATAAGCACTGATACTGAGTCACTGGTGCGTGTGATTATTTATTTGGGAACTCGATTTCATTTGTTACGCACAATATTTGGCCGTACAATAACAGATTCATACAAAAAATGTAGCATACGAAATCTGAGATATCACGTTCAAGTCAGGATATGTGTGTCTGATGGCCGCCCCATTGCCTACTGCTTATGAAAAGGATAGAACCAAACAAATGAGGGACGATGAGAGATTATCTTCACAAATTGACAACCTGTAAATGTAAACAAGGGTGTGAGGACGTGAGTGTGAGATACAAGTCTTCGTTTGATTGGTCGGACATTTGACGTGCATATATAGAAGGCACCCCCCGCGACCCCGAAAGGGACAAGCGGTAGAAAATGTGATGGATGGATATACAAGGGACACATTTCATTACAGTCATCCCTCACCCCTATTCCAGCTTCAAAGCATCACAGATTTTTCTAAAGCATATACAGCATTTTTGGCATGTGTTAAGCATTTTAAATATAGCAATGGCTAAATGAACTAGAATGATCAATACTAGAATAGTATTGGCCACTAGGAGACCAAATCTATCGGAGCGCGGTGTTCAGTATCGTGGCCACACCGATTGGCTCAGCCTCAGGCAGCATTGCTGTATTGGATTAACACCTATTAAGAATTTTATTTCATGTCTAGAGGGCTCTTGTAATGCTGAAAAGCGTGTTTAGAATGTAATAAACAGGTTTTGTATGCTCCAGCTATAAAAATATTTGATTTCTAAATAATGATTCCTATACCGCACGTAAATGTGTTTATTGCGGTTATGTCTGTGACCACGATAACCAAAAAACGACTGTTGCGAAAATGGAAAAAATTGGCCAATTGGCGTTCCGTTTTTAAACAAAGTGTGGCTTTGTTAAAAGGTGCATGCAAATCACATTTCCTAATTCATTATCATTTTCAAATTCTAACAATTGTCAGACAATGAGCACAGTGGTCCGTGATTCTATTTCCAATTCTGAAACGTAAATCAAAAAAATGAAGTTGGGCGCGTTTTTCGATTTTTATTATATAAGCAGATTTTAAAACAAACAAAAACAAATGGATTTTCATTAAAATGTTGCCATAAAATTTGATTTTGTAATGGTTTCCTTTTATGGATTTTAATTTTTCCAGATAAACACAAAAATCTAAAAAAATGTTTATTCAAAATGCTGGCCCCACAATGGATTGGACTCTCACACTATTAACTAGGTCCACTCGACGTTGTCATGATCCGTGGTCCAGATCATGTTTTGTTTGGTTATGTTCTGTTAGTTTTGGACTCCATGAGTTCCTGTTTGCGCTTCCTTGTTTGTTTTGTCACCATGGCGACTCATTAGTTTCACCTGTCTCATTTGTTCGGATCACACCTGTCGCTAACCATGAGATCACTATTTAAGTCTGCCTTTGTTAATCACTCATTCTGGCTTCATTGTTTGTGTCACGCCTTTACCAAGTAAGGGTTTCTTGTTCCATGCCATAGCTTCTGTTAAGTCTTAGCTTTACGTGTGTTAGGCACGCTTGCCTTTTTGTTGTTTTGCCTGTATGTTGGTAGTTTGGATGATTTGCACAGATTAAATCATATCCTACCTTCACGCTGTCGTCCGGAGCCGTCAGTGTTGCACCCCCGATCGTGACAGACGTCCATTGCACCGGTCGCCCAGGGGGGGTTCCCACATCTGCGGTACCCTCCAAGGTTTCTCATTGTAGCCCATTGGGTTGAGTTTTTCCTTGCCCTGATGTGGGATTGTTGTGGCTTGTGCAGCCCTTTGAGACACTCATGATTTAGGGCTATATAAATAAACTTTGATTGATTGAGTGTGAATGTTGTCTGTCTATCTGTGTTGGCCCTGTGATGAGGTGGTGACTTGTCCAGGGTGTACCCCGCCTCCCTACCCCGAATGCAGCTGAGATAGGCTCCAGCGTCCCCCACGACCCTGAAAGGGACAAGCGGTAGAAAATGGATGCATGGATGGATGATTGATGATTGAAAAATGCGTGGTTATCTGTGTGATGACAATTTTTTTTAGCATAACGGTAACATATTTGTTCAGCAGGCGTCCTATTGTTGTTTTTTTTAAAAGTGTCATTAAATAGTTGTTCAACTTTTTGTTTCAGAAATTGCTCTGTTTATTGCTATTCTGAATGTTGCTTGGCCGGGTTTGGTTTTGGAATTGGATTGCATTATTATGGTGTTGTGTATTGTTTTGTTGTGGATTGATTAATTTAAAAAAATTAAAAATAAAAATAAAACAAAAAAAGATTTAAAAGAAAGAAATGAAGATAGAAAAAAATGGTCCGAAATGTGTTTTTTTGATTTGCATTTAAGAATTGGAAATAGAAGGAACGGAAGGTACACGGACCCAAATGTTTGTGACACTTGTTGAAAGTACAGTATGTTTAAAATAAATTAACCATTTTTTTTTTTTGTAAATTATGCAACTCATCCAGTGATGTGTAAACAATTTAGATTTTACATTTAGATTGGTTTATTTCAAAGGGGACAATGCAATTTCATAAAACACATGACCACACATGATGTAAAAAAGCCGTAAAATTACAATTTAAAAGAAAAAGAAAAGAACGAGAAAGAAAAAGAAAAAAAAAAGCACACAATACAATTTAATATATTGTTTACAACGTCGCCCCTAAGGTTTTGATTGTAAAATAATTAAAAAATGACGTAAAAAGCAATAAAACAGAAGTACAGATGCATATTATGTGTTATATTCAATCTCAGAGGGATTTGTTCGACCGGACCAACTGGTGAATCCGTATTGAAAACTGGAAGTGGTCATGAGACGCTTGGCCCCGGTGAGAGTGATTGACAGGAAGAACTGACCACTCAGCAAAGGGTATTTTTCATGACGCACAGCCCACCTCCGTAATCAGCCAATCAGCATGCAGCAGGGGGCCGGGCTTCAGCAAGAGGCTAGCAACAGTTGCCCCGGTGAAGGCGAGGCGCCATAGTCACGGTAGTCCTGGCGACAAGAACCAAGCAACGGGAGTCAACAACAACCCTAATCTAAGGGGAAACTTAGGACCAAAAGGCCAATATCGGGGGGAAAAAAGCAAAGGTGAACGATTAAATTATTATTTGAGATGAATGTATGCTCTCCAAAGTTACCCGCGGGATTTATTTGTGCCGCGTGAAAGCGGCCGAGCGTGTCACTGATGAAAGTGGTTGCGAGCTTCTCGCGTGCGCAGGCGGTTGTTATGGCGATGTCACAGATCTCTGATAGGAGCACAAGATGGCGGGTGTGTTCTAATGATTGGGACTCCGGTACTTTTCTCCACGGCGGGCGTCACGTCGGCCCGCGTTGTGTGACACGTAACTTCGAACGCCACGGAAGTTTACAAGTTTCACGTCGTGTTCCGCGCCGTGGCGGAAAGGTGTACACGCAAGCTAGC
This sequence comes from Nerophis lumbriciformis, assembly GCF_033978685.3. Lineage (NCBI taxonomy): Eukaryota > Metazoa > Chordata > Actinopteri > Syngnathiformes > Syngnathidae > Nerophis > Nerophis lumbriciformis. The sequence goes on from NC_084574.2 coordinate 30,840,607, forward strand.
ACGGCACGCTAGCCGAATGCTAGCTACTATTATTGGCTGCTAGCAGCGAAGCTATCATATCGCGAACTCCGCACAAACAAACAAACAAACACATAAAATCAACCACTTAAAGCGATTATGTGCTGAATAATGTCAATATTTGGAAGTGGCGAGTTTGATATTTCTTTACGCAACTTGAGAAAAGTTTTTCGTTTTGACATTGTGGACACTCGGCGAGCTTGGTGGTCATCCGAGCGCCGTGTATACCGAGTGGGAATTTACACTGCCACGCAGGAGTGGCTTATCTTCTGGTGGGACGGTCTAAAGTCCAATAATTCGTATCGTAACCATAACGGGTGTAACTATTAGACGGCGTGGCGCAGTTTTGGAGAGTGGCCGTGCCAGCAACCCGGGGGTTCCTGGTTCGATCCCCACCTTCTACCAACCTCGTCACGTCCGTTGTGTCCTTGAGCAAGACACTTCACCCTTGCTCCTGATGGGTCGTGGTTAGGGCCTTGCATGTGTGAATGTGGAAATAGTGTCAAAGCGCTTTGAGTACCTTGAAGGTACAAGTATAACTAGAGATGTCCGATATAATCGGCCAATAAATGCGTTAAAATGTAATATCGGAAATGATCGGTATCGGTTTTATTTTTTTATTAAATCAACATAAAAAACACAAGATACACTTACAATTAGTGCACCAACCCAAAAAACCTTCCTCCCCCATTTACACTCATTCACACAAAAGGGTTGTTTCTTTCTGTTATTAATATTCTGGTTCCTACATTATATATCAATATATATCAATACAGTCTGCAAGGGATACAGTCCGTAAGCACACATGATTGTGCGTGCTGCTGGTCCACTGTTAGTACTAACCTTTAACAGTTAATTTTACTAATTTTCATTCATTACTAGTTTCAATGTAACTGTTTTTATATTGTTTTACTTTCTTTTTTATTCAAGAAAATGTTTTTAATTTATCTTATAAAAATTTTTTTAAAGTACCTTATCTTCACCATAACTGGTTGTCCAAATTAGGCATAATAATGTGTTAATTCCACAACTGTATATATCGGTTGATATCGGTATCAGTAATTAAAGAGTTGGACAATATCGGATATCGGCAAAAAGCCATTATCGGACATCCCTAAGTATAACGCATTTACCATTTCATCAGGCGGTACAATCGGAATAAAAGTGGACTCACTGGTGACGGTGGCAGAGAAGAGGACTGTGGAAAAACTACTGAGAATCATGGATGATGCCAGTCACCCTCTGCATACCGTTGTCAGTAGCCAGAGCACCTGTTCAGTGCTAGACTGCTTCACCCCACTCAAAAACTCCTTTGTCCCACACGCCATCAGACTGTACAACTCCTCTCTGTGGGGGAGAGGGGGGTACTGCAAAATAATAACAATACTGAAATAAACTGCAACAAAAAACAGTGCAATACATTTTCATAACATGGTCACTACTGCCTAGTTTTTCTTGTTATATTCTTATTTTTACTGTTATATTTTTATTCTTATTGTTGCTTTTTATTTATATTCGTATTGTAATATTTTCTACTTTATTTCCATTTATACCCCCATTATTTACTTTTTAAATTCGATCTCAATTCTGTACACTGCTATTGGAATTTTGATTTGCCTGAGGGAACTCTCCTGAAGGAATCACCATCTATTTATCATTTAACCCATTTATTCGTTTTAACAACGATTCGAATCAGAATTGGTTGTTGCCGATATGATTCAGGGACGATATACATATACCCGTATTTTTCGGAGTATAAGTCGCACCAGACGAAAATGCATAATAAAGAAGGAAAAAAACATATATAAGTCGCACTGGAGTATAAGTCGCATTTTTGGGAAACCCAACACCAAGAATAGACATTTGAAAGGCAATTTAAAATAAATAAAGAATAGTGAACAACAGGCTGAATAAATGTACGGTATATGACGCATAAATAACCAACTGAGAACGTGCGTGGCATGTTAATGTAACATATTATGGTAAGAGTCATTCAAATAACTATAACATATAGAACATGCTATACGTTTACCAAACATTCTGTCACTCCTAATCGCTAAATCCCATGAAATCTTATACGTCTAGTCTCTTACGTGAATGAGCTAAATAATATTATTTGATATTTTACGGTAATGTGTTAATAATTTCACACATAAGTCGCACCCCGGGCCAAAGTATGAAAAAAACTGTGACTTATAGTCCGAAAAATACGGTATATTTTTTTAATAGTCATACCAAAGACTATAAAAATGGGACCCATTACCTCCCTGCTTGACACTCAGCATCAAGGGTTGGAATTGGGGGTTAAATCACCAAAATGATTCCATCGCTGCTGCTCACTGCTCCCCTCACCTCCCAGGGGGTGAACAATGGGATGGGTCAAATGCAGAGGTTAATTTCACCACACCTAGTGTATGTGTGTGACAATCATTGGTACTTTAACTTTTTAACTTTAAAACGATACGATTCAGTGAGTTGAAATCGATTTAGTAACTTTTAGCAAAACAATTAAAGCAGTGTACATTTTACATGCCAACTGCCATGCTTGCAATGATAGGATTGGAAAATGTATTTCCGGTAACATTTGTTGAGGTTCTATTTTTTGTGCTAGACCCAGGCAGGAAAGTCTCAAAAAAATTGCATAGCTGTTGAAAAGACCCACTTCCTCCTATGTCACACACACACACACACACACACACACACACACACACACACACACACACTGAGGATCATGTGGCAATAACATACAAGTAAATGAATACGCTGCAAAGACATGTTTATAGCTATTCACCATTGAGAACAGTCTCCCTCCTTTTTATCTACAGAATTAGTGCCTCAAAGCATTGGTTGCCATGGCGACTTCTGGATACTCGGAAGACCTCCAGCCTCAGCAGACCAACACAGTAACCATAGCAACACCGGCTGCCACCACACCCTCATCCGCCAAGACATCAGCACACTTCCTGGCCGGACTACCACTAACCTCTGGGAGCGTTGCAACAGCAAACCAATCAGCCATGGCCTCCAAAACTGGACAGGATGCACTTTCTTCCCAAGCCCCGCCCACCCAGGCTCAGAGCCAGAAGGCAGCGATCTTGACGGCTCCCACACAACAGTACATTAGTCCCGAGATCCAACACACTGTGACCCAGAAGAGTAATGGTCAGAGCACGTCACCCCAGTACATCATTGTGACAGTTACAGGTGAGTGACTTGCACCTGACACAAACAAATAAATACAAACATTCTCATGGGCTATCTCACGCAATCATTAAGAGCATGCAACAGGTAGGCAAGTTTCATGAAGAATGTCTTTGCAGCGTAAGCAACACATCTGATCATAGTTGGTTTGGCACATTATTGTTTTGGAAAGGTATATATTTATTTTTAAAATATGAAAGTTGTGTATAGTGTTAATAATGTACTAAACCATCTTACTCCTTACTGATTATTACCTCTTATTTGTTTCTTTTAACACACCTTTCCTATTGACACTGTTAAACAGTAACCAGACGGACAAAACCAGAACAATTAAACTAGAAATACAAAACCAATGTCCACCAAACTGTGTAGAGAGGTAGAGCATTGGCTGAGAAAAAAAAAATTTTTTTTTTTTGGAGAATATCTTTATCCAACAGAGCAAAGACAGGGCTACACCAAATAAAAACAAACATTACACAACTCCACATTTATTATAATGTAGGTGGCTGTGCGAATCCATTACATTTTAGTGAGGACCTGTAGAAACGTACGTTTTAAACGTTTTACCACAGTTTATGTATTTGACAGGGACAGTACAATTAAACATTGCTACCCATAGGTAACCGATGTCAAAGTACATAAGACTTCTAGCCACAGTTTGAGTCACTGTGGCATCAAAAAAATAGCTCACTCACTCCAAGAACAATAGTGGCTGTTTGTCATCCTCCATGAACCAGGAAGTAGCCAGCTTACTAACAAACAGTTGGACTACAAAACATCATAATTGCAGGGTTTCCCCTACATTGCCAAGATGCCTGTGGTGGTGGGGGCGTGGTCAATAGGACATCATAACTTTATTTGCTATGGTGCATATATTTTATTTTAAAAGGCAAAAAAAGGTATACATACACTTAAAACAAATCTATTATTAATCATAGTATTACATTTTTTTGTATTTTTCTTAATATCATTTGCTCTATTTTTTATCGTTTTGCACTTTTTTAAAATATAATTGTTGCTGCTTATTTTACAGTGTACTTGGTTGAGAATTGTTTTTCTCCAATCTTTTTAGTCACTCTTTCTTTATCAAAAACGACCGGCAACAAATCTATTATCTATTTCTGGTGTTATTGTAGTCTGTATTTGTGTTTAGAGACTCTTTACTTCTGTCAATGCTGGGAGCCTTTCTCTCCTTAAAAGCCGCCAGAGTCATCTTAAATTTTGAAGATCGCTGTTCTAGGGTATATCTCCGATACATTAAAATATGTCAACTTCGCGGACATGCTGCCTCTGATCCAGACAACCCAGTATGTATTGCTAACGTCATCAGAACATTCGGTTTCGGCAGCACTGTTCTTGTGATTAAAGTATGTCTTTCTTCAGCGGCCAAAGTTTCGGTACATCACTAGTCAATAGGGCGAAAATAATAAACTATATATCCATTCATACTGTAACTACCTGCTGGTGTTAATGTGTATGTTAGTGTGTTATGATGTTAATTTTTCCAATGGTCTGTGAACACACTGTCGGCGGAGAATGAGGAAGTGTTTTTGTGTGTTTGGGAGTGAAGCACGGAGACGAGTGTGCTCGGAGGAAATACTTTTTGGAATTGGGCCTGTTGTTAGCATACAATTGGCAATAACTGCTTACAAGAACATCATACTTTGTGTGGACGCTACAATGCAATATATTATTTTGTTTTGTTTACACGTAAAAAAAACCTAATTTTTAAGTTGTGGCTGCTAATATGTTGCTGTAGCGCACTGCCACAATCAAATACATTAAGGGAAACCCTTAATTGTTTGTTTTTTAAAGTCTTGTTAAAGGGGTCATATCATGATTTTTATTCTATTTTTAAAACAATTAATTTTGGTCTACATAGAATGTAATGATGGTTCTTTAATCAACATTTTGCATAGATTTAGCTGTAAAGACCTATTTTTAAGCAACTTTTGGACTGCCTCTAAAACAGTTGTTTTGAGAGGCGAAATTGTTAGATGCAAACAAAGCCCTCCTCACCACGCTTCCTCACGCTGACTGGGCTTTCGTCCCTGCCTCAGCAGTCTTGTTTTTTTTATGGATTTTGGACACCAGTGTTTGCCACCAGCCATCTAATTTTTACTTGACTTTCACTACAATACAACATCCCATTCACTACAACACAACATCCCAGGTGATATAGCGAGACCAGCGGCTCACCGTGGTTTGTTGTAGGAACCAAGGAGCAGACGATGCGGGGGACAGAAAAAGGAAGCCCGGCTTCAAATCTGGTATTATAAGCTGGCTAAAGTTAAACTTATCTCTCCAGTGCTAAATCCTGGAAATATACATGTGTATATTGACAGTAAAATGATTTTATATTCTCTATCATTTAATACTTTCACTGCTGCTGCATTGACCACTTGTAAACAATAAAAGCTTGAGTGCAGTAAACTACGCTATGAGCCACATCACAAATGTAACAACAGATTGTAATACTAACTGGTCCTTTGCAAAACACACTAGCCATTGATGCAATTCAAAGTAGTTTTTAGGAAAATCATTCTTTATTTTGGCGGTGGACAGTGACACTGTTGTCTTACAGTAGAAGGCCAAGCTAGCTACACAACAACTCAAGCTAACGATGCTGATGTATCATTCACACATTTCTAACACACTGTTATTACTTACCGTTTCTTTAGCCACATATACATGGACAGCATTTATTTAATCTGATCATCATTTGGATTAGAATGTTATTGTGTACATGGACCCTGAAAAAAATGATCTGATTATGATATGCATTTTCATGCGTCACACCTTAAATCAGAATACTTTACGTTGACATGTGCAGAACCATGGCTTTGTGCATTTCTGCTTGTCCGACGTTATCTTGTCTTTATGTTACAACTTTCTGTGTATGTGTCTGAGGCTAGCAGTTAGCACTTGAATTAGCTGTAAAGTTGTAAATAAAATAGCTCGTTAAGACGACAAGTGGATCCCTTCTTTTATTGTTGTATCAACACATGACACTCCAGACCATATTTTTGTTTATGCTACTCTCATTTTAAAGCAACAAACTCAACAGCATATAACGCTACATTCGTACATGTTGAATGGGGGGAGACAACAGCAAGACAATCGCTTCATTCCGAGACTATTAAATTTAGTTCCTGCTCCACCACCAAAGTACTGTATAACTGACATCAAAGACAGCGCAGTAAGGATAATTCTAACCCGAATTTTGGAAGATGAGTTTTCATGTGCTACAGTCCGAATGACTTTCGGTGAAACAAAAACAAATATACCGCAAAGCACTTATACAGCTTTGTTCCATTCACATTATAAAAAGTAAATTCACACTTTTGACTGAAACAATGCTGATGCATCAATTTTGTCACAGCCTAAGTCCACCATATTAACGCCGTCTTATCTGCTTCTGGGACTTTGGAAACATTTTCGGCCACTCGCATGAGCAGCGCTCCTACCTGAACATGTCAAACGGTGACTCGACGCACGAAGGAGCAACATTGAAAGACGAATAAAAAAATATACAAGTCGAGACTCCATCGATAATTGTATTTTTGGGTTAAGTATCGCAAAAAAATTATATCTCTATATTTTGTCACACCCCTAGTGCTGTATGTATGAGTTGTCAGATTTGATATCCTCTTTCTAGCTTGACTCAGCACTCTCAGTAGAGTGTAGACCTCTGCCAAGGCTGAATTTTTGACAAAATTGGAGAAGAACAGTAGCGTGTGTGGAGTGAGAGAGGAAGACAATGCACTCTGATGAATATAGTTTTCTAGGCTACTTTGTTCCCAATCTGCTGGATCCAATGCAGCTTTTTGCTCTTGCTAGAAAGGTGGTGTAATGATGTGGGCCATTAAATATCATCAATTCAAAGTTACTTACAAAAAAGTCTGTTTCCATGGCAACTACTGTGTACCCGGTGAGTAGTGTCTTGCTATGAGTTGAAAATGAATGTATCCCAGTGCTCCTTAAGTGTGCACAGTCAACCCAAAAACTAATCCTAAATGTCAAAGAATGTAGTTGGCATTTCGAAAATCAGCTCTTAACCAAAAGAGAATGTGGACTTAGTCTTGTGTTTGCCTGGGTGTTTATTTTAGGGAGGTCTATTAGTAGATATTTTTGTCTGCTAGTATCAAGTAACAACAGCGTACTCTCACCCACAAGTGAGGGTAGGGGACGGGCAGCCTTGTCCGTGTACTAATGAGAAAATCGTAAAATTTGCGCTTATTTAAAGGGAGCATTAATTCAAGCAGATTATCTCATTACAGCTAATGCATTAGCCAAATTGCTGCAATCATTCACAACAGATAGTGTCATTTAAGTACATCCATGAATCCAAACACATGTTTGATAGCATACTAGGCTATTTATAGAATTTCAGACTTGCATGCTAAACACGCACCTTAAAATGTTTGTCTTGTCTTAACAAACTGACTCATACAAATGATTCAAAGTAGATGTAGATAATTCATGATTCATGTAGATAATTCAAATGTATCTTTTGAATTGGAGTTAGATGAGAGCACACACACAATCCTATATATTTTAACACAACTTAAGTCTGTATGTTTGTTTCTGTTGTTGACAAGAACAGGGCCTCGAACAATAAATAGTCAACTCATATCTCATGATCTGTATACAGCTGTGTTTTCATTTCAGATTTATTGACAGGTTAAAAGCAGCAGAAGGTCTATCACATCTGTCAGCCATTCACTGAGAAGAGTAGTAGCAGAGAGAGTCCATTGGGTGATACAATCACTGTCCTCACAGGAAAGGTGTTAAGGTTTGTTCCACGAGTCACAAGAAGTAGCCCTCTTCAATAAGTGGGTGTAGTCGGCGGTCTTAGAGTGCGACATCTAGTGGTAACACGTGGTACATGTCTTCAAACAATTATAGACCACTAGCAACTTGCATTTGAAATGAGTAAAGTGTGGCACCACTAGATATATGACTGGTTGAAGTCGGAGAATCACAGTAGTACAAAGTTTAGTCAAAGAAGGGAATAATTAGCGTAAAAGGCTAGAAGGAAGTGCGTTGAGCCTCCGCTCCACACACCCTCTCTTTGAACTGTATCCAATACCCCACCTCATCTGTTTTGTGCCCTTCTCGCATTTGATGTGCATGTTTACAAAATGGAGGGATTTCTCTCCATCTGGGGAGATTAACTGTCCAAAGCTGCCCTTCCGTACGCAAGATACTGTATAAGGCAGGAAGGAAGGTTATGGTATGTTCACTGCCACTTTCTCCTTAGCTCAGCAAACAATATGTTCTGTAGTGGCTTTTATTTCAACTTTGATGCTGTGGCCCGTGAGTACTGATTTTCGTGCATGCTTGGTCTTTAACTTGAGACCTTCTGATTCCATTCTCTCCCCTTTGTTTGGTGGCCAGAGGGTTCTGCTCACTCTAATGACAGTCTGTCAGACTCCAGCTCGCCTGCACCAGGTGTGTCTACACAGGTGGTCCAGCCAGTGCAGACCACCCCCCAGGTAAGCAGACACTGTACTATCTCCGAGCAGGCTCATCAGTATTTGCCAATCAATGTTGCATTGCATTTTTTAATTTGAAACACATAGTAATACAAAAATAATCTCAATAAGATAATTTCAGACATAATAGCTCATATAAAAAACAAAATAATCATGCAGAGAATATGAGAACATTTATGAGGCATAATTACCTCATAAATTGAAATTAAATGATCTTGTACACTGCATAACTTCTTCCATTATGTATAAATCAAATAATATGATTGTAAATCATATTATATGATCATATTATATGATAGACACCTTTGTGTACATGAAATGTTTACTGTGTGTAAAATATATTAATTTACTGAATAAGCAGATGCTTCAGCCTACACCTTTTCACTCAAAGAAAAACAGGTTCCTTTTATTTTAAAACATATATTTATAGAATGTATATAAATGTGTATTTGACAGGTAAAAAAACACTAAACTAAACCTGATTCATCATGAGCTATATGCACGCATTAAATAATCGTTGGAGAAACAACAATATAGATACATATGAACATCCTTACAAGAATATACCAACTTATCATTGCACTAAATTAAGTTTCCCTACTCATTGTTATATCTGTTGACAATATGCATTTTTAAATATTTATTTTGAAATTATGTGATGTTATCACTTTCTTTCTCATGTAGGGATTATTGTGTAATTTCAGTTAATTGGTCCTATTTACAATTGTATTGTTGCTCATGTACGTATTCATGCCGGTGAAGAATAGTGACAGACAGACAAGAGCAATTACCGTATTTTTCGGACTATAAGTCGCAGTTTTTTTTCATAGTTTGTCCGGGCTCCAGTGCAACTTATATATATTTTTTCCTTTTTTACTATGCATTTTCAGCAGGTGCGACTTATACTCCGAAAAATACGGTAAATGTTCTTGCACTAACTAGGTGGCTGGAGGTACATACATTAATTAACCTGCGGATCAACCTGCTTCTATTCAGACAACATGTCTGTTGGGTGGAGACTTTGAATTCAAATATGTGTATTGACTTACTAAAGGTTGTGCAACACTGATGTGACGTAAACCTGAAGGTGATGTTTTCTTATGCACCAGCAGAGGTCAGTGTTGCAGGCGGTGTCGCAGGCTGGCAAGAGGATCCAGTCCACGGCCATCAACAACCTACAGGCTGTGCATATCAACCAGGAGGTAAACATAACATGTTCTTATTAGCGATTAGTCCTTCATCGTCATTATTCTCTTGTAACTCTAAACTTGTTCAAGGATAGATTATCATTTCACCTTACTTCAAACAAATATTAAATGTAGCATCGTCAACAGAACAGGGCCCTCATGTAACAAGAGTTGTGTGGCTTTCCTACTTCATAATTAACAAAAATCATATCTAAAGTAACCATGTTCTTGAGCTCGGCATGGTCTGACCTATCACAAGTCAGTAGGAGGTGCTTCTTTCTCGTGTTTCGAGTGAACAGCGGCGTGATTGTTAGCCTGTCATTGCAGTGTTTCCGAGAACTGAATAAATGCTGAAATAAAGAAAATAAATGGTCGCGTATAAATGTAAACCTTTGACATTTAAACATGCCAGCATATCACAAAGGATACGAAAGACTTTGACTCTTCTTTGATCACTCAATTTATTAATACAACGCAAGAGCGCCTCTTGCGGTAGCAGCCGTCTACATGACGTGACGTCCTCTTCGGTCTCTGGTGCCGTGACCACCCACTGCTGCTGTGGATTGTCACAGGAACACGTTTTGACAGCTATTATTTGGATTTTACTGACTTCACATCCGGCTCACGTCCTGCCCATTGAATTTGCGTGGTGGTCAAGCTAGCTCTGTTTTCAATGGGTACTAGGCGCCATTTCGCATTTCTCGAAGACAAAACGCCCTATGCTTGTGTTGTTTTCGGCTGTACGATTCGTTCAAATCGCGAAGAGTTCCTCGAGAGGTCATCAAAAAGGGCAGAAGAGGGCAAGATTTTACGAAATGACGACGAGAAAAGCATGCAGCTCACACTCCAGTCCAAGGGAGCAGAGTCGAAGAATGCATAAGTTTGCAGTTATGACTTTGTTAATTGTTTGTTTGATATACTTATATTATTTCCCATTTAAGTATTATCCTGATATTATTTGCATTTCTTAAGCACATGTTTCAAAAAGCACCAACTAAATAAAAGAAAGTAAATGTGTGCAAAACCTAAAAGAGTTAAACTTTTACCGAAGGCAGCAATCATAAATGAAGCTTTCAGCACATACACGATGTTGGCATCTATAGTTATATTTTGATAAAGACGGGGAAAACACGCTACTCGTAAACGGCGCGTGTTACAGCAACAAACATCAGTAGACGCAAAGTTAAATCATGAAATGCAACCTTACTCGAGCAAAAATGATGCGGGAGAGTCTTGATACCAATTTCCTTGACACAGCAAACAAATTGTAGACCTCCATGCTTTTCAAAGTTTCCATGTGTTTTGTCATGTAGAATGGTGTCTGAAGCACAATAGTTTGGTATGTCTGAGAATGCGACCGACGTATAATCCTTGAAATAACTCGAAAAATCTTTTTTTGCTAAAGTATAGGGATCTATTCCATTGCATAGTTAAATTTTTTTGCTCAAATCTGATTTTTGCGAGAAGATTTAAGCCTCTTTTGTACTCAGTTTGTGCGCTGCTTGCTGTGCAACAGCCATCTCGGCTTCGTTGACCACCACTGCTTTTCACTTCCAGGAGGAAGTCACGTGTCGGAATACAAGCAATAGGTAGTAAAATGATCACCTAGATAAATTACTAAATTGTATGTCCTCACAAATATTAATACAAAGCGAAAAAGTGAATTTTGTGTCCTGCCCTCAATTTTTTTTACATTGTTAAAATCAAATGTTTGCAAAGCCCAAACAACCACTACTGTGTTTAGCCAAAGACACCACATCCTGTAGTAAATGTGCGTATGTCACCAAAGAATGATCTCATCTTCGCCGTGAAAGAGGGTGTTCGCCAGGTGTTTGTGTAACATAAAGCTTGTTACATGGAGAACCAGGTGTGTTAGTAACTAGCCTAGTGCGTTTTTCTGCTCCTGGCATGAGAAGTACATTTTCTGAACTTTGACAGTACAGTATAGGTATGTATAGTCATACAGCTACTGTGTTAATGATCTGCCTAACAGGTTCTACAAAATGTGCCTCCCAATTAAACATCTCCACCCAGCAAAAATTGTGAACAAATTGGATTGTACATGATCCTATTTATGTTTACTAAACTAAATATGAACAGGTTTCATCCTAAAACATTTAACAATGGTCTTTCAGCATAAAGATTGTGTCTGAAGCCAAATCCTGTGCGTCTCCATTAAGAAAGTATTAGTGTATTTTTTAATCATTTGTCTCTGTAATGGTGCTGAGGTTTATTGTTGTCATGTAAGGAGTAAATATGACTTCTTGTGAAGGTGGAGCAGGTGTATTCTGGCCAGGTGCAGTATGTGGACGGAGGAGGCGCCGACGCAGCTTTCAGCACGTCCGCTATGTGAGTTGAAAGAGACTTCGCACAATTTGTACATTATTTTACATGTGCCATTATTTGCCTCTCTCCCTTTCAGTCGTTCAGCCAGCTATTCCTTTTCCGGCTCGCCCCTTTACTCGCAGACCCCTCCCGCATCCTCCAACTTCTACGAGGCCACGTCCAGCTCGGAGTCCGACATCAGCGGATCCGCGGCGGTCTCGGGTGCCACGAGCGGGGGCACCTCAGCGGCAGGAGCCGGTTACGTCATTCAGGGGGCTTACGTGTTGGGAGGAGGGGCAGCGACAGGAGGACAGAGTTACTCCAGTCCTAATTCACGTGCTCCACCAGCCACCGTGAGTACTCCATATATTAGGAGTTTTTAACGGCAGGACATAACCGTTATATGGCTGCAGGTGCAGTGGCTGTGTGACAACTACGAGGGGGCGGAAGGGGTGAGTCTACCACGCTGCACCCTCTACTACCACTACCTGCTGCACTGCCAGGAGCAGAAGCTAGAACCAGTCAATGCCGCCTCATTTGGCAAACTCATCAGATCCGTCTTCATGGGCCTGCGCACTCGAAGGCTCGGGACCCGGTCGGTACACACATGTTAATAATATCTATTCAACATTCAGTCTCGTAACCCTTCACATGCTTGTTTCAGAGGGAACTCCAAGTACCACTACTACGGTCTCAGGATCAAATCGGGCTCCCCTCTGCTTCGACTGATGGATGAACAGCAGCACATGGCAATGCGACAGCAGCCTTTCTCACAGAAGAACAGGTGTATATACGTTTGTAAGACAACGCACTAACCCTCAATGTCAGGGCACTCTAACGATTGCAACTGGACTGTTTGGTTTGTCTCAGAAGACGTTTCGCCTCTCATCTGAGCAGGCTTCATCAGTTCGTGCTCATAGACTTAGATTGGTCAGATCTAGTCTAGAGGGGGACTCCAACTATTTTGGACTAGTAGTAGTCGACTCACAGCGGTCGTTCTGCCACACAATACCACAATGCTAACGAGGGGGGAATTACACTTCAACAACTGTCGTTGGCATTGACAGTAGGAATGCTTGTTTCCATCAAAACAGTTGTTTTTCTCACTACGATAGGGTGACACCATCCTTGCCCAGGCACAACTGCATGGTTTTGGAGTATAAATATTTGGGGTTTCGGCACCAGCCGCTAGACTCAATCTGACCAATCTAAGTCTATAAGCACGAACTGATGAAGCCTATTCGGAAGTGAGACGAAACGTCTTCTTAGACAAACCAAACAGTCCAGTTGCGATCAATTGAATGCCCTGAGATGACAATAACCTGGATGAATGAGAACATTCATAGACATAACCCTCAATGGCGTGTGCTCTGTCCATTAGGATCAAGTCGGTTCAGAAAACACAGGGCATCACCAACGGGACATCTGGGGGGTTGGCCCAGCAGCAGGCGACAGTGGTTTGTGATATTTCTGCACAGGTGCAACAGTACCAACAGTTCCTGGGTGAGGAATTGGAGCATTTATTTAATTGTGCTGTTTTAACTACAGAATATGCTACCGGTCTTAGAACATCTTATTTATAGCAATAATTATGTCCAAACAATACACTGTTGCTTGAAATGTAACCTTATGTTTAATACTGAACATCTTTTGCTGTCAATGTTGTTGTTTTTAAACTCAGAAATCAGTCAATCAAAAAATATACAGTGGAACCTCGATTTATGAACCCCTCTATTTGCAAACTTTTAGATTTACAAACTTTTAGATTGCGCCAAATATGCCGGTGTGTGGACCATATCTCTGTGTATGAACGTTTCATTCATTCATTTTGTGTGCCGCTGGCAGCCATTTTGTCCTCGCTCGTATTGAAGAGATAGAGGAGGCCGGCTTTGTACCACAAGTTTTTAATTGTGATAAGACCGGACTTTTCTGTAAATAGATGCCAACGCGGACTTATTTCACAGCGGCGGAGACTACTATCTCTCATTCCTTTGCCGATGGTAATCAGAATCCGTTTGATTGGCCAAGTATATAATGTAATGTAAGTGGATTCTACTTTTTTGAATGTTTTTTTATTGTGGCAATATGGTTGTTGACGTTAAGGATATTTGTGATTTCTGATCGTTTGTGAGGGCACCAAAGGGACTTCTGTGTGTGTGTGTGTGCGTGTAAGTAGAGGAGCGCATACAGGACAGTTGAGCTTGTCGTCGTTGTTTTGGCTTCAAAATAGAGATTCGTCGCCTCCTTGTTATGTTTGTTTGATATACAGTACGGTATACTTACTGTACTGTGTACTTTTATATTGTGTTCAAAGGGTAATTGAAATAGGGACTTTTGTTATTTCATAGTTACATTCTTTCTTATCGATACATTTGCCTCACTATACGAACTTTTGGAATTACGAACCCTGTTCAAGAACCAATTAAGTTCATAAAGCAAGGTTCCACTGTATATATGTGTGTGTGTGTGTATATATATATATATATATATACACGCATACATATATATATATATATATATATATATATATATATATATATACACACACACACACACATACATACATATATATATTTATATAAGTCTTATTTATGAGCATGCCTCTTTTGGATCCTAAGAGTAAGTGTGTATAGTCAGTCTTAGCTTGCATTGTATTAGAGGGACTGACAGAGAATGTCCTGTGGAGGCTTCATGTCAGATGTGACAAGTGGGTGTGCTCCATCCTGTGTAGAAGCTTCACGGCCGCTGCCTGACTTTGTGGACATGAATCTGCAAGACCGCGGTCTGCCTGATGGGATTCTCCCCGAACACCTGAAGGCCTTTCAGACGCTCTACAGGGAACACTGCGAGGTAGGCAGTATGGCGGCCACGTTCAACATGTTTGGTTTCCCCCCCCCTAATCCATTAAAGCATGTGTTTGTCCCAACAGGCCATTCTGGATGTGATGGTCAACCTTCAGTTCACGCTGGTAGAAACCCTCTGGAAGTCCTTCTGGAGGTTCAGCCAAGGCGGCGACCCAGAATCCCTCAACCTGTGAGTGTGAAAAGTAGAAGCGTGCTGCCTTTTGCTGCTCGCAGGGTGTAAAAAAAATCTGCTCTTTTAGGCACAGTGAGTCGGAGAAACGTCTACCCAAGTCGTGCCTGGTGCTGCTGTGCAAGTTTGAGCCTGTGCTGCACTGGACCAGAGAGTGTGACAACCTGCTCTATCAGACCCTGGTGGAGATCCTCATCCCTGATGTGCTGCGACCCATCCCCAGTAAGTGTGCCGAGGTGTAACAGAAGTGAGGGAACGTTTTTAAATCTTAATGCCTTTTTTTTTAGGCGCCTTAACTCAGGCCATTCGGAATTTTGCAAAGAGTCTGGAGAGCTGGCTGTCAGGCGCCATGATGAACATCCCAGAGGAGATGGTCCGCATTAAGGTACATGTTCACACAACCTGAGTCATTAAGGACAAATGTACACAAGAAGACATGTTGTCTTCATTCCTGCAGGTGGTGTGTGTGAGCTCCTTCTCCCAAACACTGCGTCGCTACACCAGCCTCAACCACCTGGCCCAGGCAGCCCGAGCAGTCCTCCAGAACTCGGCACAGATCAACCAAATGCTCTCTGACCTAAATCGCGTTGACTTCACCAACGTTCAGGTGTGTAAGCATTACCCCCAAGTTCAGTTCAGTGCTCCTGCTGTGTAGAGGAACTTGGACTAGTGTAAACACATTGGCACATCCTTGTATTTATCCTTTCAACCTCCTAAAAGCCAGCGTCATCTACGCAAATCACACGCCGAGCCATTTGTACGGGAAGAGGCTCATGTAAAATGTCAATGAATTAATGACGGGGCACTTCAAATGAAATCTTACCACAAACGTTCCTCAATAAAGCCACCATCGCGTGTGGCGAGCAGCTTTAAGCCATGTCCCCACGAACATGGATAGTTTTCGAAAAACCCATTCAAGGTTAAAACCATCTCCGTCCACACGAGTGTAGTTTTTTAAAACTTTCTATGTCCACACACAAGCACATTCATTTGCTGCCATGCACATTTGGTCCAATCAGAAGCCCGGAGAAGCAGCCACAGCTGACTGTTATTATAATATTTTGATATACTAAACATTCAATGACATTATCTTTAAAACCAGCCTGCACTTACACATAGCACATAGCCCTGGGAACATTATGCATCTCTTTTAGTGTTTAAAGCACACATACGTGCCTGTGCTGCTAAAATCCAACATTTGTGGAATTATAAGATATTTGATCAGCAACACGGTGGTAATTAAATGTACAGTGAAGGGTACATTATTTCTAACATCAGTGCACACTAACACAGAGCCAAGGAATCTTCTTGAATGTTTCAGTGCCTAAAGCCAAACACATTTAATCATCTATGAAGTGATATAAGTGCAATGAAGTGTATATTGTCTTTAACATTAGTACACTCTAACAAGGAGTCCGCTACATCATGTTTTTTTGTAGTTGCTCACGCGCGTATACAAATAACACCAACACGTGTAAGTTAACTTCATGATTTGTCAATAAATAAAGACTAAAACATGAGCTAGGTTTACATCTTTCTTATGACACAAAGCAAAAAGTCTTGCTTGTCCCATCAGCTGAATGTCCGACAGCTGGAGGTGAGGGAATTAATAAATTTTTAGATGCATCGCAATTCGGACATGGAAGATTATACAATCTATTATTAAACGTCAATAATCGTTAATCGATGTATTTATTGTAAATATTAATGTAATGCAGACAATTCTAAAATTTGGCTGACTGCAACGAGCCACCTCACCGAGAGATCCGATCAGCTCCTTTATTTTAGGGTTCTTGAGTTCCAGTTTTGCACACATTTCTATTACCGTATTTTTCGGAGTATAAGTCGCACCTGCCGAAAATGCATAATAAAGAAGGAAAAAAACATATATAAGTCGCATTTTTGGGGGAAATATATTTGATAAAACACAACACCAAGAATAGACATTTGAAAGGCAATTTAGAATAAATAAAGAATAGTGAACAACAGGCTGAATAAGTGTACGTTATATGAGGCATAAATAACCAACTGAGAACGTGCCTGGTATGTTAACGTAACATATTATGGTAAGAGTCATTCAAATGACTATAACATATAGAACATGCTATACGTTTACCAAACAATCTGTCACTCCTAATCGCTAAATCCCATGAAATCTTATACGTGTAGTCTCTTAGGTGAATGAGCTAAATAATATTATTTTATATTTTACGGTAATGTGTTAATAATTTCACATATACAGTGGGGCAAAAAAGTATTTAGTCAGCCACCGATTGTGCAAGTTCTCCCACTTAAAATGATGACAGAGGTCTGTAATTTTCATCATAGGTACACTTCAACTGTGAGAGACAGAATGTGAAAAAAAAATCCAGGAATTCACATTGTAGCAATTTTAAATAATTTATTTGTAAATTATGGTGGAAAATAAGTATTTGGTCACTTCAAACAAGGAAGATCTCTGGCTCTCACAGACCTGTAACTTCTTCTTTAAGAAGCTCTTCTGTCCTCCACTCGCTACCTGTATTAATGGCACCTGTTTGAACTCGTTATCTGTATAAAAGACACCTGTCCACAGCCTCAAACAGTCAGACTCCAAACTCCACTATGGCCAAGACCAAAGAGCTGTCGAAGGACACCAGGAAAAGAATTGTAGACCTGCACCAGACTGTGAAGAGTGAATCTACAATAGGCAAGCAGCTTGGTGTGAAAAAATCAACTGTGGGAGCAATTGTCAGAAAATGGAAGACATACAAGACCACTGATAATCTCCCTCGATCTGGGGCTCCACGCAAGATCTCATCCCATGGGGTCAAAATGATCATGAGAACGGTGAGCTAAAATCCCAGAACCACACGGGGGACCTGGTGAATGACCTGCAGAGAGCTGGGACCAAAGTACCAAAGGTTACCATCAGTAACACACTACGCCGACAGGGAATCAAATCCTGCAGTGCCAGACGTGTCCCCCTGCTTAAGCCAGTGCATGTCCAGGCCCGTCTGAAGTTTGCCAGAGAGCACATGGATGATACAGCAGAGGATTGGGAGAATGTCATGTGGTCAGATAAAACCAAAATAGAACTTTTTGGTATAAACTCAACTCGTCGTGTTTGGAGGAGGAAGAATACTGAGTTGCATCCCAAAAACACCATACCTACTGTGAAGCATGGGGGTGGAAACATCATGCTTTGGGGCTGTTTTTCTGCTAAGGGGACAGGCCGACTGATCCGTGTTAAGGAAAGAATGAATGGGGCCATGTATCGTGAGATTTTGAGCCAAAACCTCCTTCCATCAGTGAGAGCTTTGAAGATGAAACGTGGCTGGGTCTTCCAGCATGGCAATGATCCCAAACACACCGCCCGGGCAACGAAGGAGTGGCTCCGTAAGAAGCATTTGAAAGTCCTGGAGTGGCCTAGCCAGTCTCCAGACCTTAACCCCATAGAAAATCTGTGGAGGGAGTTGAAATTCCGTATTGCTCGGCGACAGCCCCAAAACATCACTGCTCTCGAGAAGATCTGCATGGAGGAATGGACCAAAATACCAGCTACTGTGTGTGCAAACCTGGTAAAGACCTATAGTAATCGTTTGACCTCTGTTATTGCCAACAAAGGTTATATTACAAAGTATTGAGTTGAATTTTTGTTATTGACCAAATACTTATTTTCCACCATAATTTACAAATAAATTATTTAAAAATCCCACAATGTGAATTCCTGGATTTTTTTTCACATTCTGTCTCTCACAGTTGAAGTGTACCTATGATGAAAATTACAGACCTCTGTCATCATTTTAAGTGGGAGAACTTGCACAATTGGTGGCTGACTAAATACTTTTTTGCCCCACTGTAAGTCGCTCCTGAGTATAAGTCGCACCCCCGGCCAAAAATATGGTAATTTAATAAATGTAACAGTAATTAATTCAGCTGTTTCTTAATACAAATGATCAGCATTAAAAGAAAATGGCAATCACACACTTTTTCTATTAAATAGTATCAGAGGCTGATCGAAGTTTTTTTTTTTGCATTCAAAATAAGTCTTAATTAGGTCCAACATATGCATCTAATTAAAGTAACTTCCAGACGAATACTATAAACTTCTACTTAAGGTCCTAAGCGTCCATTGCAGTGGACACTTGTATTTATTTTTTCTGACATGCGTAACTAAGACAAAAAAAAATCTACTACCAAGAATGCTGGTTCTCAAAATAAGACTAAAAGTGAGAAAAGTCCAGCCCCTGGTCCTTAGTGTTTTGGAAATGTGGCCTCTAGAACAATTTAGTTGAATATCCGCTGTTCAGAAGAGTAACGCCAGTCCTCCCCCAGGAACAAGCGTCGTGGGTGTGTCAGTGTGAAGATCGCATCGTGCAACGGCTTGAACAAGACTTCAAGATGACGCTGCAGCAGCAGAACTCCTTGGAGCAGTGGGCCTCCTGGCTGGACGGCGTCGTCTCGCAGGTCCTCAAACCTTACGAGGCCAACCCCGTCGCCCTCCCGAAGGCCGCCAAGGTCTTCCTGCTCAACTGGTCTTTTTACAGGTGAGCGGCAGCGAAGACGTGTGTGTGTGCGTTTGTGTGCGCGTGACATGTCGATCACCTGTCCTTTGCCACCAGCTCCATGGTCATACGAGACCTGACCTTGCGCAGCGCTGCCAGCTTCGGGTCCTTCCACCTGATCCGCCTGCTGTATGACGAGTACATGTACTACCTGATCGAGCACAGAGTGGCTCAGGCTAAGGGAGAGACTGCGATCGCGGTGATGGGAGAAGTGCGTGCCAGCACATAAGTAAGAAGACGTGTCCTCCAAATCTTGTTAATGTTTGTTTCCTCCCGTCTGCTGCAGTTTGCCAGCAGCGTCAAGAGCAGATCTACCCCTGACCCGGAGAAAGGTAACAACACCGCCACTCATGTTTCACACAGCGTCACAATGCTTTTCTCCCGTAGATGAGGACGAGGACGAGGAGGAGGAGGAGAGCGAGGAGGAGAGTGCAGACTTGGTGCTGCAGTCCACCTCCCTGAGCATTCTGGAGGACAAGGAGCTGCTGGAGCCGCCGGCCAAGCAGCCCAGGACCACTTTAAACATGCACAGCCTGACAGACACGCCGCCTTAATCACACACTTTTGCTTTGACATCATGTCATCTCATCCTGCGCTCTCGTGTGGTCTTCTCAAAAGATAGTTTGTTGTTGAGTGTGAGTGTTCTTTATGCCAATTATGTATTCTGCCATCTTTCTTTATCTTCCTTCAATCATGTATAATCCCTGTGCCTTCCTGGAGCATTTGGTGGCCAGCCCTTCCCTCATTTACCGTTATTACTCGATATAGTATCTATATTCATGAGTCTCCCTTGCCCAGATGATGCAGAGAAATATATCACATTGCATACTTGGGCAATGTCTATGCAGGGGTCTTGCAGGCACATTGATGGATGCCATATTTTATTTCCTGTCTGACCGTTCCTTCTAATTTGGCCAATTGATACGCTGTGCCTTTGAGAGCTTGCTAGTTGGAAGAAGCTTGTATTCTATATATTCTGTATCGTTGGATTAATAAATGGGGGTTCTGTGAAGTAGTCTCGGCGTCGTCTTGAACTTTTGCAGTTATTAAAAAAAAAAAGCCTCGTTAGTGTGCCACCTTTGTCAACGCCTTTCTTCCCATCCATTCATTCTCACCCTCAACACCTCACACCATTGACATCACAAAGACAATTGGAATGCGCTACAGCCTATCAAAAGCACTTACTACACTGTATCCATGGTTACCAGCTGCAGCTGTGAAAGTTTGTCCTTGAATAGTTGATTTTGTATCCTTGTGTGTCACACATATTCACTTTGTATGTCATGTTTGACCGTAACTGCCTTAGGATACATGTTGTGGTAACTATGGTCTCTATCCAGAGTACCAAAATATTTTTAATGTGATGATGGACCAAGCCTTCTAATCTAAGATGACCCTTTACCAAGAGCACAGACAATGTAAAACTTCTATGAGGATTTCACTAAATTATTTTCCGAAACCACTTGATATGAAGTTATTTGTTGTGTGATTCCTTCCATCTTCAAGCTTATACTGCTGTACTTTCAACAAGAGATCCTTTTGATGTTCCTCTTAAGCCTTTGTACAACCTGTGATCTTTGTAGCTTTAATCTCATTGTTAAAAGGATGTGATTACTTTCTCTGTGTGCATATTGTCTTGTTTCTGGCAACAAAAGCCTTTCCTCAAATTTAAGCAATCCCCAAAAATATTGTCATATTTTATTTTGGCAAAATATCTTTTAAGATTCTTCCTTCTTTGCCAGTGACATATGATGCTCACACACATTGAGTCACGCAGGTTCACTTAGTACTTTTTAAGAAATATTGCATCTTTATGAGTCAACACAATGCTGGTTCCACCACAAAAGTGACAACCACTTGGACCTAACAATCTAAACAGGTGCATTATTACATCAAAACAAAACATTTCAAGTACACTCACGTATTAAAAAAAGACATCCAACTAATAATAATTTGTTCAGTCCGGCTCGTGCTTATTGTCGTTACAACAAAAAAAACATGACACAAATAACGAAAAGTGTCAAATTAAATTATGTACAAACTTCCAGTTCAGTTTTGATGTGTTTGTGTGATCACAGTGCAGTTCTAGTCCATTTGAGTTAAGGATGGTGCTCACCCTTCAGCTTTCCTTTCCTTGTCCGTTTTTTTGTGACGTTATCGCAATACGATCCAAGTGCATCTGTCACTGTCCGCCAACACCTGACGAGAAGATCCTACATGGGAGAGAGGAGGAAGGATCATAAAGAGCACACATGTGGAAAAGTGTCAAAAATTTTTAAGTTGTCACAAAAAGGGTCATAGGGAGAAAAATACAGGAAAGTTGGAATAGTGGTCACAAAAAGGGTGACCAACAATCCCTGAACATGGGAGGTGGTCTGCGACACCTTCTATATCCCACATACAACACTGTCCTTTCAACTCTATCTAAAAGTCTGCAATTTTAACCTCCAACAATTAACAGGAGTTAAAAACATTCTGGTCACAGAAGGTGACCAGAATGCCATTTGTTTACAACTGCATGGAATGCTTACACGGGGGATTCCGACTTTTTTGGCCTGGTATTAGATGATCCACAGCGATCGTTCTGCCACACGATACTTCAATGCCAACGAGGGAAAATTACACTTCAACCACTGTTGTTGGCTTTGACTGTAGGATTGCTCGTTTGCATCAAAGCAGTTGTTTTTCTCACTACAATAGGGTGGAACCATCCTTGCCCAGGCACACCCTCCTGGTTTTGGAGTATAAATATTAGGAGGTTTGGCACCAGCTTCTAGACTAGATCTGACCAATCTAAGTCTATGAGCATGAACTGATGAATTGCTCAAAAAGGTTAATTATGTCTTCTTATTCATATACTCTTTCAAATGTTCTTGTAATCGGACCACATTTTCGGTGTCAGAATAATTGTATCTAAGTTATCACAAAACTTTGTGTTTCCATGAGTTCCCGGCGAGAAGACAAAAGCTGTCTTTGATCATACCAAGAAGAAGGCTTGTAAAACTCCACTCTGTAGGATGGGAAGCAACATGAAGGTGTTCTGTTTCTTTGATGTATTGTAATCAACAGAAAGATATTGTCTTGACCCAAGATCTACAAAGCGAAGAGGAAGCAGGACCTGACTCCCATACAGGGACCTCTTCTTTGAACTGTTTTACGACCTTTTCTTTGAACTGCTGTAACCAAAGGCGATGGCTGTTTACGACCCCCTCCCTTAGAAACAGCTGTTGCCATGTAATCAGGGAAATTCCAAATAAAAGAGGAGGCGTACAACCTTTCGTCAGGGGCGTGGGACGACACTGTCCAAGGGTACAGTGTCTACGCGTCTCTCCTCAATCGAGCCAAATTTAATTATGTCTGTTTAATTCCTTGCTTCTTGTCTTGTTTAATAGATGTCATCAGTGTTTGAACCTGACATTCGGTATGTTAGATGGAATCTTTACCTGCCATGTTTCGACTGTCATCTGCAGTCTTCTTCACCAGGTGGTCAGGTGACCCTTCTGAAGAAGACTGCAGATGACAGTCGAAACATGTCAGGTCAAAGATTCCATCTAATATACCGAAAATATGGTTTGATTACAAGAAAATTTGAAAGAGTATATGAACTGATGAAGCCTACTCGGACGAGAGGCGAAACGTCTTCTTAGACAAACCAAACAGTCCAGTTGCGATCGATTGAATGCCATGAGATGACATGGACCTGGATGATTGACAATACTCATAGACACAGAGTGCACAAACATGGAAAAGTGTCAAAATCATAAACGTGTCACTAAAGTGGTCATGGGGTGCAAAAATATGGACAAGTGCCAAATAATAAACTTGTCACTAAAGTGGTCATAGGAAACACAAATATGGAAAAGTGTCAAATAATAAAAGGGTCAAGGAGTGCAAAAATATGGACAAGTGCCAAATAATAAGCTTGTCACTAAAGTGGTCCTAGGAAACACAAATATGGAAAAGTATCAAATAATAAAAGGGTCAAGGAGTGCAAAAATATGGACAAGTGCCAAATAATAAGCTTGTCACTAAAGTGGTCCTAGGAAACACAAATATGGAAAAGTATCAAATAATAAAAGGGTCAAGGAGTGCAAAAATATGGACAAGTGCCAAATAATAAGCTTGTCACTAAAGTGGTCCTAGGAAACACAAATATGGAAAAGTGTCAAATAATAAAAGTGTCACAAAAAGGGTCAAGGGGTGCAAAAATATGGACAAGTGCCAAATAATAAACTTGTCACTAAAGTGGTCATAGGTGAGCACACATATGGAATTGTGTCAAATAGAAAGTGTCACAAAAAGGGTCAAGGGGTGCAAAAATATGGACAAGTGCCAAATAATATACTTGTTACTGAAGTGGTCATAGGAAGCACACATATGGAAAAGTGTCACAAAAAGAGTCAAGGGGTGCAAAAATATAGACAAGTGCCAAATAATAAACTTGTCACTAAAGTGGTCATAGGGAGCACACATAGGGAACTGCAGATGGAAATGAGCTATTTAGCTCTAATCTGGTACAGAACATATGTCTTTGAGCTTAATGTTTCTGTGCATTGTCCATTCAAATAAAGACTAAAGTAAACTAAAAGTGTCAAATTATAAACATGTCACAAAAAAAAATAGGGTGCGCAAATAATTAAATATTTGTGTCATTCTGACCGCAATGCAGTCAGAATGCCTTTACTAAAAAAAACACTTCAAAATTTATTTTTGATGAAAAATAAATGCAAACAAGTGTGTTGTCCAAAATGCCCTCACATAAAGACAAAGAAAACAACAAAGAGAAATAATGGTCTGACCACTGTGTACTCCTTCGTTGGTCATTCTGTTGATGCTGCGCGAGCCGTTCTCAGGCACCATCCACTTCATGAGCGTGTTCACACAGGACTTCCTGTAAGAGCTCCACACCCCCCCGCTGACAACACAAGACAACCACTGGACTTAAAACAAGGTGAAGGCAAGAGCGGACATCAGAAAATGTGTGTGTGTGTCATCGTACGTGGTCTGACCCTTGATCTCTGCGAGGTCACCAACTCCCACAGTGCAACACACACCCGTGTTAAGGTCCCAACTGACATGCAGGTTGGAGTGGTAGGTGTTGGGCCTGAAGAAAGACGACTATGGTTAAAAAGGAAGTCAAATGTCATTGGAGAGAAGAGAGTTGTTAGTTGTTACCTGCACTGTTCTGACGGAGGGAAGGCAAGTAGCAGCAGGCCGATGCTAATCATGACCAAGTTGGTCTCTGGACATACCTTATATAAACAACATAAACAATTATTCAGCTGCCAGTGTAAATGTTTATTAATAGAACCCCTGGAAAATAATGGAATCACCAGACTTGGAGGATGTTCATTCAGTTGGTTCATTTTGTAGAACAAAAAGCAGATAACAGACTAACAGATTAACTTTCTGGCTTTAAAACACTAAAAGAAATCGAGTATAAAAATTGTGGTGGTAAGCAACAGTTTCATTTGAATATCAAGCGGAGTGAAACCATTAAATAATCACTCAATTCTGAGGTAAGAAATATGAAATAACCCTGTATATTCTCATTCCCAGAGCAAACACCTGCATCAGATTAAATGTGTTCATTAGTCTGCAGTTAAAAAGGAGTGTTTACACCTTGGAGAGCTGTTGCACCAGGAAACCTGACATAAATCATGCTCTTCAACTTTGTTTTATCAAACTTCAAAATGCACAGCAAATCCAATGAAGAAGAAATGGTCAGAAACAAGTCACCGTTTGTGACCGAAATGTAAGCAACCGCCTGAAGGAAATGGGATTTAAATACAGAAAAGCGGTCAGTAACACCTAAACAGAAAAAAACACAGTTCCACTGGGCTGAGGAAAATAAATCGTGGGCTATAGATGACTTTATGGGAGTCAAGATAATAAGGCAAGAGAGCAGTAGTTCTGAGCCGGTGAGTTCCTTCAACAACAACTTTCACCCAGAGGTGTCTCTTCATATATAGTACAGGCCAAAAGTTTGGACACACCTTCTCATTCAATGCCTTTTCTTTATTATTTTCATGACTATTTACATTGTAGATTGTCACTGAATGCATCAAAACTATGAATGAACACATGTGGAGTTATGTACTTAACAAAAAAAGGTGAAATAACTGAAAACATGTTTTATATTCTGGTTTCGTCAAAATAGCCACCCTTTGCTCGGATTACTGCTTCGCACACTCTTTGCATTCTCTCAATGAGATTCAAGAGGTAGTCACCTGAAAGGGTTTTCACTTCACAGGTGTCATAGTTTTGATGCTTTCAGTGACAATCTACAATGTAAATAGTCATGAAAATAAAGAAAACGCATTGAAATGAGAAAGTGTGTCCAAACTTTTGGCCTAATGGATGGATGGATGGATGTGGTCACATGCAGCCTATCCACCAGTCCCCAATCTGGTGTTGAGAACACTTTGTGCCCGCTACAACTGGACGAAAGGTGAAGATGCTGGAACTTTTGTTGGTGCCATTCCAATTAGATTAATGAAAACGACTGCCTGAAGAAAACATGCAAATGTCCACAGTCATTGATGATATGGGGCTGCATGTCAGTAATGGCCCTGGGACGTTTACATTTACATTTTGGACATTATTCCATCAATCGAAAGGATGTTTTGTGAGGATATAATTTTTCAAGATGATAATGTATCTTGCCGTAGAGCAAAAACTGTAAAAAAAAAAAAAACTTTACTTGATTAAAGATACATTAGGTCAATGTCCGGATCTAAATCCAAATGAAATGAAAATCTGTGGTGAAAATGAAAGAAAATGGTTCATGACCAGAGTCCAACCTGCAAAGCTGATCTGACAAGAGCAATCAGAGAAAGTTGGCTCAAGATTGATGAACAGTACCGTTTAATACTTGTTAAGTCCATGCCTCAGAGTCTGCCAGCTGTTACAAAAGCCAGAGGTGGTGCAACAAAGTACTAGTGGTGTGTTGTAGTGTTTTTTTGTGTTTCATAATTCCATAGTTTTTGTTTTTTTCCTCAGAATTGAATGACATATTTTCACTCTGTTTCATCTAAAAATGAAACTGTTACTGACTACCATAATTTATTTTCTTAATTTATTTTACTGTTTTTTAAAACCAGAAAGTTAACAACATAACACAACTATACTCATTTCCAATGTTATCTACTTATTACCATAAAATTAAACAACTGAATGAACATCCCCCAAGAATAGTGATTTCATAATTTCTGCCTTGGGTTGTAGGGCTGTAATGGTTTGGCATCGTTACAGTTCGGTACGTATGTTGGTATAAAAGGTCACGGTTCAGTTAAATTTCAGTAAAGTCAGAGAACAAAATTCCAAACATTTTTTAAAAACAAAACAAACTACTGAGGCAGACTTTCTGTACTGAACTGAATGTCTCGTTCCAAAAACGTGCGATAGGAATACATGTGGCGTTACACACCAACTATTGCATGTATGTGCACTCACCTCTAAGATGACCACATCGTAGTCGCTGAACGAGCAGAACCGAGGAGCCCAGGCAGCATCTCTCCTGATTACCTCGTTAATAAGATACTCAAAGTCCAGCGTCAACTGCTCCACACACACACTCTGGATAAGAAGAGGAAAAACATACTTTTATTCACTCTCTTCAATAATAGAAGGATCAAACATGGAACTTCATAATCCACTCATCCGATGTATGCTTTATTAGACTTCGAAATTGATGAGAACAAATGAGTTCACTTAAAAACATCTAATAAGCAATAATTTTGTCATCAGAAAATGGTATGTTGCATAGAAATCAGATGAACTTTTTCCGCTTAACAAGGCATTTCCTCCTAACTATGAGTGCACGTGCCTCTAAAAGGGATGGAGGAGTCGCACTAATAGTCAATGAAAACCTTAACTTTAGCCCTAACCTAAATAATAAATATAAATCATTTGAGGTGTTTACTATGAGATCTGTCACACCGCTACCTCTCCATCTATCATCCCCTAGGCCAGGGGTCGGCAACCCGCGGCTCTAGAGCCGCATGCGGAACTTTAGCGCCGCCCTAGTGGCTCTCTGGAGCTTTTTCAAAAATGTATGAAAAATGGAAAAAGATGAGGGGAAAAAAATTTTTTTTTTTGTTTTAATATGGTTTCTGTAGGACAAACATGACACAAACCTCCCTAATTGTTATAAAGCACACTGTTTATATTAAACATGCTTCACTGACTCAAGTATTTGGCGAGCGCCGTTTTGTCCTACTAATTTTGGCGGTCCTTGAACTCACCATAGTTTGTTTACATGTATAACTTAGTTTCCTTTAAGTCATCTCAATTCAATGTATATCTCATGACACACTATCTATATGTAATATGGCTTTTAATTTGTTGCGGCTCCAGACAGATTTGTTTTTGTATTTTTGGTCCAATATGGCTCTTTCAACATTTTGGGTTGCCGACCCCTGCCCTAGGCCCTATTCGGACTTCATCAGTGAATTTTCTACACGCAAGAGGATCCCCTGCTGGCCCCACTATGGACTGGACTCTCACATTATCAACCGTAACCACTTGGCATCCATTGCACCGGTCATCTGGGGTCCCTTCCAGGTTTCACGTACCGGTAGTTCCCATAGGGTTGAGTTTTTTTCTTGCCCTGATGTGGAATCTGAGCCAAGGATATCATTGTGGCTTATACAGCCCTTTGAGATATTTGTGATTAAGGGCTATACAAGTAAACTTTCATTGATTGATTGAGTGATTTGGATTTTTACTACCTCCTGATGTGGCCTGAATCTCATGCAAAAAGATCAGATTTTAAGCACTTTGGAGCCTTTAGATGGGCAAAACAAATTCCATCTGTGTCACTTGAGGGCAAAAAAAATCTGATTTAGTGCAGTGTAAAGGGGGCCAATGACTCGTGTTATTGGTTGAGAAGGTGTGTCCAGCCTATATCTACATATTGTTCAGAATTGCACATTTTGCTGCATAAAATGCTGTACTGGTGTGTTTAGTTAGAAATGCAGCTCATTAAAAGAAACACTTACCTGTCCATTGTGTGGCTCGCTGACCAGCTGCAGGCTGCGTCCTTTAAGATCTGTCACCGTGAAAGGCAGTTGTACTTTATCGTCCTCATAGCCTAGATTAATAAATCCAAGGATCAATGGGAGGTTTTAAATAGGAGAACCTGACAAAAGTTGGGATGTGTTAAAGCTAAGTCACCTGCTGCAGCTCCTGTATTTTGCTCTAAGGAGCCGGGCTGTTGGTGGCAATAATGCAGACGGGAATAGTTGACATAACCAGGCTCACTAGGCTCTGCCTCCTGGGATGTGGATGGCGCTATAGGGGATGACGGTGATGAGGACGCAGCAGGAGACGTCACATGTTCAGATAAGTGAACCAAACTATGTCCAGATGTTTGTGGCAAAGTAGTTCGTGTTTCTTCCTGCGTCCTCTTTTGACAATCCTGTTCCTCGTGCTGGATGCTTATTTGCGGCTCTCCTGGTTTCCGCGCTGCTTCTTTGTCACCCACACAAAATCCTCCATGAGCCCGTCGAAATAGGTCGGCTGCAAACTCTCTGGCTCGCAGCACCGCTTGCGATTGGCTGGGAGATGAGGTAAGCGGAGCCACCCTGCTCGGTTGTGATCGGCTGTCAGGAGAGCCCTGAGGCAGTAAGGAGGCTGAGATAGTGGAGGAGGAAGACGAGGACGGCTGATGGGACAAAGGTGCTCTCTTGGTGTAGAGAATCTGGGACAATTCACCTTGCTTCCCTGAAACAAACAAAGCCATAACATAAAACAATGCAATGAATGATAAAACTCAGTCTGACACACTCATGATTTTGGGCCCCCAATGATTGTTTTTCAGGGTGGTATGATTACAATATTTTAATATTATGATGAACTGGTGAGTGAAATTATATAATTTTGCTTTTAAAAATGTTATCTTTTTCCTGTGTGTTTGTGGTCAAACCAGGAATTCCACAATCAAAGCTTGAACAATTATTTGCTTGCAAAAATAGTAACCGAAGAAAAGTACAAGAGTAACTCAACCTAAAAGCTCAGTTTGTTCCACAACGGGGCTCGTAACTCAAAACACTTGTATCTGAAATCGGACACGCCCATTGAGATGAATGGGAATCAATTGAATTTGAGCTTAGCCCTCCAAAACAGCACAATTATAACATGTCACATGTATTTCAAAAAGACAAGCTTTTAGACATGAAATATTGCTTGAAAAACATTACAATAGCATGTACTAAAAACAATTACAGAAGTTTTATGAAATGACGTAATAATATAGACTTTTGCTGATTGCCCGTCTTGTAACAATAGGAACTGTTATTGTTGGTTATGTTGTCCACAGACGTCTTTGAGTTACAGACCTAAGGTCAGAGATAAAAATGAACTGTGAGCTGTGTTTTTGTACCAATGGTAATGTTTGACTGTCCAGTTTGTTGAGTCAGGACTAGACAGAAAGAACTGAAACATGTCAAACACAGCATCTGCAGCCTCTCCATATTTTTAATGGATAAAGTCATTTGTTTGGATGTTTGCGGCTTCATGCCGCGGAGGCTGGCTGTGGTTTGCGGGATGCGGTCGGGCTGACTCATCTGGACGGCTAACAGGTAGGACATGTTTTTACCTGTTTGGCTCTCTGGTTTGGTTGTCCGCTTCTTCTCCTTCGCACTAACTTTCTCAGTTCTGGTGGCTGCAGGACAAGATTGTGTCGATCTCTGACTGTTGGCTGTGGACAACTGCATCTTCAACCGGCGGCAGGGAGGCTCGTAACTCAAATTATGCTCGCAATTTAAAGATGAACAAAAAGCTGGCAAATTAAAATTAAAATACACGTAAGTCGAGGTACCACTGTACATATACTTTGGATGCAAAAAAAATAAAAATAAATAAAAATAAGATCTGGCAAAAGTTATAAAACATGTTAACTCAATCTAATTAGATGTTCTGTGATCAATTTAAACTCCTTCTCAATGTGCAATTTTGGTAATAAACTTAACTAAAAAGACTTTAGGTTGTTGCAAATTACATTTTGGCTCAATATTTTGATAATCAGGATGCAGAATGCCGCTGTCATCAAAACAGAGTGTTTTGTACCAATAAATAAAGAAATATGATCAAGTGCTCAATAGTATTTCAAATTGGGGGTCTTGGAAAAAATTGTATGTGCTGATCAATCGGCCACTGATCAGTATCAGCAGATTTTTCTCAAAAAGTATGTGATCGTAGGGCTGGGCGATATGGCCTTTTTTTAATATCGCAATATTTTAAGGCCATATTGCGATACACGATATACATCTCAATATTTTGCCTTAGCCTTGAATGAACACTTGATGCATATAATCACAGCAGTATGATGATTCTATGTGTCTACATAAAAACATTATTCTTCATACTGCATTAATAATATGCTACTTTTAAACTTTCATGCAGAGAAGGAAATCACAACAAAAAAAATCACTATTTTTTTCATACGGTGTTGATCTGGAAATGTTTGCCTCGGCATTTTGATGGTGTGGGCCTGTGTAGAAAGTGCGCTTGTCTGTCTGTGAGAAGGAGACACAGGAAAGAGCGAGGAGAGCCTGTAGTGTAATGCCAGCAGCTAAAAGCAACTGCGTGAGAACGTATACTTGAATATCACGATATAGTAATTTTCTATATCGCACAGAGACAAACCCGCAAACCGTTTGAAACTCTGCTAAAGCTATATGGGTAACTTTTGCAGGGTTTTTGCGGCTGTCATAATTGAGCGAACAAAAACATCTAAAGTACTCCTACTGTAGCTGCACAAAGCTGTGAAAAACAGAGTGCAGACAGAGCGAATGTCTAAAAAAAGAAGGAGATTATGGCTTGCAAGTCTCAAACAAAATTTGGATGTGAATATTGTGGATAACAATGCGCCAAACAATATAAATCGATTTAATAAAGTCAGATACAAATAGGGCAACAAGAGACGTATCTCACACTTCTCCTTTGTAAAGTAAATCTGTACAGCAAATATGGGCATCTACATCAACAATATGATTTGCCTAGATAGCTAGACAGGACAAAAAAAATATATATATTTAAAAAAAACAACAACAAAAAAAAAGAATAAAAAAAAGAAAAATGTACTCCTAAAACATGTGATTGGTATTGGTATCGGCCGCTCTCACTCCTTTCATGATCAGTATCGGAATCAGCAGCCTAAATTCCTGATCGAAATATCCCTACAGAAAATATCTAAACAAAAAACTTGGATGACAATTCAGAGACAAACCACCGAAACCTACATTAAAGACATATTTGAT
Organism: Nerophis lumbriciformis; assembly: GCF_033978685.3. Classification (NCBI taxonomy): domain Eukaryota; kingdom Metazoa; phylum Chordata; class Actinopteri; order Syngnathiformes; family Syngnathidae; genus Nerophis; species Nerophis lumbriciformis. The sequence goes on from NC_084574.2 coordinate 30,872,679, forward strand.
AGCGGTAAAATGACGATAACACCATGTTTTCTTAGTTTTCCTATGTTATGTCATTTCAAAAAAAGTCTTCATGACTGATCAAGAAAATAAATCAAATGCCAACTCCTAATTGCAATCATATTTGACAACATTACATTGTACAGTAAAGGGTATAATTGGTGCAAAAACCCTACCTGGGCAGACTGAGATGCTGCAAGCCACCAGAGAGTAGCTAGTATTCAACAGGATGACCTGGTCCTTTTTCAGCTGGAAAGCAGGTTGGAAAGTGGGAAACGGGTACACCACCTGGCACCTGCTGTTGAGGACGTAGCCGTGCTCCAAGCACTCGCCACTCCCTGCAGAGACACGAGACCAGTAAGAGGAGATGTGCTAATAGAAAATGCATTTACAGTCAGGTCAATTAATATCGGGACATCAACACGTTTTTTCTTCCCACTCTACCCACCACAACAATGAATTTGAAATAAAACAAGATGTGCAGACTGTCGGCCTTAATTTGAGGGTATTTTTATGTCAATGAAATGAACGGTGTAGGAATTACAACAGTTTGTATATGTGCCTGCTACTTTGGTGTTTTGTGGCAATGTGTCAACTGTGAGGAAGTCGATTTTTAATGCAGTTTCCCAAAAATGACATAATTGTGGTGTTAGTGTCTACTATTTATGGCACTACCCTTTATAGCAATAGTATGTCAAATAACAGTAGTGTGACAATTTGTAACGATACGCTATAGGGCAGTGGTTCTTAACCTTGTTGGAGGTACCGAACCCCACCAGTTTCATATGCGCCTTCACCGAACCCTTCTTTAGTGAAAAACAAAATGTTTTTTTTTTCCAATTACGGTAAGGACAAAGTTATGTTTTTTTACAGGTGCACAAAATGAACCGTGCATGAACATTACCTTGTTCAAAGAACAACACAAACAGTGCATGAACTCACAACAAATTACACACCTGCAAATCAGAGGGAAAATTGTTTGGGGGTATCCATAATACGCCGATAGGGAGAAGTTTTTATTTACACGATGAGTTGGGTGTGTCTTGACTTCAGCGGCGGAGGCTCCACCGAACCCCTGAGGCCGACTCACCGAACCCCTAGGGTTCGATCGAACCCAGGTTAAGAACCACTGCTATAGGGTACGAATAATCAACATCAAACCAACATCGCGGTTTTAAATAACCAAACCGCATGAGAGAGAAGTTTATTTTTCTTCGCCGTCACGACATTTGAGTGACAGACATGTTTGCCAATCAGACCTTTGCCTTCTGGCCAATCAACAGTGTCTCTCTCTCCAAACAGGGAGAAAGAGGTCTCACTGCATCGGCCTTAGCACCTGAGCGCATTTACTTACAAGCAGAATTAACTGAACGCATTGAACCCTCTCCCCTCTCCCTTATCTCTCCTGCTTGCTTCGCTGTGGAGGTTTTTTCCCCACTCCAGACTGGGCCCCCTTAGGAGCCCAGTCTAGATTGTATTTTTTTACTCATCCTTCCCCAGCGTTTTACCTTTTTCCCATCTTTTACGGGGCGCCTTGTGGCGACCCATCAGCGTTCCTGTTCTGTAACCCTGTATACTGTTTGTTTTGTCCAATCTTGAACGGGTTTGTGCTGAAAACAAAGTTTTGTTGTACTTGTGCAATTACAATAAAGACCTATCCTATCCTATCCCTCTACAGTTATTCACAATCTTTGTCTCGGTGAGCAAGAACAGGGCACCAGCTTGCACACAAGAAGCATGGACAGAAATTGATCGCAACTGGACTGTTTGGTTTGTCTTAGAAGACGTTTTGCCTCTCATTCGAGTAGGCTTCATCAATTCATGCTCATAGATTAAGATTGGTCAGATCTAGTCTTAGACTTACAGTAGATTGGTCAGATCTATACTACCGACTGGTGCCTAAACCCATATTAATACTCCAAAAACCATGAAGTTGTGCCTGGGCAAGGATGGGTTCGCCCTACGGTAGTGAGAAAAACAACGGTTTGGATGAAAACGAGCAATCCTACAGTCAAAGCCAACAACAGTCGTTGAAGTGTAAATTCCCCTCGTTAGCATTGTGGTGATGTGTGGCAGAACGATTGCTGTGGATCGACTACTACCAGTCCAAAATAGTCGAATCCCCCACATAAGCATTCCATTCAGTTGTAAACAAATGGCATTCTGGTCACTTTCCGTGACCAGAATGTTTTTAACTCCTGTTATTTGTCGGAGGATAAATTGCAGAGTATTTTAGGAATGGTTGAAAGGACAGTGTTGTATGTAGGAGATAGATGGTGTCGCAGACCACTTCCTCTTTTCAGGGATGGTTTTTCGACCTTGACATAGATAGCTTCCCTCACTCCTCTTTCATACCATCCGTCATCCCTGTCCAGAATCTCTACATTTTTGTTCTCAAAGGAGTACCGGTACTGTTTTTCCCTGAAAAAAATCATAATTTGATACATTTAATGTGCCTTTTGTATGAAAAATAGACCTGAATAGACTAGTTCATCGACATTGTGCCTTATAATCCAGTGCGCCCTGTGGTGTAAAGAGCCAAAAAGACGATGTGTGGACCTCACTGTATTTGTGTTTACCATTGCGTATGGACATGGTTGAGGGTAGTCTGCAGCAGTCAGGGCAAGGCTTAGGAGAAGGCATGGAGACGATGGTTAAGTAGATATCTCTGTAGTTCTCAGCACTCATCAAGTTCATAAGGAGAGAGCTGACAGGTAATAAGACATAGGCAAACACAGTTAATCTTCAGGTAATCTGCATTGAAATAATGCTAGATCAAAGTGCCTAAGCTTGATGAATATAATGTCTTACTTAAAGCCGAAGATGACAATTTTAGATTGGTCATTTGGCCACCCACACACCATGAGGTAGAGGTCATTGTAGATTTCCTCGCCTGCAAACAGTCGCACATATTGGACCTAGAGTAAAAAGAAGAAAAAAAAAGAGGATTAGCGAGAAATTTAAGAAGGCAGCGTTTCGACTTTATTTCACAATTCTAAACCAAAATCAAGGAGTCTGTATTGCAGGGGTCACTAACTGGTAAGTCATAAATCTTTAATCCCAAGTCTCAAGTCAAGTCTCAACTAAGGACAGTTAAATTCAAGTCTATACATGTCGATTCAAGACTCAAGTATCTTGTCAGCGTGACAGGCCTCGAATTTAAACTTTTTAAGGTCATGGCAAGTGTTGCCTTCAAGGAGGGCTTATATTTTAGGGCACCAAGGCAAGTTAGAAGGGCACCAAGGCAAACATTATTTTCTTTCGAGGCAGGGGCTCCAAAGTATGCATGCGCATTTCATGATGATTTTATCTCTATTTTCACATTTTGATAAGAGGGAAGTATTTTGCTGCTGGGATAGGCTCCAACCACCCACGCGACCCTGAGAGGGACAAGCGGTAGAAAATGAATGGATTTACATGTACATTTGAAAGTACAACCTACAACATATTTGAAAACATCAACTGCTATGATGTAGAGCTGAGAGACTATTTAAAATAATTTTTAAAAAATAGTCTGGACTTTAAGAGGAGACATTTCTATTGACATTTACATTAAAACATCTTTAAGAATGATATCAGAGTAGTACTTTGTGATGTTACTGTAATTAATTCAACAAGAAAGACAAAGAAGATTTGGGCGACATCTGAACTTTCTTCACCTGCGTGTTTCTGGGAGGACATCCAACTACAGTGCATAATCAAGTGAGCGAAGCTGATGGTTGAATCCCTTGTTACATTTAATTAAAAAAAATAAACAATCATATAATAAATCCTCCATAAACTGTATCATAACGAATAAATATGAGTAATTGCTTTAAAGTTATTTTAATTTGCTTTGTATAAAGAACGTATGCATACTAATAAATGTAATATTTAATAAATAGCAGAAATATATCCAAATAACATCTTAGAATTAGATCCAGAAATACTTCATTAATCCCTGAGGGGAAATTAAAATGTTCAGCACAATCCCATTCAAGATCAGACAAATATTACAGGCAGACAACACAGGATCGCTGACGAGTCTGCCAACTTCCGGCGCCCCTTACAAAAAAGGTGAGATACAGGTAAACAATGAGAAAAAAATTAAAAATCTGTCTAAGCCTGGGCCCCTGGAGAGGGGTACAGACTGAGGCCAAGGGAAAAAACAACTCATAGCCATAGCACACATCCCTCTTACATGTGTGTAAGAGGGAAATATCACACAAAGGACATTAAAGACATTAGTGCTGGTATATACTGCATACATAAAAGCCAATGGTGAAAGTAACAAAGTTGACAGAGTGCTTTATGAAGTAGTCAAAGAGTAATAAAAAGTAGGTTACTGTATTTTGTTTACAAATACAAGATTTCTTTTGAGCAGGAGAATCTGCCAACAGCAACACACTTTTGCTTCATAATTTCATGTTTTGAAGCATTTTTTTAAACTCAATTTAGACTCCCTCGGTCCTCCTTTCTTCTTCTACGGTGTTTCACTTGCATGCCCAAGTCCAGGAAAACTGCTTCCGGGAAAACTTGTTGTAAGTTCCGCCCACAGGCACCCGCTCCTCATGCTAAAACACTGCCTTTAGTTTGAAAGGGTAAAAAAAAAAGAAACTAAACCGTAAAAATATTTATATATATTATTATATTGTATTTTTTCAATGTATGTATTCATTTGTTGCCAAAACTTGTTTCGGTGCCAATATAACTTTTTCTACATTGTCAATTCCCCCCGATACCAAATCTTACTGGCAGTATTCTGGCTCCATAATGTGCGTATGTGCACGCGAATACGCATTTTGAATTAACACTTGATGCATATAATCACAGCAGTATGATGATTCTATGTGTCTACATTAAAACATTCTTGTTCATACTGCATTAATATATGCTAATTTTAAACTTTCATGCAGAGAGGGAAATCACAACTAAGTCAATTTACCAAAACTGCATTTATTAAACAGTTATTAAGCAGTGGCACAAACATTCATGTCATTTCAAAACAGAAAGTGCAAGATTGTCAGAGACATTTTAAAACAAGGTATGAGTGCACTTTTGTGCATGATGTCACTAAGATGACATATCAAAACAACACTAAAGTGCATTTTTTTGTACGGAACGCCACTACAATATTCTAAAACAAATAAAGTGCACATTTGTGCATGATGTCACACAAGATATATCAATAACTGTCAAATAAAAATGAGCTGCATAATAGGAAATCAAATTGTGTATGTCCTTCGCTATGTGGTAGGTTCCTGCGGACGTTATCTCCTTTTATGGTTGACAATTATTTTCATACGATGTTGATGTAGAAATGGAAGACGCCAAGCTCAATTGGGTCAGTGCTGGTTGCTTTGGCATTTTGTTGGGTGTGGCACCGGCCGGAGATGTTGACATGCGGAGTTTCAAGCACTCTTCAAGCACTCTTCATTCTCTAGCAGGTGACTTTTCAAATGATGCTACAAATTAGTAGTGCTGCTACTTTTTGTAGCAACGCTTTTGCCGCATACTTGACATATTATGGTTGTCTGTTCAACATCTTTCCGCCTGAAGCCAAACCACCGCAAGACGATGGACCCCGTGCTGTTTTTCTGGGGAATTAAATCTTCCTCCACTATTCAGAATCAGAATAGTTTTATTGCCATTGTTTGAGAACGGGTTCACAAACTAGGAATTTTTCTGGGTGCAATCGTGCAACATAAAACACATATAACACAGATTTGGTAATAACAAGAGCTGTAACTGAGCTATCAGATCTTGTTATAGACTTAGAAGGAATTCAAAAGGAGCTACTGTTAGGAGTTATTGTTCATGTGCCTGATGGCCGAGGGGAAAAAACTGTTCAGGTGGCGGGAGGTGTGGGTCTGGATGGACCGTAGTCTCCTGCCTGAGGGGGGAGGGGAGAATAGTTTGTGTCCAGGGTGAGAAGAGTCAGCTGTGATCGGATCCACACGCCTCCTGGTCCTGGAGGAAAACAGGTCCTGGAGGGATGGGAGCTTGCAGCCAATAACCTTCTCAGCAGCACGTACGATGCGCTGCAGTCGATGCTTATCCTGGACTGTGGCGCCGGGGAACCACACGGTGATGGAGGAGGTGAGGATGGACTCGATGATGGCTGAGTAAAACTGCACCAGCATCTCGGTCGGCACCTTAAATTTCCTCAGCTGCCGCAGGAAGTACATCCTTTGCTGGGCCTTCTTGATGAGGGAGCTGATTGTCGGCTCCCACTTGAGGTCTTGGGTAATCCACAATGGAGACGGGGGTGGGATAGTCAGTCAGGGATGATGGTGGGGCTGTGATTTTCCTGAAGTCCATGATCATCTCCACTGTTTTCTGGGCGTTCAGCTCCAGGTTGTTGAGGCTGCACCAGGACGCCAGCCGGTCCACCTCTCTTCTGTAGGCGGTCTCATCGCCATCCGAGATGAGCCCGATGAGAGTAGCGTTATCCGCAAACTTGAGCAGTTTTACGGACTGGTGACTGGAGGTGCAGCAGTTTGTATACAAGGAGAAGAGCCAGGGGGAGAGTACACAGCCCTGAGGAGTACCAGTGTTCGTGGTTCGACTGTCCGAGACAATCTTCCCCAGCCGCACGTGCTGTCTTCGGTCTGTCAGGAAGTCAATGATCCAACTGCAGAGGGAGTCGGGCACGCTGAGCTGGTAGAGCTTGTCTCGTAGCAGGCCAGGGAGGATGGCGTTGAAGGCAGAGCTGAAGTCCACAAACAGGATCCGAGCGAGTCCAGATGCTCCAGGATGAAGTGGAGGGCCAGGTTCACTGCATCATCCACAAACCTGTTGGCTCTGTTGGCGAACTGCAGTGGAGTGGGTCCAGGAGGGGGGCGGTGATGTCCTTGAGGTGGGGCAGGACCAAGCGCTCAAAGGATTTCATGACCACAGACGTCAGCGCAACCCGCCTGTCGTCATTAAGTCCTGTGATCCGTGCTTTCTTGGGGACAGGGACAATGGTGGAGGTCTTAAAGCAGGACGGCACGCGGCATAGCTCCAGAGAGGTGTTAAAAATGTCAGTGAAGACAGGAGCCAGCTGATCCGCGCAGTGTCTGAGAGTGGAGGGGGAGACACCATCCGGCCCGGGGGCCTTCCGCGTATTCAGCTTCAAGAACTGCCGGCGTACATCCTCTTCTCCGATGGAGAGGGCTTTTAAAGTCCTATGATGTTCTTGGAGTCCTGTGATGTCCTTGGAGTCCTTTAAATCCTTTAATGATTTGTTACCAGATTTGCACCGCTCCGCTTGCACCACCTGCCACAGCTAACGTTACCCATGTCGCTACCTCTCTGCTCCTACATGTCGTTGCACGCGCGACAGTATGTGACGTATGTAAGAAGGTGCGCTTGTTTTATCTCTCTGTGAGAAGGAGAGACAAGAAAGAGTGAGAAAAGCCTGTAGTGTAATGCTCGCAGCTAAAAGCAACTGCGTGAGAACGTATACTTGAATACTCACGAAATAGTCATTTTCTACATCGCACAGAGACAAACCCACGATATATCGAGTATATTCGATATATCGCCTAGTTTGAAGTGTATAAACCCTAACCAAAATACGGTCTTTTATCGAGGCTCGAACCCATTATTCATGTTTACATTGTTTCTTATGGGGAACTCCGCTTCACTATACTAACTTTTCCATTAATGAGTTTGTGAATTGAGGTTCCACTGTACATTTAAAAGAACAAAGCAAACTTTCATCCACTGTTTACCTGTTTGAGTCTGCTGTGCAGATTGAACTCCCACCAATAGAGATGGTAGTTGTAGAAAGAGAAATCATCGTCCTCTCCACAGTCCCTGGTGTAGGACAGAACATAACGTCCGCACTTGGTGAAACCGAGAAAAATGTGCCTGGAATCAAACAAGTAAAACACCACTGTAACACACTTCTTGGATGGATTAGTTTGTTCAATTTAGTAAGAGCAGCAAGCAAACTAGTAAGAGGTCATACACTTACCCTGCCCTGAGGAACTCCTCGCTGACAATGTTCTTTAATGGGACACACACTCGAGGTGGGAGCTGCCTAAACAGAGGCTGAGATAACTGCCCAGTAATCTGCAGAATGGCAAAATTACAGTATTGAATTAAAAAAAAAGGCTGTTAGCTTGACACTGCTACCTGCTCAGTGTCCTTGTGGTTAGCGTGTCCGGCCTGCGATCGGTAGGTTGTGAGTTCAAACCCCGGCCAAGCCATACCAAATACTATAAATAAAGGGACCCATTACCATTACCTCCCTGCTTGGCACTCAGCATCAAGGGTTGGAATTGGGGGTTAAATCACCAAAATGATTCCCGAGCGCGGCCACCGCTGCTGCTCACTGCTCCCCTCACCCCCCAGGGGGTGGAACAAGGGCATGGGTCAAATGAAGAGGGTAATTTCACCACACCTAGTGTGTGTGTGACAATCATTGGTACTTGAACTTTGTTTTCTCCAATAGTCAAAAGGTGCATAAAAATAAATACATGTAATAACCTTCATCTTGAGGACTAATGTTTAAATGGCGGTGATATAAATAAGGGTAACACATAATTTCACTTTATTGTCACATACAAATGTTCATTATTTTACTATGGCTACCTGGCTATCATCTACCACGTTTCTTTGGGCAAACCACAACAAATGGCCACAATATAGCTAAATGTAGCACGCATTCGAATATCACTTTTGTAGCGTACTTCAGAGAATATCTTCCCTTAATTAGCCTTCTCTAGCAGCTAGCCTACAAGCTAAGTAGCAGCTACGAGCTAGCCTCGGATGCTAGTGAAAACAAGGACGCTTGCATCAAAGGAGGCCTGGATTACTTCAAAGCCAGTATTGTCGCCATTGCAGTAAGTAAGCCGCTTACCTTCCCTCGCACTAGGAGCTTTACAATATGGTCCCTGTGTTTTCTCTGAGGTTTCTGCTTGCCATCCTTCTTTTCTGATTTCGAGCTGGGCGCCATCTCGAACTGAACTGTTGTCCGTGTGAAGCTCAGCTCGCCCCTGATTGGTCCACTGCAGCACGAGACTGTCAAGGCCGGGCAAACGCGGTAGTTCGACCGAGTGATGCGCGCGCTTGCGCATTACGTACTTACTTAGACAAAAGAAAAAGTAGTTCCCACCAATTGCGTTTCTTCTAGATAAGATCTCAACGATTACTTCACACTGTATTCCTGTTATTGATATACAAGAGTCCCCAAATGTTTTTGACTCAGGGGCCACGCTTTGCGCTTATAACAGTCCGGATGGTTCTTTTCCTCTTTGGTCCGGAGGACACGACGTCCACAGTTTTTTTGACTTAGGGGCCATGCTGTGTTAAAATAATTTGGCCTATATATATATATATATATATATATATATATATATATATATATATATATATATATATATATATATATATGTGTATTCACGAAACCCAACACAACACTCCAATACGTGCACCATGACAGCAACCACCCACCCACCACCACGAAAAGAATACCTACCGGAATCAATAAAAGGCTATCGATGCTGTCATCTAGCAAAGCTGAATTTGACCAAGCAACCCCCCCGTACCAAAAAGCCCTTGATGAAAGTGGATACAATTTCACCCTCACCTATGAACCCACGCCAGGAAACCAGCCAAAAAAGAACAGAAAACGAAACGACATCATCTGGTACAACCCCCCCATACAGCAAAAACGTCTCAACGAACATTGGACACAAATTCCTCAATCTGATTGACAAACACTTTCCCAAAGACAACACCCTAAGAAAAGTATTCAACAAGAACAACATTAAATTGAGCTACAGCTGCATGAACAATATACGACAAATCATCTCAAACCACAACAAAACAATTGCAAATGAGCCGTCGACCCCCAGACAGAGCGACTCCAAAACCAACAAAGGATGTAACTGTCGAAAGAAACCTGATTGCCCTCTCAACGGGGGGTGCTTACAAACATCAGTTGTCTACCAATCTAAGGTAATACGCAAGGACATTAACACATCCGACACATATGTAGGATTAACCGAGGGAGAATTCAAAACCAGATGGAACAATCACAAGGCTTCTTTCAGGAACAAAAACCTGCGAAATACCACAGAACTCAGCAAACACATTTGGGACCTCAAAGACAATAATGTTGAATATTCAATAACATGGCAAATTCTTGCATCCAGCACACCTTACAATAGTGGTAATAAAAGATGCAACCTATGCTTGAAAGAGAAACTGTTTATTATTTACCGTCCAGACCTGTCATCCCTCAACAAGCGCAGCGAAATTGTAACAACATGCCGCCATAGACGGAAACACCTCCTAGGTAACACATGAGCCAATCACCACGCCCCTAGGCCAGCCTGTACCCACCCACTCTGTGCCCTATATAAACCATGGTATGTGAATGCTCCCATTAAAATCTCCTGATGAGTGAGGGTACCCCCCCTCATGAAACAGGCCTGTAGAGATGAAATAGTCTTGTGATTTTTTTCCCACACATACATACATATATATATATATATATATATATATATATATATATATATATATATATATATATATATATATATATATATATATATAATGCGCCACACATTTTCAATGGGAGACAGGTCTGGACTACAGGCAGGCCAGTCTAGTACCTGCACTCTTTTACTACGAAGCCTTGTGCAGAATGTGGCTTGGCATTGTCTTGCTGAAATAAGCAGGGGCGTCCATGGTAACATTGCTTGGATGGCAACATATGTTGCTCCAAAATCTGTATGTACCTTTCAGCATGAATGGTGCCTTCACAGATGTGTAAGTTACCCATGCCTTAGGCACTAATTCACCCCCATACCATCACACATGCTGGCTGTTCAACTTTGCGCCTATAAACAGTCCGAATGGTTCTTTTCCTCTTTAGTCCAGGGGACACAACGTCCCCAGTTTCCAAAAACTATTTGAAATGTGGACTCGTCAGGCCACAGAACACTTTTCCACTTTGCATCAGTCCATCTTAGATGAGCTCGGGCCCAGCGAAGCCGGGGGGCGTTTCTGGGTGTTGTTGATAAATGGCTTTCGCTTTGCATAGTAGAGTTTTAACTTGCACTTACAGATGTAGCGAAGAACTGTAGTTACTGACAGTGGTTTTCTGAAGTGTTCCTGAGCCCATGCGGTGATATCCTTTACGCACTGATGTCGGTTTTTGATGCAGTACCGCCTGAGGGATCGAAGGTCACGGGCATTCAAAAAGTAGTTCCCACCAATTGCGTTTCTTCTAGATAAGATCTCAACGATTACTTCACACTGTATTCCTGTTATTGATATACAAGAGTCCCCAAGCTTTTTTGACTTAGGGGCCACGCTGTGTTAAAATAATTTGGCCTATACATATATATATATATAATGCGCCACACATTTTCAATGGACTACAGGCAGGCCAGTCTAGTACCCGCACTTTTTTACTACGAAGCTACGTGCAGAATGTGGCTTGGCATTGTCTTGCTGAAATAAGCAGGGGCGTCCATGAAAAAGACGTTGCTTGGATGGCAACAAATGTTGCTCCGAAACCTGTATGTACCTTCACCGATGTGTAAGTTACCCATGCCTTGGGCACTAATTCACCCCCATATCATCACAGATGCTGGCTTTTGAACTTTGCGCCTATAACAATCCGAATGGTTCTTTTCCTCTTTGGTCCAGAGGACAAAACGTCCCTAGTTTCCAAAAATTATTTGAAATGTGGACTCTGGGTGTTGTTGATAAATGGTTTTCGCTTTGCATAGTAGAGTTTTAACTTGCACTTACAGATGTAGCGAAGAACTGTAGTTACTGACAGTGGTTTTCTGAAGTGTTCCTGAGCCCATGTGGTGATATCCTTAACACACTGATGTCGCTTTTTGATGCAGTACCGCCTGGTACTGGTCACAGGCATTCAAAAAGTAGTTCCCACCAATCGCCTTTTTTTTTTATAGATAAGATCTCAACGATTACTTCACACTGTATTCATGTTATTGATATACAAGAGTCCCCAAATGTTTTTGACTCAGGGGCCACGCTTTGTGCTTATAACAGTCCGGATGGTTCTTTTCCTCTTTGGTCCGGAGGACACGACGTCCACAGTTTCCAAAAACAATTTCAAATGTTGACTCGTCAGATCACAGAACACTCTTCCACTTTGCATCAGTCCATCTTAGATGAGCCGGCAGCGTTTCTGGGTGTTGTTGACAAATGGCTTTCGCTTTGCATAGAAGAGTTTTAACTTGCACTTACAGATGTACCGAAGAACTGTAGTTACTGACAGTGGTTTTCTGAAGTGTTTCTGAGCCCATGTGGTGATATCCTTTACACACTGATGTCGCTTTTTGATGCAGTACCGCCTGAGGGATCGAAGGTCACGGGCATTCAAAAAGTAGTTCCCACCAATCGCGTTTCTTCTAGATAAGATCTCAACGATTACTTCACACTGTATTCCTGTTATTGATATACAAGAGTCCCCAAGCTTTTTTGACTTAGGGGCCACGCTGTGTTAAAATAATTTGGCCTATACATATATATATAATGCGCCACACATTTTCAATGGACTACAGGCAGGCCAGTCTAGTACCCGCACTTTTTTACTACGAAGCCACGTGCAGAATGTGGCTTGGCATTGTCTTGCTGAAATAAGCAGGGGCGTCCATGAAAAAGACGTTGCTTGGATGGCAACAAATGTTGCTCCGAAACCTGTATGTACCTTCACCGATGTGTAAGTTACCCATGCCTTGGGCACTAATTCACCCCCATATCATCACAGATGCTGGCTTTTGAACTTTGCGCCTATAACAATCCGAATGGTTCTTTTCCTCTTTGGTCCAGAGGACAAAACGTCCCTAGTTTCCAAAAATTATTTGAAATGTGGACTCTGGGTGTTGTTGATAAATGGTTTTCGCTTTGCATAGTAGAGTTTTAACTTGCACTTACAGATGTAGCGAAGAACTGTAGTTACTGACAGTGGTTTTCTGAAGTGTTCCTGAGCCCATGTGGTGATATCCTTAACACACTGATGTCGCTTTTTGATGCAGTACCGCCTGGTACTGGTCACAGGCATTCAAAAAGTAGTTCCCACCAATCGCCTTTTTTTTTTATAGATAAGATCTCAACGATTACTTCACACTGTATTCATGTTATTGATATACAAGAGTCCCCAAATGTTTTTGACTCAGGGGCCACGCTTTGCGCTTATAACAGTCCGGGGCCGGAGGACACGACGTCCACAGTTTCCAAAAACAATTTCAAATGTTGACTCGTCAGATCACAGAACACTCTTCCACTTTGCATCAGTCCATCTTAGATGAGCCGGCAGCGTTTCTGGGTGTTGTTGACAAATGGCTTTCGCTTTGCATAGAAGAGTTTTAACTTGCACTTACAGATGTACCGAAGAACTGTAGTTACTGACAGTGGTTTTCTGAAGTGTTCCTGAGCCCATGTGGTGATATCCTTTACACACTGATGTCGCTTTTTGATGCAGTACCGCCTGAGGGATCGAAGGTCACGGGCATTCAAAAAGTAGTTCCCACCAATCGCGTTTCTTCTAGATAAGATCTCAACGATTACTTCACACTGTATTCCTGTTATTGATATACAAGAGTCCCCAAATGTTTCTGACTTAGGGGCCACGCTTTGCGCTTATAGCAGTCCGGATGGTTCTTTACCTCTTTGGTCCGGAGGACACGACGTCCACAGTTTCCAAAAACTATTTCAAATGTTGACTCGTCAGACCACAGAACACTTTTCCACTTTGCATCAGTCCGTCTTAGATGAGCCCGCAGCGTTTCTGGGTGTTGTTGACAAATGGCTTTCGCTTTGCATAGTAGAGTTTTAACTTGCACTTACAGATGTAGCGAAGAAAAGTAGTTACTGACAGTGGTTTTCTGAAGTGTTCCTGAGCCCATGTGGTGATATCCTTTGCACACTGATATCGCATTTTGATGCAGTAAAGCCTGAGGGATCGAAGGTCACGGGCATTCAATGTTGATTTTCAGCCTTGCCGCTTACGTGCAGTGATTTCTCCACATACTCTGAACCTTTTGATGATATTACAGACCGTAGATGGTGAACTCCCTAAATTCCTTGCAATAGCTCGTTGAGAAATGTTGTTCTTAAACTGTTCGACAATTTGCTAATGCATTTGTTCAGAAAGTGGTGACCCTCGCCCCATCCTTGTTTGTGAATGACTGAGCATTTCATTGAAGCTGCTTTTATACCCAATCATGGCAGCCACCTGTTCCCAATTAGCCTGTTCACTTGTGGGATGTTCCAAATAAGTGTTTGATGAGCATTCCTCAACTTTCTCAGTCTTTTCTGCCACTTGTGCCAGCTTTTTTTTAAAAACATGTTGCAGGCATCAAATTACAAATACCGATAGCTAATATTTGCAAAAAATAAAGTTTTCCAGTTCGAATGTTAAGTATCGTGTCTTTGCAGTCTATTCAATTGAATATAAGTTGAAAAGGATTTGCAAATCATTGTATTGTTATTTATGATTTACACGATGTGCCAACTTTATTGGTTTTGTATATATATCTCTCTCTCTATACATATACATACACACACAAACAAATGTATATGTATGTATTATATATACAGGTAAAAGCCAGTAAATTAGAATATTTTGAAAAACTTGATTTATTTCAGTAATTGCATTCAAAAGGTGTAACTTGTACATTATATTTATTCATTGCACACAGACTGATGCATTCAAATGTTTATTTCATTTAATTTTGATGATTTGAAGTGGTAACAAATGAAAATCCAAAATTCCGTGTGTCACAAAATTAGAATATTACTTAAGGCTAATACAAAAAAGGGATTTTTAGGAATGTTGGCCAACTGAAAAGTATGAAAATGAAAAATATGAGCATGTACAATACTCAATACTTGGTTGGAGCTCCTTTTGCCTCAATTACTGCGTTAATGCGGCGTGGCATGGAGTCGATGAGTTTCTGGCACTGCTCAGGTGTTATGAGAGCCCAGGTTGCTCTGATAGTGGCCTTCAACTCTTCTGCGTTTTTGGGTCTGGCATTCTGCATCTTCCTTTTCACAATACCCCACAGATTTTCTATGGGGCTAAGGTCAGGGGAGTTGGCGGGCCAATTTAGAACAGAAATACCATGGTCCGTAAACCAGGCACGGGTAGATTTTGCGCTGTGTGCAGGCGCCAAGTCCTGTTGGAACTTGAAATCTCCATCTCCATAGAGCAGGTCAGCAGCAGGAAGCATGAAGTGCTCTAAAACTTGCTGGTAGACGGCTGCGTTGACCCTGGATCTCAGGAAACAGAGTGGACCGACACCAGCAGATGACATGGCACCCCAAACCATCACCCAACCATGCAAATTTTGCATTTCCTTTGGAAATCGAGGTCCCAGAGTCTGGAGGAAGACAGGAGAGGCACAGGATCCACGTTGCCTGAAGTCTAGTGTAAAGTTTCCACCATCAGTGACTCTTCTTTGCCAAGATAATCCATCCATCCCACATATCAAGATGCTGATTAAACAGCATGATTATTGCTCAGGTGTGCCTTAGGTTGCCCACAATCAAATGTGCAGTTTTGCTTTATTGAGGTTCAGAAAAGCAGTCAGTTCTTATGTGATCACCCTTTGACTCACGCAGTGCAACACATCTCTTTCGCATAGTTGATGAGGTTGTTGATTGAGGCCTGTTGAATGTTGGTCTACTCCTCTTCAATGGCTGTGCAAAGTTGCTGGATACTGGCAGGAACTGGAACAAGGCTGTTGCATACGTCGGTCCACAGCATCTCAAACATGCTCAATGGGTGACATGTCCGGTGAGTATGCTGGCCATGCAAAAAATTGGGTCTTTTTTTCAGTTTTCAGGACTTGTGTACACATCTTTGCAACATGGGGCCGTGCATTGTCATGCTGCAATATGAATGACACGATGGGCCTTCAGATCTCGTTACGGTATTTCTGTGCATTCAAAACGCCATCCATAAAATGCACCTGCGATCGTTGTCCATAACATACGCCTGCCCATACCATAACCCCACACCCACCAAGGGCCACTCGATTCACACTCTCCCACACACGCTGTCTGCCATCTGCCCTGAACAGTAAAAACCAGGATTAATCCGTCAAGAGAACACCTCTCTAAAGTACCAGACGCTATCGAATGAGAGCATTTGCCCACTCAAGTCGGTTCCAACGACGAACTGCAGTCAGCTCGAGACCCCGATGAAGACAAGCATGCAGATGAACTTCCCTGAGTTTCTCAAAGTCTGTGCAGAAATTCTTTGGTTTGGTGGCTGATCTCAGACGATCATGGAGGTGCACCTGCTGGATGTGGAGGTCCTGAGCTAGTGTGGTTACATGTAGTCTGCTGTGGTGAGGCTGGTTGGATGTACTGCCAAATTATATTATAAATGCCTTATGGTAGAGAAATGAACACTCAATTAACAGACAACAGTTCTGATGGACATTCCTACAGTCAGTATGCCAACTGCACGCTTCCTCAAAACTTCCGACAGCTGTGGCATTGTGCTGTGTGATTTAACTGCACATTTCAGAGTGGCCTTTTATCGTAGGCAGCCTAAGGGACACCAATGCAATAATCAAGCTCTTTAATCAGCATCTAGATATGCTACCTCCATGAGGTGGGATGGATGGATTATCTTGGCAAAGAAGAAATGCTCACTAACACAGATTTAGACAGATTTGCGAACAATATTTGAGAGGAATAGCTATAGGGAAAAGTTTTAGCTCTATTTGTGTTCATCTCATGAAAAATAGGAACAAAAACAAGTTTTATATTTTTGTATACTCACACACACAAACAGATGTAAACATTATGTGTATATACGCACACACGTGTATGTATCAATTTAGTTAGTGTAGTTAAGACTGGATGTGACACACAGTGCTATTATGATCTTACCTATAACCTATTATTACAACACCTCCCACCTACTACATTCGAACCTGGCTGGCAGAGAGAATGAGCACGTTAGTGGAAGGCTCAGAGTCCCAAAATGCAACACGGAAAGACATTAAGTCCTTCATACCGACAGCCATCAGACTGCATATGTTCCTTTTTGACTGTACTTGAATGTATAATTGACAGTATTTATATTATTCACATGTGAATAATGCTGTATAATAAACTGAATTTATATTATTCACATGTGAATAATGCTGTATAATAGACTGAATTTATATTATTCACATATAAAAAATACCTAAGTGTTTGTTTATTGTGAGCTAACTGTGGTGCTGAATTTCCCCCAGGGATCAATAAAGTACTTTCTATTCTATTCAGTTATTTAGCTGAAAGTGTATGATTGGTTTTAGAAAAACGTGTCTTGACAAGTTTTGACAACGTGAAAGTCTGATAAAAATGTGCCTAGACTTCCTGTCTTCTGTCTTTTCTTTCTGCTGAGCTTTTATTCCATCTTACTAGACCAGTTACAGTAACAATCAACATTATGTTATCAATGCAGTAAACTGTAACCTATACGAAGAAATGAAGCTCCACCCCTCTGAATGCAAGGTATTTTGCTGAGTATGGCTCACGGACATCATGGAGGAAATAGTCTTGTCTTGTCAAGAGGACCAGTTGCCATGGCTTTGGGCTTTCCATAATGTACCCTTTTCTTTGTCCATTTCTGCTTGCTATTTTGCCCCCGCTTGTGGCTCAACAGTAACTGAACGCATACATTTTCCAACACTACGGAATGGGCAAAGGGGTCAAAAAGGACGCACAAGTGTTAATCGTGCGCCAAAAAAAATTGTGAAGTGTGAATTATATTTATATAGCGCTTTTCTCTAGTGACTCAAAGCGCTTTACATAGTGAAACCCATTATCTAAGTTACATTTAGGCCAGTGTGGGTGGCACTGGGAGCAGGTGGGTGAAGTGTCTTGCCCAAGGACACAACAGCTTTGTCTAGGATGGCAGAAGTGGGGATTGAACCTGGAACCCTCAAGTTGCTGGTATGGCCACTCTACCAACCGAGCTACGCCGCCCCTGTGCTTTTAAAGGAAATTATACTCAATGCGTTAACTTTGACAGCCCTAATTGAAACAAATCGGTATTAACTTTATAATGCAGAGAAACATTTGTGATTAAAGAGGTAATTAGATCTGAATGTTTTATTTTAAGTATTTAAAAACAAGCTGTAAAAAACAACAAAATACAATGACAGAGCCTATCGGAACAGAAAAAAATATTGTCCATCAATTACGTTGTAGAAATAAGCAGAGGGCAGACAAACCCACACATACATGCACACACAACCAGCCAACATATGAGATGCCATATTACAGCAAACTTGCACACATTCTCCTGTTCAGTAGCATTATTGCTTACAGAGTACAGACACACACACAATCCCCTTCTGAAAAACTTTTGTTTTTTTTGTTTGATTTTTACAGTGAATCAAATAAAAATTAAGAAATGCATGGTCAATTACAACTGCAATTTCAACACTGATACTTATTTTAAATGAGGTTTAAAAAGTACCAAAAGTAAGAAAAATGTTGCCATCAAAGCAGAATTTTAACATAAAACATACTGCAAAGTGATACCATTAACCTGAATGTGAAACTTGAAATTTATAATTGTGAAGCCTCTGCAGTAAAGAGACATATTTTACAATGTTTTGAAAAGGTAAATTAGACTTATTATTACACAGTGTGGGTGAGTTGAAGGAGCAGACAGATTCTATCAACATTATTTAGTGCCGTGTTGCAATGCATGAGAAAAAGTTTCCCCCTTGTTCTGTTCGAGGGAATGGGGTGGGGGATAGTAGCTCAGACAACTAGCAAGTTTTGATTTAAAAAAAAAGAAAAAAAAAAGAAGAAAAAAAGGGAAATTGTGAAATAAGGGTCTTAAATTGTTGAAGCCAAAATGGAAATCTCTATAAGCAGAAGTCCCAGGAGCCAACAAAACCATCCACACGGTCATGACATCTTTACTGGGCCTGAAATGAGAAATCACATATGCCATGCGATTGGTTGAGTGAGGTATTCTAGTGATGACTGACTACACAGTTGTTCAGTTACCGTATTTTCCGCACTATTAGCCGCACCTAAAAACCACAAATTTACTCAAAAGCTGACAGTGCGGCTTATAACCCGGTGCGCTTTATATATGGATTAATATTAAGATTCATTTTCATAAAGTTTCGGTCTCGCAACTACGGTAAACAGCCACCATCTTTTTTCCCCGTAGAAGAGGAAGTGCTTCTTCTTCTACGCAAGCAACCGCCAAGGTAAGCACCCGCCCCCATAGAAGAGGAAGCGCTTCTTCTTCTACTGTAAGCAACCACCCTCCCCCGTAGAAGAAGAGCGCGGATATTACGTTTCATTTCCTTTGTGTGTTTACATCTGTAAAGACCACAAAATGGCTCCTACTAAGCGACAGGTTTCCGGTTCATGAAAAGACGCAATCTCTCCATCCGCACACCGACTACTATTTCACAGCAACTGCCTAAAGACTTAAGAAAAGCTGGCTACTTTCCGTGCATATTGTAAAAACAAGATAGCTGAAAAAAAGATCCGGCCAGAGAACATTATCAACATGGACGAGGTTCCACTGACTTTTGATATTCCTGTGAACCGCACTGTGGATACAACGGGAGCACGTACGGTGAATATTCGCACCACAGGGAATGAGAAGTCATCCTTCACTGTGGTTCTAGCTTGCCATGCTAATGGCCAGAAACTTCCACCCATGGTGATATTCAAAAGGAAGACCTTGCCAAAAGAGACCTTTCCAGCCGGCGTCATCATAAAAGCTAACTCGAAGGGATGGATGGATGAAGAAAAGATGAGCGAGTGGTTAAGGTAAGTTTACGCGAAGAGGCCGGGTGGCTTTTTTCACGCAGCTCCGTCCATGTTGATATACGACTCCATGCGCGCCCACATCACGCTGGTTTTTAATATATTATTAAAGTTTGACTGACCTATCTGACTGTTTTTTTGACATTCCTTTAGCGCAGTTAGATGCGGCTTATAACACGGGGCGGCTTATAGGTGGACAAAGTTTTGAAATATACCGTTCATTGAAGGCGCGGCTTATAACCCAGGGCGGCTTATGGTGCGGACAATACGGTACATCAAAAAAAGAGTCAACGGAGAGTCTTTGGTCATTCTTGAGAAATTAAAAAAATGTACCTGCTGCCCTTGCTGTGGAGCAGCTGGTTGCCCGGGTGCCTGCCCTCCCTGCCCATAGTAAGCAGCCTGTTGTCTGTAGTACTCTGCCCAGGCCGCACTGTAATCCTGCTGGCCTCCAGGTGCTGCTCCTCCAGCTGCTGCAGGAGCAGCCGCTGTTCCTGGAGCAGCTGCTGCTCCTCCTGCAGGCTGAACTGAAAAAACAAAAACACCAAGTACAATTACATCCTGTGTTTCATCTGTTAAAATACTACTGTCATTATGCTGAAATACTACAGCCTCACTTGTACTACACTGAATTTACTAAGTACCGGTACCAAAAATTCTTATAGACTGGAACCATTGATGCAAAAAAAGAAAATTGTTTTAAAAGCTAAAAGCTCCCTAGATCCACTAAAATGATCCGTAACATGTTCACATTTCTTATGTTAATGAATGATTATATACACATCTTACACTGAGGGATAAATTGTTAACATGCATAGTTGCATACCATAGGCCTGGGCCGATAAATTTTGCTTGACGACATATTGACCATCAAATTGTTGATTAACTATGTTATTGCCATTATTTTTATGAGACCAAATTAACCATTGATGTAATAATACTTAATATTGCATGTGTATCCTTTCAAATGCAATAAACTTGTATTTCTCTTGAATTTTAACATTGTAATTGGAATGAAAACGTTTAAATCTCCAAGTTAAATAAAACAAACAAAATATACTTTTCCTGTAAGTAAAATTTTGCGCTTGAATAAAAATTATTTTAAAAATATATTAAAGAGGGGTGGGGGGCCCTCAAATATACACAACCATAACAATAAATAAAACAGCTTAAAAATAAAGTATTGACAAACAATGTTGCACATGTAGGCAGAGGTGGAGTTGTGCATTAATTAATTGACAATAAAGTTAGGGTCTTCTTAAACAAAAGTGCAAAGTAACAATATAAACACTACAGTATAAACAGGTCATATGCAAAACAAAATGAAGTTTGGCAGATTCCGAGTGAGGAACACTGATATGACAGCAAATGCTGGTTTTATAAGAACACACTCTTTTGCACCGTTTTGTTTAAACTGACCTGGCTTGTTCGCCGAACAAAAAGTGAGTGTGAACTGTCGGGTCAATGTGTTTCAAGTGGGCATGCAGGTTTGTTTTAGTCGTACACATCCGGCAAACTGGCTTCTCGGTGTTGATAGACTCATCTTGTTCCAAAGGTTTAAACTGAAATATTCCCACACTGGTGGTGCGGTGGCATTTGGTTTTGTGTTCATTTTGTCCATGTTAGCTGCTACATGCCAACTCGGTGCACTGTGTGATGGTAGCGGTCCAGCGACCCCGCGGCACTACACTAAGAGTCAAAGACACTTAACGAGGATAAGATGATTCACCCCCTTCATTTCTTTTTGCTATGGTACAAACGTGCGTAGTAGCTAAAAGTGACGAAAAGCCTGAATGCTTTTAAAGCATGCACATGGCGATTTATCAACGATGGAAATCTTTCCGACTTTAAATTTCATTTATTGTCGGTTAACTGTCTTAATAATATTAGCCCAGGCCGAGCATACCAAATAAATTCTTATAGGACTGAAAACTAATAAGGCTGCTTACCCATGCCCATCTTCTTGTAGTACTCCTCCCAAGCCTTTGTGTAGTCTGGCTGGCCACCAGCAGCCTGTGCTGCTTGGTTCTGGTCCCCTGGTGGTCCAGGATCTCCTGGGGCCTGGGCTGGCATGGCACCCCCTGGCTGCTGACCATAGTACTGTGCATAATAGGCTGCCCATGCAGCATTTGGATCTGCTGGTGCCTTATCTGGTGGCAGGAGGGATGGGAAGAATCAATACTCTACATCTAAAAGTTTAACATTAAGGAATATAAATGAATTAATTATATGTTTGAAAAAGGGGTACTCACTCGGGTCCTGTGGCCCAGGGGCCTGCCATTGCTGGTAGTTGTTCCCCCAGCCCTGAGGATGGAACTGTGGACCACCGGGTGCACCACTACTGTAAAGAGGGAGGACAACTTAGTTAATTAGGGATAACATTTCAGAAAATTCCCATATTTAGGTGTGTACATACTGGGGTGCTCCACCAGGGGTTCCTGCATTGTATGGGTTGGGGTTATAGGGGTCCATTGAACCACCGGGACCTCCTGGACCAGGACCACCACCCACAGGACACAACTGCACCTAAAAAACATTTTAAAAAGGTGAGCCCATGTAGTCATTACATTTTTAGTTGCAGTCCATAAGTGTACCTCAATCTTCTCTTCTATTAGCTGCTTTGCATAGTCTATCTGTTGAGGGGTTCCACTGATGGTGAACAGTTTGAAGCTCGGATCACCATCTGGTGGTGGCTGACGTAGCATCTCAACAAATGCACCAGTCTGTTGGTTAATGGATTTGACGTTTTCTCCTCCTCTGCCAATCACAAGTCCACATTTGTGAGCAGGAATGGAGAAGGTCATCTCTTCACCCGAGGGACCCCAGTTGCCCTGGCCTCTACCCCGTCCTCGTCCTCCAGGTGGCATCCCTGAACCAGCGGGGCCCTGCGAAACAAAGTCTCTTGTAAGATGGTATGGTATACCAGTACTAATAAAGTAGCGCGGTACTAATGAATTCAAAACGGTACTATACTGCCGTACAGAGAAGAGGAGCATGCGAAGTGTGTCAGAGCGCACAAAAAGAAACAGGGAGGAGAGGAAAAATGGCAAATAACAGAGCGCACAAAAAGAAACAGGGAGGAGAGGAAAAATGGCAAATAAAGACAATTCTACTGGTTAATTTAAAGGTTGCGTGAAGCATAATATGACGGTATTTGGGTTTCAAAACGATAAAGAGGACGTTTTAAACACAGAAGTGCCGCGCTGCTTTAAAACATGCCTCGCCATGTCTGTTGAATGTCCAACCTGAAACTAACTTCACCTCGGTGTGCCAAAGGTGGCATGATCAAAGTATTACCACCTATGCTTCAAACTAAGCAGTAAGATTGACAGCTAATAAAGTTAACTAGCTCCTCTGTTGTGCACATACAGAAACGTAGATGCGCACACACCTGTTTGGCTTGATGCCAAATACAGTATTAGCGAAGTCCAAACCGCCCATGCACGCAAGTAAAATGACTGAATTTCGCAACAAATTGCTACAATTTGTGTTTTATCTTTAACAATGTGTTTTACCTGCTACAAGTCTTATATATGTACTTTTAACTAAAGTATTGCTTTTAGTGTTTACTAATGATTTTATATTTCTTAAAGCATAGACATATCGCATAGTGGCAACCATAAATCATAATGTCAATAATACGTTCTATTATATTCTAACCTAATCCTACATTATGGCAAGCAAAATGTAATACATTAAATTGTTATTTGAGTGCAACAAAAAAGCCCAGTGTGTTTACTGCCTTTACATTTTTATTTTATTCGTCTTAAATTGTTCTTTGAGTGCAATAAGAACCATATGTTTAACGCATTTTAAGATTTTATGTCAAAATTAAGCCAAAAATTAAAAAAAAATTTGGTGCCCTTTAGTTTAAGTATCAACATACATTTTGGTACAAGTACCAAAATATTGGTATTGGTACAACCCTAGTCTCTTGTCAAAATGCTCAGCAGCAAAAGACGGTTTAAAAAATGGGTCGTCTCTGCCCATTGCATACTTACCCCCTGGCCTCCCTCATCTCGGTTACGAATACTCTGCAGCAGATCTGTGATGATGGAGGCTGCATGTTGACACTGGTCAGGAGGACCCGAAATATGAGCAATTTTTTCAGGAGCAGTGCCATCATCTGAAAAGTAAATCAGTTTAAAATAAGTTTAACGGGAGCGGGATTCTAAAAGACAAGAGAATGCGAGAAGCAGTGGAATGACAACACCAATTTGATTTTAAAAGCAAAACATACAATTTTGAAAGGCACTCACCTGGTTTAAACTGTATTTTAACTCCAGCATCACTCTGGATCTTTTTAATCATCTCCCCGCTTCGTCCAATTACGACACCTACTGCATGGCGAGGAACAGCTATCTGTAAAAACCCAACACACAATAGACATGACAAAACACACTTTTGCAATTGTGAGACTCAAGTTCATTTTTAAGATTACCATTATTCAAACAAATATAACAATTTATTATTTTGTGAGAGTGATACTGTCATTTTCCAGCACTTTCAAGCCAGTCAATCAAACCTCGACTCAATCAGAATACTCAAAATAATGTCCTCTAAAGTAATTCTTGAACCTTTACAAAACTACTTACTGAAATTTAACCCCATAAAAAAAGAGACAAGCCTGTGTGTGGGCTTCAAGAGAGAGCTTCAGATGTCGATTTGGCGTGTTAATTTTGATAGATTGTTGATTGACTACCTCTCGATCATCCTTTTAACATACAGACAAGAGCTATATTTTATATGACCACAAAAACATCAGAATTCAGGAGACTTGTAGCTTCAGTCAGGATGTCGGTAAACAAGAGCAATTTTGTGTCTGAAAAGAGTTGGCAAGTCTAAAGAGGACACGTTTCCCAACATTATCATGCATTTTAATGGGTTATTTGGTACAGGCAGGTTTTAATAGCTAAATTGGTGCCATTTTTTGTCATATACAGCATTGGATGAATAAAAAGACAACTCCTTATGCGAGTTACTTTTCTGAGACAATTATTTACAAAGTCTGTAAATGGTTCCACCGTCATTAAATTTGTCAAGCGCTCCAAAGTAGGGCTGTTCTGATCAAGGTTTTAAGCTGGAAATTCTGATCATTGATAGTGAGATTGGCTATCGATTCACATGCAGTAGCTATGGATTTTTCAATTAATTTATGGCAAGTGCTATTGACAGTTTAACAATATTTAAACAAGTTCCTTATTCTCTTTTCTTACATAAAACTGTTTGAGCAAAACAAAGTCAATAGTACTAAATAACTTAACAAAAGCAAAAACCACTATATGCTACTCTTTTGGTTTTTGCTTTTAAAGTCCTCCCGTGTACAGGGAATTATTCCCCGAGTTTGAAAACATTAAACATTTAAAAAAAAAAATATCAATCTGATCACTAGTACCGATCATATACTGATAATATCGACACCACCAATTCATGTATTGATCCGCCCTCTTACGTGTCGTTTACTGACTGACAATGCTGACACACAAACAGTTGATATATTATCCTCTCTCTTGATTCTTATATATCTACTTGTTAATAGCTGCTTACTTTCGACTGTAACGGTTTCATTTACACATACATTACTATGCACTTATTTCTTGGTGTTTAACACCAAGAAATAACAACATAGTAAAGTTTAAGAATGTTTGTCCCTTCTTTAAAGGGGAACTGCACTTTTATTGGAATGTTGTTAATCATTCACAATCCTTATGTGAGACAAGCACGTATCATTTTTTAATGCGTTCTATCTAACTTGTAAATAAACACTAGCAAATTCCAGCTAACAATGGAGGTAATGACAGTTGCTCTACTGCGCATATATAGCGCTAAAAAAACCCCCCCAAAAAAACGTTTTTATACACACACTTAGTATTAGAGGTGGGACTTTTTGGGCGGCTCACGATTTTGATGCATCTTTAATTTATGTACATTGATTCAATTTTTCATTTAACTAAATAAGCATTTATCACCTGCAACTTTAAAAAACAGTGCATTTGTAATAGAAATGTGTGCAAAACTGGAACATAAGTGCCCTAAAATAAAGGAGCTAGTCGAATCTCTTGGTGAGTCAGTCAGCCAAATTTTAGAACTGTCTGCATTACTTTATTTACAGTAAATAAATCGATTTTTTTATGTTTACTAATCGATTTTATACTCATTTATGTCCGAATTGCGATGCATCTAAAAATCGATTATTTCCCCCACCTCTAGTAAATATGTAATGTTGGTTGGTTGGTTGGTTTATAGTCACAACATTCTACTATACAAGCGAGAGGCACAATTTATAATCTAAAATCAACTTATAAAGAGGCAATGCGGCAGCTCACCGGCTCAGTATGTCAGTAGCTGCATAAGCTAATGTGACCACGGCGCTACTAAACGTAGTTCCTAAGTGTTTGTGCTTATAATAACAATATTGCTAATACTTTGTTGATATTCAGGTGACAAAATGTAAATGGGGTATTGACGGCTGATGACTACATTAGCTTCACTGTTAGCTACCTCGTATTGCCGTATATTACTAAGTCTGTAAAGTTAACTGAAAAGTGACATTACTGTAATCTCCTCAGTGTAGTTGTAGAACTGTGTGAGCTATATAACTGGAAGAACGGAGGACACAGTGCAGTGTTGCGCGCGCGCGCGCACACACAACGTCTCTCTCTTGATGATCGGGAGTGAAGTGAAGTGAATTATATTTATATAGCGCTTTTTCTCAAGTGACTCAAAGCGCTTTACATAGTGAAACCCAATATCCAAGTTACATTTTTTTTAAACCAGCGTGGGTGGCACTGGGAGCAGGTGGGTAAAGTGTCTTGCCCAAGGACACAACGGCAGTGACTAGGTTGGCGGAAGCAGGGATCGAACCTGGAACCCTCAAGTTGCTGGCACGGCCACTCTACCAACCGAGCTATACCGCCCCAAGTTTGACAAATATGTTGTACTGCCTAAGAAAATCCATAATTGTCACTTGCATCAACGCCCCCTCCGCCTCCGCCTCCACCTCCGCCTCCACCTCCGCCTCCACCTCCGCCCATTCTTGAGCCATATTCGCTCCTTTCTCCAAAACCGGCGTGATCCCGCTCCCGGAGAATCTCATTGACCATCTCCTTAGCTTGCTGAAAAACAACCAACAACCAGATGATGGAAAAAGAAAAATGGAGAGAATGTTTTTCTAGAGCTTCCTTAAGTACCTGCACTTTGAAAGGGTCTCCAATGATGCGCAGAGGTTTATCCACGTTTGGTGGCTGGGATCCATCTTGAATGAGGATCATTTTAACTCCAGCTCGTTCCTTTAATGTTTCACAAAAACGAGAGAGACGTACAGGTAAATAAATGACTGAAGCAAGGAACCCCAAAAGTCAAATTCTT
Organism: Nerophis lumbriciformis; assembly: GCF_033978685.3. Classification (NCBI taxonomy): domain Eukaryota; kingdom Metazoa; phylum Chordata; class Actinopteri; order Syngnathiformes; family Syngnathidae; genus Nerophis; species Nerophis lumbriciformis. The sequence goes on from NC_084574.2 coordinate 30,899,805, forward strand.
GTAATCCTCCAAATCAAAAATCAACCAAAACAATTTCGAAAATTATACTTTCAAGTTACGCTGAATATATGAATATATTTAAATTTTATATTAATAACTTGCCGTAATTCTATACCTGTCTGACCGTAAAAATATTACTTTAACATTTTACTTGAAGTTAAAATTATATTATAATTTTAATTGTATAGTTTTAGTTAATCAAGTTTTATAACGGTGACCGTTTCATCCTGGAACAAATCAATTTATTTTATTTCCTTTGGGTTCCAAATCCCAACAATAGTTTCGAAAAATGAATGATGCTCAAAATTAGAGGTAGCATTGCATCTTCATAATCAATCGATTCTTTACACTCTCCAAACATAACCAGACTTCGCAGTCTAACCTGTAGCTGCTTGATGGTTTCGCCTCCTTTGCCTATAATGAGGCCAGCCTTGCCCGCAGGGATTATCATCTCTTGCATGGAACCAGACTGCCCGTTGGACGAATCGGGGCCCCTTGTCACAATGTCATCTATGAGTGCCTTGGCTCTCCTGGAAGCAGATAAAGTGTTTGTTCACATGATAAACCTTAAAAAATAGAAAGCTCCTAATTTTTCGTCACATCAAAATTTTTTTACCCTGTCACACAATGTATAATACCTACTTATAGCAGGCCAGGTTGGTGACGTCAATAAAGAAAGCGCTGCATGAAATCCTTTTGTTTCCAATAATCTGTAATTTTGGGTTTTAGTATATTACGTATAGGGATGCACAAAAAAAATATTTGATTCACATCCAAATCGATGAGGAGGCGACTTGTCCAGGGTGTACCCCGCCTTCCGCCCAAATGCAGCGGAGATAGGCTCCAGCGACCCCAAAAGGGACAAGCGGTAAAAAATGGATGGATGGATGGATTCAAATCGCAATTTTTATGCATCCTTATTCTTAATGAGTCAATATTCAAAAATCTATTACCCATCCAGCCAACCATTTTCTACCGCTTGTCCCTTTCGGGGTCGCGGGGGCTGCTGGAGCCTATCTCAGCTGCATTCGGGCGAAAGGCGGGGTACACCCTGGACAAGTCGCCACCTCATCGCAGGGCCAACACAGAAAGACAGACAACATTCCCACTCACACGCTAGAGCCAATTTAGTGTTGCCAATCAACCTATCACCAATGTCACAGGGGCTAGTGTGTGTACCTCACAATAACAAGGTCCTGGGTTCGATTCCCAGGCTTGGGGTCTTTATGTGTGGAGTGTACATATTTTCCCCGTGACTGCCTGGCTTCCTCCCACCTCCAAAAACATGCACCTGGGGATAGGTTGATTGTCAACACTAAATTGGCCCTAGTGTGTGAATGTTGTCTGTGTTGGCCCTGCGATGAGGTGGAGACTTGTCCAGGGTGTACATTGCCTTCTGCTTGAATGCAGCTGGGATAGGCTCGAGCCCCCCGCGACCCCGAGAGGGACAAGCGGTAGAAAATGGATGGATCAATTTTTCAAAAATACGTTTAGGTTATCTCCATGCAAACAGAAGGAGCTTTTCTAACCTGTAACCGGCTTTGAAAAAGTTTCATTATAATTACCTGTATTATACCAAACAAAACACGGCAAGAATCGGCTTTAATTGAGAATCGTGTTTAATCGAGACTAGATTCTAAACCAAATGGTCAGCCCATGAATCGGATCAAATCGTTAGGTGACCAAAGATTCACACGACAAGTAATGACATATTAGTGCTGGAATCTCAGGGTAACAATATGTCGGTATGGTGATACTGAGATGTGTGGGTAAAACAAAATGTTTGTATTTTGCTGCATCATTTAAGCAAAGTACATAATGTAATAGTGCAAACACTGATGACACCATGACACAACTGCGTGGGTTTCCTCCGGGTACTCCGGCTTCCTCCCACCTCCAAAGACATGCACCTGGGGATAGGTTGATTGGCAACACTAAATTGGCCCTCGTGTGTGAATGTGAGTGTGAATGTTGTCTGTCTATCTGTGTTGGCCATGCGATGAGGTAACGACTTGTCCAGGGTGTACTCCGCCTTCCGCCAGAGTGCAGCTGGGCTAGGCTCCAGCACCCCGAGAGGGACAAGCGGTAGAAAACGAATGGATATTTTTTAAGGTGTCTGGCAAAATTATTTCCAAGTCACTTAGAAAAAACATTTATGTCTCATAAGTACATCAAATCTATTAAGTAGAAACACAATGTTTAGCATTTCCATGTTTTTATAATAAATGAGCTTCACGGTGGCAGAGGGGTTAGTGCATCTGCCTCACAATACGAAGGTCCTGAGTAGTCTTGGGTTCAATCCCGGGCTCGGGATCTTTCTGTGTGGAGTTTGCATGTTCTCCCCGTGACTGCGTGGGTTCCCTCCGGGTACTCCGGCTTCCTCCCACCTCCAAAGACATGCACCTGGGGATAAGTTGATTGGCAACACTAAATTGGCCCTAGTGTGTGAATGTGAGTGTGAATGTTGTCTGTCTATCTGTGTTGGCCCTGCGATGAGGTGGCGACTTGTCCAGGGTGTACCCCGCCTTCCGCCCGATTGTAGCTGAGATAGGCTCCAGCGCCCCCCCGCGACCCCAAAGGGAATAAGCGGTAGAAAATGGATGGATGGATGGATATAATAAATTAATGCAGTCTACGGTACTCTAAATTCATGACGGTAGTGTAACAGTTTGAATATTTGTTGACATGTCAATGTTGGCGCAAGGATGACGTCGAAGGTGATGAGAGTTAAATAAACTGAGTCAGCATGCTCGCTTCAAAAGACTAAAAGTTCCTACACCTCGACAGTAGGAGCAGGTCAAACCATTGCTCATTTAACCTAAAGAGATTTGCTTGCACTAATTTTTTTACATTGTTATATTTGTATTTGTAAGTTGAAAAACAACAACAGTAGCAAGTATACTGTATCTGCTGCTAGTTCAACCTAAAGAGATGTTGGTCGCATTTTATTTTTGATATTATTGTATTATTTTTATGTTGAAAAACAAAAGCAGATGTAGCAGGTACAATTGTTTTAAAATGTTGGTTACTATAGTTTAATTGAAAATGTCTTTAATATTGAAAATGAGAACAGAAAAGGTTTCCTTTTGTTAATTCAACACGTGTTGGTTGCACTTTATTCAAATTAGATGTGAATGCATTGCCCATTAATTGTTGTTTACTTGCTTGTATCAATAACTAATTTATACCTAATTCCTTTAAAAGAAATAACAAGAATATAGAAAACTTAATCTGCAGTGTCCAGGTTTTTCAGTCACACTGCTTGAATTTTTGGCTAAAAAGTTACTAAATCGATTTAAATTCACTGAGTCGTTTAGGATCGTATTGTCATCCATAAACTAATATCGCCCCCAAATCTTATCGGCAACCTCAAATTATGATTCGAATCGCTGAAACAAATGGTTACACCCCCTTTCTTACCTTTATGTTTTAAGAAAAGTGTAAGTTAATTATTTTCTTCCACTTTAGAGTCCTGTGAGAGTTATACTACATCAGCAAAGCCCACAAGTGAGCAAAGCATTTTTTGGGATCTTGTCTCCCATTATTGTGATCCGACTCACTAAGGAGTAGGGATGTAACGATAAACGGTATTGACAATAACCGCGGTATAACATTTAGTATTACTGTTTTAACTTAAAACGATCGCAAAATACACATGAACATGAATAAAAGATAGATTAACATTTTCCCATTAAGAAACGACATACCCCAATCTAAACTTATAAACACATGTATGTCTGAGTAACTAACTAAGCTATTTAACTATGCACAGTGAACCTACAAGCTGTGCTCTTAGCACAGAGTGATTGATCTATACTCTGAGGAATAGGACACAAAGGTGTTTTTACTGTGCATTCGAGGACCACTGAACAAAGTAGGACATCACAACACCCGCCAGAACACTTATAAGTAAATCATAAAAAACACAACATGCGAAATAGTGGGCCTATTCATTTTTGTTATTTGAAAATAATATCCAAAGATGTCTGTGTGTAAGCCATTTTTGAGCACATTCAACAATACCACAATATTAATAACCGTGATCATTTTGGCCAAAATAACCGTGGTATGACATTTTTATATTGTTACATCCCTAAAGAGAAATGATGAAAGTTTATAGCAAAACAATGGCAAGAGGTATTGATAATCGTATTGTAACATTGAATATGGATATATTGTAATTACATATAAAAGTAGTTATATGTAGAATAAGGGGGAAATGTAGCTGCTCTGTCCCCATACTCATGCATATGCCAAGCCTAAACCCTAAACACTACACTTTGCTTTCAAATATTTCCTTTTTGCAAACCTTAAAACTTCCTTGTCAGTAACTGAACAGACAAAAAGACACCATTCAATCAGTTGTCAACTGTGTTGTGAAAAGAGTCTCTGTCTGCAATGGATCAGCAACTTCAGTTTTCAGACAATTTGGGACAAAACTAAATAAAATAACAGAATCTCACTAATGTCCACTTGATGCATTGATTATATTATGAATATGCTGATAAAGTCTCTCTTTCAATTATCTCACATTATTGACACTCTTAGATCTATCCTACAAGACGGCCACCACTGTAATGTGCTGCCTAATAGTTAAGTTTTTCTTTGTTTCCTGCATTTAACCAAGACAGCACAGTCTGCCAAGCCAAATTAATTGTGTGTTAAACATACTTGGCCAATGCAACTAAATCTGATGTAGATAGCTATTGTGATCTTTTGACCTAAATCATAATACTTTAAAGCTGTTGTATGTTATTAATGAGAGGCTGTTTATATGGCGCTTGCCTTCAAACAAGCTGCAATACGCCTCTCCTTTCTTCCTGGTGATAATTATATATGTTTTAAAGTAAAGTTTAACTTCTGATTTAATTGTTAAATAAGTTCTGTGGTGTTAGAATTTTTGGTTGCAAAAAAATGTACTTGGGTCGGTGACATACAGCACCTCTATTTGGCCTTTGTATTCATAATCCCAAATTTGGGATTTGACTGTACCCACAGAGAACATGTTGCACAGCGTGAGACGAGGCAATTAGAAGGAAAGTTAACAGGAAAGCGTAACCTTGACACATACTACAAATACAAACATTTTTGTTGAGATTCAACTAGCTTCTTTTAGGTCCTCCTAGAAACTCATTAAATTATTTATTTCATCAGAACAGCAGACTAATGACATTTAACGACATGAATGAAAACAGCTCAGACTACGCTTTCATTTAGTTTTAATATGAAACTGAACTTACTGTATGGCATCGGCTGAACCTGTCAAAGAAACATTTCGTTCCGTAGTACCAGCGCTGTCTGTGGAAACATTTATGAAGAACCAGGGTTAGCTGAGATCCTTGCATAACTAATTTACTTAAAAAAAGTTAATGTTAGGCTGCCATTCGACCCACCATGTGCAATCTGGACCTTACAGCCAGAGTCCTGCTGTATTTTGTTGATCTGTTCACCCCCTCTGCCGATGACTTAACAGGAAAGAAGACCAATATATTTTGGGGTTTAACAATTGCAGGACAGCATAGAGGATATGGGCTTTAAATAAGTGTACTTACTGAGACCAACCATGGCGTCAGGCACTCTGCACTCTTCTGTCATTGTGGAGGACCTGATGCTGCAGATAATTACACACAATGCATTCCATCACATTTGTGGCAGGAGACTAAAAAACTTTAATATGAAAAATAACCTCATACCTTTGCTGAGACAGGGCAGCCAGTTGCGCTCCGATGGCTGCAAGAAAAGGAGATATTTTTGAGTGGCTGGAAAGCGAGATAATCCAGCGTTTGTGAGGAATCAAAGTGCATATTTAACGTACACAAAGAAGAATCTCTTTCAATCTGTGACGCTACCTTCTTGGCATCAGGTTCGTCTAAATAAAAGGAAAAGGTAAGCCTTCTAATGATAATGGCAGTTTTAGGCAAAGAGAAAGGGACAGTGTGAGCTTCATTCCAACCTGCTTCTTCGAGCGATCGTTTCTGTGCGGAAAACGGGTACCCCTCTGCTCCTCCATTGTTGCCTGCCAGATGAGCAGTCTCACCGCTGATTTTGGCTGCGATCTAGAAAGACATCAAAGACAAGCTTGATTGATGATCCATTTAGACCAGGTTTCGGACAATAGTGTTTAAAAAGGCGGAGTGCAGCAATCATGCACAGTTGCACTATGTAATGACATTAGCAAATTTGGGATTTTTGGGACAACTTAACTAAAGAACAGGAATTATGATTTAAATGATGAAGCAAGCTTGAGTCTGGGAAATGATAGAATTATATAGGATAGATTAATGGAACCCATGTTTTAGTACGCCCCCCCCTTTTTGCATGATTAAGTTTTCAATAAAAAATTCTGTCAGGTATCATGCGCCTAAATAGGGTTTGATACCTTCACCCGATATGGTACCAATTCCTGGAACCTGGAAAACAAATTGTGGTACTAAACGGTAACAATTTTCTGTACTTTTGTGTGTGTTCGAGTGGTAATTGTAGGTGTTCAAATGGGAACTGCACTTTTTTTTTGAAATTTTGCCTATCGTTGACAATCTCTATGAAAGACACGACGGATGGATTTTTAAAATGCATTCTAACTTGTAAATAAATGCAATCAAAAGTCCGCTTACAATGGAGCCTATTGGAGTCGTTCAATTCTGCCTAGAGAGCCCCTAAAAAAACATCCAAACACCTCCATTAGGGTTTTATATACATGATGTAAGTATAGATAATGTTCAGTATTTTGATCATTTTAAGCATTCATTTCAAAAACGAATCACAATGATTGCTTTTTTTCTCTTCGTCACCAATTACTGCTCACTTTATGAGAGCCAACAAACAAAACAATACTTACTGTATAAGACCTGCTGTCTTTAAGAGGCCGACTGCTAGGATGTTTATATATTCCCATTTAGGTAAAGAATGTCTCATAATCCTCGTAGGGAACTGCGTGGGGGAGGGGTGGGGCGGAATACCTACTCGCACTTCTTCTGTGCAGGTGAGATGCATGATCTATTATCTAGAATAAATTTACACGGAGCTAGGGAGTGAGGAAGCCGCTGATCAGTCGATGCGAACATAGCATCTTTGTGTGATCACGGCGGCGCTCTAAAAAGTTCACCTGCGTTAGTGTTTATAATATTATTATCACTAATACTTGGTTAATATTCAAGTCACGAAATGTAAATAGAGTATTGTTGGCGCTTTTTGAATGGTCATTTATCAGATTTTATGAGCAGAATAGTGGAGCTCCCACTGGTTCTGCTGTAAGCTGACTATTATTTACATTTATTTCCGCCCGATTGTAGCTGAGATGCCCCCCGCGACCCCGAAGGGAATAAGCGGTAGAAAATGGATGGATGGATAATATTTAGAATGCATTAAAAAAATCCATTCGTCATCATGGCTTTCATAAAGATTGTCAACGATAGGCAAAATTCCAAAAAAAAGTGCAGTTCCCCTTTAACAATTAATCTGAACACAGTTCGATTCGATTCAGAATTTGTGGTTGCCGATACGATTCAGGGACGATTACTTTTTTAAAAGCATGGAACAATCTGCCTCTGCACATTAGGGCTGCTCAAACGGAGCATTTTTAAACCCTGCTAAAAACTAATTTATTCTGTCAAGCATTCCGCAAATAACACTTTGGTTTTATACTGTTTTTATTTCAACAGTTTTTAAAACAAAAATATGTTTTATTAGTTTATTCTATTATTTATCGTTTTGTTGCTTTTATTGTCTTCTGTGCCCCGTGCAGCACTTCGGTCAACTGAAGTTGTCTTAATGGGCTACACAAATAAAGCTTGACTTGACTTTTAGAATGATACGATCTGAAATGATTCAGTGAGTTGAAAACGTTTCAGTAACTTTTTAGCAAAAAAACTCAACTAGTGTGACTGTGAAATAAACTGGATACTGCAGGTGAAGTTTCCTATTTTCCTGTTATTTCTTGTTTAGTAATTAGATATAAATTAATTATGTTAGTGCCTTTTTGACGGAATTGCTAATAGACTCAATGGGTAGAATTCTGTATTTGATTAATTCTTCAAATGTTGGCTATTTAGAAGATTGTATGTTTAATCTTGTGATACCGCCGCATCAGTGATTGTCAGTCTCTCTCTGTGTGTTTGTGTGTGCGCGCGCGCACGCACGGTTCGCATTTGTTAAAGTGCCTTTTTCCGGCATTGCAAATTGACGCCGCTTTAAAACATTTGAATTGATGTAGACAAAGTTTATAGCTGGCTGACTTTGGCTAAAATGATAGTTATTTTTCACACAACTTCATCTGTCTTGTTAGCTAGCTAGCAAGGTAGAAACGAACACTCTTACCGAAGTTGAGACTGCATCCTCCCTCCAAATGTCCGGCATTATAGCTCCGCTTTAAACGCTCGCGTATCACAGATTTACTGCCATAAACACAAGGTCCGCTTTGCAAAACGAGCAAGGTATTCATGTTTTCATTAAGTTGAATCTGCCAGTCTTGTCTTATGTTGAGTCCTACAAAATGTTTATACTGTAAGTATTGTACTTATTATACACTGATTGTAACGTACATCTTAGTTGTAGTTTTGATTACCAAATTTAGAGACAATAAAATCGCAATGTAAAATCACTGATGCTAACTGGTTGAACTTATTCATGCATAAACCTAACTTGAAAGGTAGAGTTTAACTTTCGAGCACTTTCTATCAAGCAGGTTTGCTTTGTTGGAACGAAGAATTGCAACATTACCTAATGGCAATCCACTATGAATACGCCTGTTTGCCTATCAAGTGCTTAAGGAACCGAACGTGACGTCACATGCAACCAATGTATCAAAATATGGTATCTTTTGATTTTAGTCCTGAATTTGGTACAAAGTCCAGCACATAACAAACTAGCCTGTTTCTTCGTGTATCATTCCGCTAAATCGAGCACCCAAACAAAGAATCCCACATGTTGGTGATGGTGACTAATAGGGATGGGCGATATGGCCTAAAATGTATGTCACTATTTGGTATGAGAATAATAGAACCATTTCAAAATGGGCCACAAAGACTCCGTAATAAACATCTATTCTTCTGTTTGGGTACTTTACATTAGTTGTGGGTGTTACTACAAATTTGAGTATAGATTCAATACCATGTAGTTACGGGGGCAGTATTGTATCATAACCAGTGCTGATACTGGAATGGAAACTAAACATTTTCAAGGTCATTGAATGATTCATATTTCGATCACCATTATAATTGGACAAAAATACACCATGGCAGTGTAACAATGTCAATTAAATTATTTCATATTGTTTTTTATTTAAATCCTTCAGTTTTTGCCCTTAGAGATTTAATTCATGAGATTGTAAACAAAAACAACAAAAATATATTTTGATGGTAAAAAATATTGCTCTAACCACTGTGGTATCGATTTGATACAATACAACTTGGTAATATTACTGTTGATATTTGTATTAATCCGCCCACCTGTGTTTACATTCAAGAGCTCGAGATTGCGGTTAGCTTATCGTCCTATAAGGAGTAGTGTAGCATGTTGAGCTAACTATTATAAATAGTGTAGCATGTTTAGCTAGTCCTTTTCTTCCATGGATGATACGAGGGATGTAATTTGCCACCATTTAGGCAAAGATTATTGACTTAGAAGTGGCTTTACACTGTGGATGGACATTAGCCGTTAGCATTGCGTTGAGGACGCCTTCCTTTTCTTGTTTCTGTCGAATTCGCTACAATGTGTCAATAAAATGCAGTATCACAATATAACGATAGTATTAAAAGCTTCACTGTTGACCAAATTTATATAATTTATATCGTACATGGCACAATCCTAGTGACTCAATCAAAATAACCCACATTGGCACCAAAGAAAGTGTCAGCACTTTGATTAAGACAATAAGAAACACTATTGAATTAAAAAAATAACTTGCAAAGTTCAAAGGTGGCGTCCGCTTGGCCCATCCCTCCCTTTCCACTCATCGTCTTTAAACAAAAGGACAACGGATGAAAATTAGCTATTGTGCCAACTCTGGCTTATTTACATTGTTGCTCTACGTTGACGAATATGCATTGTCCCAATTCAAATAAATAAATAAAAAGGTAAAAGTGGTATTAAATGTCTACGTATTTCACATTGTTTCCTGCATGCATAACAATAATTCTCTATAAAATGTGTTGTGTGGTAATATGTTTGGGTGTCTGAAAGGGATCAACTGAGTTCACTTTTTTTTATGGGGAAAGTACACAGTATATGGGAAAATCTAGATGGACAAAACCGCCCAGCCTTTGGCTATCAGGAGACATAACTAGCGATAGTACCAAAGAAAAACACTTGATATCCGTTTCTATATTAGACAATTGTTTATTCTTATACTAAAATTAACCTTTTTAATGATACATGAGTAAATTTGCTTTATAACATATACCAAGGCTTATAATACAGTATATTGACTTTCAATTGGATTGGTTTTCCATCTTTAGTGCACAAAATGTTTCAAAGTGGCTCTCTGCCTTTTATATTCTGTACGCTACATATTATATATCTTCCCATTTTTGAGCATTGTATCTAACTTGATTAATTAAAAATGAAATAGCTAACCCTTTTTATATTTTACACTGATTTACCAATACACTCCTCAGCCTTCCCGGTAAGGTCTATTCAGGTGCACTGGACAGGATGCTACACCGGATCGTCAAATCTTGGCTGCAGGAGAACAGTATGGTTTTTGTCCTGATCGTAGAACTGTGGACCAACTCTATACTCCCGGCAGGGTCCTTGAAGGTGCATGAGCGTTTGCCCAACTAGTCTATATGTGTTTTGTGGACTTGGAGAAGGCATTCGACCGTGTCCCTCAGGAAATCCTGTGGAGTGCGCTCAGAGCTTATGGGGTATCGGACCACCTGATTATGGCAGTCTTCCCTATATGATCAGTGAGGGTTGGACTCCGCCAGGGCTGCCCTTTGTCACCGATTCTGTTTACAACTTTTAAGGACATCATTTGTAGGCGCAGTCAGGGCTTTTAGGGATTCCAGTTCCACTGGAGAGAACCAGGACACGGTGGACAGACTATGTCTCCCAGCTGGCCTGGGAACGCCTTGGGATCCCCTGGGAGGGAAGTCTGGGATTTTCTGCTTAGGCTGCTGCACACTTTAACCGTAATGTGTATTTTAGGGAAATCAGTGGTTGCAATAACGCCATTTTTTATTTTATGAAAAATGCACATTAACATTAAAATTGCAATTTAAACGTGTGTATTAAATAACAATAAAATAACTAAAACTTGTTGACGTTCATCCCCACACAGATCAGAACACAACAACGGTCTCCTGTTATTATTATTGCAGCGACAGTGCGAAAACTAGGTCAGCTTACATAAAATTCCAGGTACGAATCTAAAATGTTTTTAAATTACACTTATTAAAAGATTAATCGAGGCAAAATAATATCAAGGCAAATCTTTTCTCTGATCAAATTAATTGCTAAATCGTTACAGCCCTGGATACAACTCCATATGATATCTATTTCTGGATGTCTGAAAATTACTGCAACATTGATCTAACCATGATAGGATTTGGAAGCAGTGTTTTTCAACCTTTTTTGAGCCAAGGCACATTTTTTTGCGTTGAAAAAATCCAGAGGCACACCACCAGCAGAAATCATTAGAAAACGAAACTCAGTTGACAATAAAAAGTCGTCGTCGCAATTGTCGGATATGACTTTAAACCATAACCAACCATGCATCAATATAGCTCTTGTCTCAAAGTAGGTGTACTGTTCACGACCTGTTACATCACGCCATGACTTATGTTTTCCTGTGTGTAGTGTTTTAGTTCTTGTCTTGCGCTCTAATTTTGATGGCTTTTTCTTTTTTTTTCCTGTAGCAGTTTCATGTCTTCCTTTGAGCGATATTTCCCGCATCTACTTTTGTTTCGGCAATCAAGAATATTTTAGTTGTTTTTATCCTTCTTTGTGGGGACATTGTTGATTGTCGTGTCATGTTCGGATGTACATTGTGGACGCCGTCTTTGCTCCACAGTAAGTCTTTGCTGTCCTCCAGCATTCTGTTTTTGTTTACTTTGTATCCATTTCAGTTTTAGTCTTGTTCTGCATAGCCTTCCCTAAGCTTCAATGCCTTTTCTTAGGGGCACTCACCTTTTGTTTATTTTTGGTTTAAGCATTTGACACCTTTTTACCTGCACGCTGCTTCCGACATCTACAAAGCAATTAGCTACCTGCTGCCACCTACTGATATGTAAGAGTATTACACGGTTACTCTGCCGAGCTCTAGACAGCACGGACACTCGACAACACATAATTTGCAGACTATAATTACTGGTTTGTAAAAAATATTTTTAACCCAAATAGGTGAAATTAGATAATCTCCCATGGTACACCAGACTGTATCTCACGGCACACTAGTGATTTAGAGGATCTTTACTACTATGTTATTGTACAAACAAGTATTTTGTTTTTAAATCTACTTTAATGTCCTACTGAGAACCCGCGTCCACTGCAGTTGACATTTATTTTTGGTTTTAATTGCTTTTGTCAGAGTTACACATTCGCGGTTTTTAAGTCTCCTTTGAATGAAAACGTGAGTCTGTTCATCGTTTGTGCAACCAAAAGAATTTAGTCAAATATGCTTATATATTTGTACATCTGTAAATTACAACAGTTAATTCCTAAATACACAATAGTAACATTTAAATGCAGTTCCACACG